>NW_028189346.1:0-390661 GCF_048542155.1 Nylanderia fulva
AAATTTATAGGACTTCCGGAGGACATACCTTATCCAATGTTTCTTGTAAAGGCAGAGGCAACTGAAATGTTTTAACCTTTTCCTAATCAGAGTACGATTATATACAGTTTCTGATTTAAAATGTGCCTATATTTAGATCATGTAATTATTTTTTTTCGTTTCACAGTACAATTAACAGCAAAAACTGCATATACGTAGGTATGGTATTTGACTCTACTGCATTACTTGAAACAAAATACTATGATTTCATATAACAAATTGGAACTCTGGAATTACGAGTAATTATTTTCATTGTACAGACTCGGTTTTAAATTTTTGAGGACCTTCTTTTGAACATGGCTTGACCTTTCATTTTTATGATTTTGGAGATAGGGTGAGAGAGGACGAATGAGGGTGAGAGGGAATGAAAGAGGGTGAAAGAAGACGAAACAGGGTAGAGTGAGAAGAATGAAGAGAGATGATAAAGAGGACGAAAGAGGGTGAGAGAGGGCGAAAGAGGGTGAAAGAGGGTTAGAAGATGAAGGGTGACAGTAACGAATGAAGGGTGAGAGAGGACGAAAGAGGGTGGAAAGAGGCGAAAGAGGGGGTGGGAGTGGGGGGTGGGAGTGGAGTGGGGGGGGGGGTGGTGGACGGATGAGGAGGGAAAGGGGTGGGTGGAAGTTGAGGGTAGGTGTGAGTGAAAGGATGAGAAGATATATATATACTCCTGATGACGTCAGAGAAGAAGAGAGAAGAAGAAGAAGAAGAAGAAGAAGACGACGTTACTTCATTTTTCATGAAAAACGTCACTTTTGACCGCTTGTATCTCCAGAACGGCTTGACCGATTTTATTTTTTCTTGGCTCAAATTACTCGTGGCGATGCCGCCTTTCAGGTTATATTACGTGCAATTCAAAATTTTTTATATTTTAGTAGTTCTACACCCCAAAAAATGGACTTTGATGGTGCAGGATAAGGAGACTTGTAGTGTCTTTTAAGGTCTTTTAGGGTTTGAACATGGCCGGAGACACTACCCGCGTCTCCTTGATATATATAATATATATATAAATAAGCTTAAACAACTTGACTACGACGTAACTAGCAATTTTATTTCATTATTTCACGACGTTTCGACCATTTGGTTGTGGTCCTTTTCAAATGAAATTTCTACAACATAATGTTACACAATATTTTTTAACATACGAAAACTCATTTAAGTGTTAAATTAATAAAATAAGTATAAATTTTATAAACATACCATCAATTAAACCGAGGTTAACATAACATCACACCGGTGTTATTTGAAATCGAAAGTTAAACGTTAAAAGAGGAACACGTCCCATCGTTATGATGTTTTCGTCAACGACTAAACTTGAAACGCGCCACTAAACAATCTTTATTATTTTGTCGTAAATGTTTGTCAAATTCTCGGTGTCTTTCTGTAGGTTAACTGTATTGTCATGCTTCTTTATGAAGAACATTTCAGCAATCTCTCTCTTTCTTACATGTTTCTCGTTATGTAAAATTGTCGGTGATTTCCAATCAAAGTTATGCCCAAAATCACATCTGTGTTTGCTCAAAACCGAATGATTAGACTCATGTAATTTAATATTGCTGGCATGTTCCTTCACTCTAGTGCATAAATGTTTTTTGTTTGTCCAATGTATGATGCATTACAATTTTCACAATTAATCTTGTAAACTACATTCGTTTTAATATCATTAATTATTAAATCTTTACCTCGTTTTATCAGCCTATTCAACTTTTTTGGCAAACTTATAAACGACATTTATGTTAGCATTATTAAGTGACCTTTTAATACTGTCGCTAACGTCTTTAACGTATGGGAGTGGAATTACATAATTCTTATCTTGAGCCGAATTCACATTAACGTTATTATCTAAATCATTACTCAAACTGTCGTTATTATCCGCATTGTGACCGTTACCATTCCTGTTGTTATTCAGTACATTAATTCTTTTATTTACATACTTATTAATAATATAATCCGGAAAACAATTATTAATTAAAATGTTCTTTACAATCTCAATATTCGTATTATGAAATTGTTCGTTAGAAAGTAAAATTGCATGGTTACTAAATTGTAAATCGTATTAATTTTGTACTTAATAGGATGACTCGAAAGAAAATTGATGTATCTGCCAGAACATGTAAGTTTCCTAAACCAATTAGTTGTCAATTTATTCCCATTGCGGATAACTGTAGAATTTAAAAAATTAATAGAAGAATTGGTCTCTATTTCATGTGTGAATTTTAAACGTTCATGATAATTATTAAATGTACTTAAAATTTCATTTATTTTAGAGCTAGGTAAAATAACAAAATGTCGTCCAACATATCTATAAAAGTCTGAACTTTAAAACTTAAAGAATTTAAACAATTTGTTTCCAAGTCATCCATTACTAAGTCAGCTAGTATCGGTGATAGAGGGGATCCCATAGGGCTTCCATAAATCTGTTCATAATACTGCTCGTTAAATTGAAAACTAGTTGAAGTAAATATTACATCAACAGCGTATAGGAACTGTTGCAAATTAAATTTAGTTTTTAGACTTATGTCACTCCAACGACTTTCAATTGCAGAAAAAACTAAATCTTTTGGAATATTTGTAAACAACGAACAAACATCTAAGGAAATCATTACGTCATCGTCATTAACCCTTGTATTTTTAATAGTATTCACAAAGTCCAAACATCCTTAACATTTGAATCTGGTTTCTTAACAGACTTAACTAATATCTCATGAATGTAACTGGCAATATTATAAAAGGGACTGCCTAACGATGACACAATGATTCTCAATGGATACCCGTTCTTATGGATCTTCGGGAGTCCATAACACCGTGGTAAATTACTTTTTATAATATTGCCAGTTACATTCATGAGATATTAGTTAAGTCTGTTAAGAAACCGGATTCAAATGTTAAGGATGTTTGGACTTTTGTGAATACTATTAAAAATACAAGGGTTAATGACGATGACGTAATGATTTCCTTAGATGTTTGTTCGTTGTTTACAAATATTCCAAAAGATTTAGTTTTTTTCTGCAATTGAAAGTCGTTGGAGTGACATAAGTCTAAAAACTAAATTTAATTTGCAACAGTTCCTATACGCTGTGATGTAATATTTACTTCAACTAGTTTTCAATTTAACGAGCAGTATTATGAACAGATTTATGGAAGCCCTATGGGATCCCCTCTATCACCGATACTAGCTGACTTAGTAATGGATGACTTGGAAACAAATTGTTTAAATTCTTTAAGTTTTAAAGTTCAGACTTTTTATAGATATGTGGACGACATTTTTGTTATTTTACCTAGCTCTAAAATAAATGAAATTTTAAGTACATTTAATAATTATCATGAACGTTTAAAATTCACACATGAAATAGAGACCAATTCTTCTATTAATTTTTTAAATTCTACAGTTATCCGCAATGGGAATAAATTGACAACTAATTGGTTTAGGAAACTTACATGTTCTGGCAGATACATCAATTTTCTTTCGAGTCATCCTATTAAGTACAAAATTAATACGATTTACAATTTAGTAAACCATGCAATTTTACTTTCTAACGAACAATTTCATAATACGAATATTGAGATTGTAAAGAACATTTTAATTAATAATTGTTTTCCGGATTATATTATTAATAAGTATGTAAATAAAAGAATTAATGTACTGAATAACAACAGGAATGGTAACGGTCACAATGCGGATAATAACGACAGTTTGAGTAATGATTTAGATAATAACGTTAATGTGAATTCGGCTCAAGATAAGAATTATGTAATTCCACTCCCATACGTTAAAGACGTTAGCGACAGTATTAAAAGGTCACTTAATAATGCTAACATAAATGTCGTTTATAGTTTGCCAAAAAAGTTGAATAGGCTGATAAAACGAGGTAAAGATTTAATAACTAATGATATTAAAACGAATGTAGTTTACAAGATTAATTGTGAAAATTGTAATGCATCATACATTGGACAAACAAAAAACATTTATGCACTAGAGTGAAGGAACATGCCAGCAATATTAAATTACATGAGTCTAATCATTCGGTTTTGAGCAAACACAGATGTGATTTGGGCATAACTTTGATTGGAAATCACCGACAATTTTACATAACGAGAAACATGTAAGAAAGAGAGAGATTGCTGAAATGTTCTTCATAAAGAAGCATGACAATACAGTTAACCTACAGAAAGACACCGAGAATTTGACAAACATTTACGACAAAATAATAAAGATTGTTTAGTGGCGCGTTTCAAGTTTAGTCGTTGACGAAACATCATAACGATGGGACGTGTTCCTCTTTTAACGTTTAACTTTCGATTTCAAATAACACCGGTGTGATGTTATGTTAACCTCGGTTTAATTGATGGTATGTTTATAAAATTTATACTTATTTTATTAATTTAACACTTAAATGAGTTTTCGTATGTTAAAAACTATTGTGTAACATTATGTTGTAGAAATTTCACTTGAAAAGGACCACAACCAAATGGTCGAAACGTCGTGAAATAATGAAATAAAATTGCTAGTTACGTCGTAGACAAGTTGTTTAAGCTTATTTCACCACTAGCGACAAATATTAATTTTGATTAATATTAATTTTAATTGATCATATATATAAATCTCTTCTCATCTTTCACTCACACCTCCCTCAACTTCCACCCACCCCTTTCCCTCCCACATCCCGTCCCCCCACCCCCCACCCCCACCCGCACTCCCTCCCCTCTTTCGCCCTAATTCACCCTCTTTCGTCCTATTTTTTCAGTTTTTTCGTTCTCTCTCACCCTCTGTTGTCCTCTTTCATCCTCTTTCGTCTCTTTCACCATTTTTCGGCTCTTTCGTCCTCTTTCATCCTCTTTCACCCTCTTTCGTCTCTTTCACCATCTTTCGCCTCTTTCACCCTCTTTCGTCCTTTCTCACCCTCTTTCACCCTCTTTCATTCCCTCTCACCCCCTTCGTCCTCTTTCACTCTCTGTCGTCTTCTTTCACCCTCTTTCGTCCCTCTTTCACCCTCTTCGTCCTCTCACCCTCTTTTGTCCTCTTTCACCCTCTTTCGTCCTACCTCACCCTCTTTTGTCCTCTCTCACCCTCTTTCACCCTCTTTCGTCCTCTTTCACCCTCTTTTGCCCTCTTTCGTCCTTTTTCACCCTCTTTCATTCCCTCTCACCCTCTTTCACCCTGTTTCGTCTTCTTTCACCCTCTTTCATTCCCTCTCACCCTCTTCGTCCTCTTTCACTCTCTTTCGCCCTCTCTAACACTCTTTCATTCTTTCTCACCCTCTTTCGCCCTCTCTCACCCCCTTATGTCCTCTTTCACTCTCTTTCGTCCTCTTTCACCCTCTTTTGCCCTCTTTCACCCTCTTTTGTCCTCTCACCCTCTTTCGTCCTATCTCACTTTCTTTCATTCTTTCTCACCCTCTTTCGCCCTCTCTCACCCCCTTATGTCCTCTTTCACTCTCTTTCGTCCTCTTTCACCCTCTTTCGCCCTCTTTCACCCTCTTTTGTCTTCTCACCCTCTTTCGTCCTATCTCACTTTCTTTAATTCTCTCTCACCCTCTTTCACCCTCTTTCGTCCTCTTTCACCCTCTTTCGTCCTCTTTCGTCCTCTTTCGCCCTCTTTCACCCAATTTCGTCCTCTTTCACCCTCTTTTGCCTATCTCGTCTTCTCTTACCCTCATTCGTTCTCTCTCACCCTATCTCCAGAAAATCATAAAAATGAAAAGGTCAAGCCATGTTCAAAAGAAGGTCCTCAAAAATTTAAACCTTAGTCTGTACAATGAAAAATACTCGTAATTCCAGAGTTCCAATTTGTTAATATCGAATAATGTATTTGTTTCAAGTAATGGCAGTAGAGTTAAATACATACCTACGTATATGCAGTTTTTGCTGTTAAATGTACTTGAACGAAAAAAATAAATAAATGATTTAAATATAGCACATTTTAAATCAAGAAACTTATACTATAATCGAACTCTGTTTAGAAAGAATGTTTGTTTCAATCACAATCACAATACCATTTTCTATTATTTCTCTTATTATTATCAATAATGTTATTCACCAAATAATTATAGTATCAATAATGTTTTGCGATTTATTTAACAATTCATAATATGTTAGGGTTATAAAGTTTTATCTATAGGGTTTTTATTTAAATAAAATGAAGAATGTATATATATGTATATTTATTTATGTATTATTATCATATATTACGAGGGTCACTATTTATATTTCGGGAATAGGAACAAAATCAAATAATTAAGCTGCGAATATATTTTTATTGTTTTTCTTAGTACTCGCCACGATGATCGATACGCTTTTGCATGCGCTTAAACCAATTTTCAAAGCATTTATTCCATTCTGAATGAGTATCTCCAAAACATGATTTTTGAACGCTTCAATAGCTTTTTCGGGCGATGAAAATCGTTGACCACGCAGTTTATTCTTCACGGATGGGAACAAAAAGAAATCATTGGGTGCCAAATTAGGGCTGTACTGCGGATGATCCATCAATTCGATGTTTTGAGTGCTCAAATAGTCTCTTGTTTGAGCCGATGTGTGAGAGCTCGCATTGTCATGATGAAGAACAATTCGACGTCTCTTGTTTGTTTTCCTTATTTCACCGAAGATTTCTGGCAAACAGATGGTTGTGTACCACTCAGAATTTACTGTTCTACGATCCTCTAGAGGCACTGTTGCAATATGACCAGTTTTTCCGAAGAAACAGGCCACCATTTTCTTTGAAGTGCTTCGTGCTCGAACAACTTTTGTTGGATTTGGTTCATCTTGGAACACCCATACAGTCGACTGCTGCTTACTTTCGGGCTCATACGAATATATCCATGATTCGTCACCTGTCACGATTTTATAAACGTCTTTTGAAGCACCGCGATTGTATTTCTTAAGCATTTCTTTGCACCAATCGACACGAGCCTTTTTTTGAGCGATTGTCAAATTATGTGGGATCCAACGCGAACATAACTTTTGCACAGCTAAGTGTTCATGTAAAATCGCATATATGCTGGTGGAACTAATGCTTAGGGATGCCTCAATCTCACAATAGGTTACATGACGATCTTGCTTAATCATTTCGTGCACAGCATCGATGTTTTCTGACACTACAGTCGATTTTGGACGACCTTCACGAAACTCGTCGGACAGCGAACTACGACCACGATTGAATTCACTATACCAGCGATACACAGTGGTTTTTGATGGAGCTTCATCGCCAAAAGTCAAATTAAGTTGATTGACGCACTCTTGTTGTGATAATCCACGTCGAAAGTCGTAAAAAATCATCGCACAAAAATGTTCACGATTTAGTTCCATTTGTTGCCGAGACGAAACTTTCAACTAAATATAATATAAAATAAACAAATAGCGTCCGTATGACAAAATGTTCTGAGTACGTATATCGTCAAAAATGTCAAACTTTACGATGGAACCGTCAGATGGACTCACATGACATCAGTGTTGCCAATTCCCGAAATATAAATAGTGACCCTCGTATTATCATATATATTATTATATATTATTCGGCGTTTCGCCGTCCCCGTCCTCGTCCGCCTTCTTTTCGTTATAAATATCTGGATGTCATGTGTTTCCCTGATTTATATCCTGATGGTGTCAATGGACAACGAGAAGATAGAAACTTTGCATTGCCGGATTATTTATTTATTAGAACACGATTGATGTCGAAACATAATAAATTCAGGTTGAATCTGCAGTATCTGTTTTTCCTTCTCAATGATGCTAACTACCGACAGTTAAAAAGTGGTATCTATTATACGATAATGGTTACTAACCCACGAGAGAGATACACTGCTGGTAGATACTTGAACGAATTGAAAGGTTACCAATTAGAATCGAATTTAATGAGTATTTTCGCAAAATTGAGAAATACGGATCAATTTTGGCGACAACCGTCCAATAATGTAAAATGCATGACTTTGCATTACGGTCCAGCGACGTGGTTTTTGACTTTGAGTCCTAGTGAATGGAAATGGTCCGATTTGGGTGAATATTTACGAGATATGAATCCCGATAAAGAGAAGTTAGGCATCAGCGAACTAGTCGCATACGATCCTGTAAGTACTTCTAGATTCATGTGCATAAAATTCAAAGCCATGATTGATTTTATTTGTTCGTCCAATAATCCAATAGGAAAGGTTATTCATTACTTCTGGCGACTGGAATATCAAAGTAGAGGTATTCAGCACATGCATTGTATGATTTGGATAAAAGATGCTCCACTAATAGGAAAATCGCCGGATGAAGTTGCTACGTTTATTCCAAAATACGTAACGTGTGAAATTCCAGATGAAAATGTTTCGCCAACGTTGTACGATACGGTAATAAGTGATCAGAATCATAAACATAACTCGTATTGCATGCGTACGAAAAAAACGGAAACTAATATATACAGAAAGTGTCGGTTCAATTTTCCTCGGCCAGTTACTGAGAATTTCGTTTTAAGAGACGTTATCACTTCGATAGTCGGTAAAAAAAATTTACGCAGTAAGAGCAGATTGTACGATCTTCCTCGCAAGGAGTCGGAAAGGTTTATAAACGATTATAATCCGGCTATCAAATTAGCCTGGGAGGGAAATATGGACATACAATTTATTGGAGAAAAATCAGAGTTTTTAAACTCATATTTAACAAAATACATGACAAAGTCGGAAAAATGCAATACAGACTCTGAAGTGATAGATTCGAATAAGTCCTTGGCATCGAAACTGTGGAATTTTGCAATGCGTTCATTAAATAACAGAGAATGCGGTGCTTTAAAAGCTGCGGATACACTATTAGGGAATCCCTTGTACGGTATGGATAATGATACCATGGTCAAATGGATCGATGTTAATGAGGTGAGAAATAGAAAAGTTAAAACATTTAATGAAATTAAAGCTTTTGATGAAAATTCTACGAATATTTACTGTTCGTCACTCATTGATGATTACTATCCAAATAGACCTCAGGAATTAGAATCATTGAATTTGTACGATTTTGCCAGATTCTGAGAAATTACGAAACAGATGCCAAATAATGACGAAGTCAAGTGTTACAAACTGGCATTGGGTTTATTTAAATAAAACGAAAAAAGGGTTATTTAATTAACCATTATCGATTTAATATAAAAACTGACCCCGAAAAATACTTTTACTCGCTGCTTCTTCTGTTCAAACCATGGAGAGATTTGAGTGAACTCAAAGGTACATTCGAGACTTACACGGATGCCTTTAAGAATTCAGAGTCTGTTTTAACGAAGGCAATGAAATATCACAAAAGGCTCGAAGAAATACAGAAAGCTTTTGAGAACGTTGCTGAATTAATCGAGAAGCGCGAAAATGATCTGAAAACAGCAGACAGAGACAAATCCGATGACGATGAACTGGATTGTAATCCGATAGAAGCTGACGACGCGATGAAAGATCTGGAAGATTTTGGTAAGATTGACGACCCGATTGATTTATCGCAAATGATGTCGCAATTGAACAAAGACCAGAAAAGAGTCTTTGATGGAATATGCCAAGTTTTACAAGATAAGAATCAGATTCTGCGACTGTACGTAAGTGGCGAAGGTGGTACAGGGAAAAGTTGTCTAATTGAAACGATTAAACATTGGATCAGAATAAATTTGGAAAAAACGACTGCCATATCTGCTCCCACGGGTATCGCAGCATTCAATATCGATGGCTTGACAATCCATAGAATGTTTCAAATACCCGTTAGTCATGAATCTACACCAAAATATACGCAATTGTCAGACATGGTCTTGAAAACTTTGAGAGACAAATTAAAGAATGTCGAATTATTTATAATCGATGAAGTATCCATGATTTCAAATGTGACACTTATGTTTATCAATTTACGATTATGTGAAATCTTTGAAACGACAGATACAGATGATGGTTTCTTTAGCAGAAAACACATTCTCTTGTTGTGGGACTTGTTGCAGCTTCTTCCTGTAAAAGGACAATTTTCGTTTGTTAAAATGTCTCGATCAGAGATTCAGAAATATTTAGGTACTATGGGTGGATGTAAATTGTGGAGATTGTTCGAGTACGACGAACTTTTAATTAATATGCGACAAAGATGCGACAATACATATTGTGATATACTTTCTAGAATACGAATAGAGGTTTAGTAACGGATTCTGACATCAATGTTCTTCAGTCTAGAAAAATCAATTTTAAAGAAAGTAGTTGCGACGAAAAATTGAATGAACTTTGCACTTATATGAATCAATTACCGATTGATACAATTTGTTTATTGCCCACGTGTTATTTGTGCAAGGTTTTGAACACAGCAATGCTCGATAAAATTGACAGCGATGAAATTCTACTGATAGCAGAAGATGATGTCGACTGTACTCCAGCAATGAAAAAAAAGGTGCATAAAATTTTGGAGGACAAAGATGATAAAGTGTCTGAAACAGCTGGCATTGAAAGAGTAATAGCGATTAAAATTGGCGCTAAAGTGATGATTCGACGAAACATTGACGTAACTTTGGGACTTGTCAATGGAATGATAGGCAATGTAATTGCAGTTAATCGCTCTGCTGACGGCAATTGTATTGATTCCATCAAAATAGTTATTTCGGATAACAAAGAAATCGCAATAACGAAAGTAGATATTAAATTTGAAGTATTCCACAAATTAGTGGTACATCGGAAACAATTTCCATTGTCTCTCAGTTATGGAATAACTATACACAAAAGTCAAGGAATTACATGTAACAATGCAATGATGGATTTAGGAACGACTGTATTCAGTGATGGTCAAGCCTATGTAGGTTTGTCAAAAGTAAGTAAATTGGAAGGCCTACATTTGATAAATTTCAATCCAGCATCAGTTAAAGCAAACTCGAGAGCCATTGTAGAATATAATCGACTGAGATCTATATTCAAATCTGAACTGCCACAAATCAATCCGTCCGAGAAAAAGGTTGTAAAAATGTACGATCGTCGATGGGCTATCCCTAATATCATTGATGATGTGCAGAATTATGATTGTGAAAAACCAGAAAGTATAGTTACGTAGAAAATATATGACCTTTGCAATAACGATGCTGTTTTGTGTTACGCTAATGTAATATTACAATGTGCGTTTCATTGCGTACGTATTAGGCAACAAATACTGAAAAATAAAGCATCGAAGGCATTGATTGATACCATCTGCGCGTATGGTGAACGTGAATATTGCAACATTCAAGCGGTTAGAAGATCTGTCGGAAAACGCTTCGAAGAACAAACACAACAAGATGTTTCGGAATTTTTTACGGCTCTAATGTCGACGTATTCCGACATCAATGATGTATTAGAACTCGAATTAAAGCACGTAACATGTTGCTCGAATGTCAAATGTAATTAGAATGTAACTAAGCTGGAAAGCAGTAGTTTGTTAATATTACCTATATATTCAACATTAAAAAGGAAAAAAGGTGTCACTCTACAAAGTTTAATTAATGTAGAATTTTCTAAATGGAAAACGATAAACAGCAATTGTAACGAATGTAAGGGTACCGTGTTGAAAAAGAAAACCGTAATGGAATCAATTTTATCCGTCGTAGTAATACAGCTCAATTTATATACTTTTGTAAACGGTGCTTCTAAAAAAATTATCAACAATCGGATTACCGCCGTGCCGACGAGTAATATCACGATTAATAAAAAAAAGTACAAGGTAATAAGCGCTATATTTCACGAAGGTGAAAAAATGAATCGTGGTAACTACACGTGTATGTCGAGAGCTGACACAAAATCGGAATGGTATTACTCTAATGATATGGAAGTGTTCAAGAAAAAATGGCCCAAAGAAGCACAAGGGGCATACATATTGTTCTTAGAACAAATTAAATAATGGCGCTGTATAAAGGCTGCCGTAAGCGCCGAAATAAAACATCGGCTGCTCTGGCGCTGTATAAAGGCTGCCGTAAACGCTACATTAAAACATCAACTGTTCTAGTGCTGTATAAAAGTTGCCGTAAGCGCCAAAATAAAATATCGGCTGCTCTGGCGCTTTATAAAAGCTGCTGTAAGCGCTGCATTAAAACGAGTGCAATAAGTTTCTTATTTGACCTAGGCTTCATGACATTTCAAAAAAAATCATCAAGAAAAAAATTATCAGACAGAAATATGTATGTCGTGTTAAAATCGGAGAGACGAAGAAAAATATATGGTTGCGTTCTCACGAGAATGGGCGATGCAGGGGCCCATTCTTTATTTTCAATATTCATACAAGAATATAAATTCATTCTGTTGCAATTGAAATAAATGTGCAATGTATCGTTAAAAGTTATTACAATTATACAAACATTTACATATATGATTAAATAAAATATATATGTATACTATAATATATATATATATATATATTTTATATATATGTACATATATACCATATATATTTCAATTATTTCGAACTGTATTGCATAAATTGTTACTTATACAAAGTTATGTGATAAGAATCGAAAATACATATATTTGTGATACTTGAATTACTAGAAAGCTGCTCTATATATTTGTACTTTAAGAAGTAACTGATATCCTAAAAAAATCATAAAAATGAAAAGGTCAGGCCATGTTCAAAAGAAGGTACTCAAAAATTTAAACCTTTCAAAATTTAAACAATCTACTAATAAATTATCACAAAAAGTAACTGATATGTTATTCAAGGTGCCAGTTCAAAGTGAACATACGTAAAGTGTATATTATCTAAATTTAGTAATAATATATTACCATGAAAAGTAACTGTGATATTTTATTCAAGGTGCAAGTTCACATTGAACATACATACATATAAGTAAAACTGATTACAATTTGATTCTAGAAAATAAGTGCGATATGTTATTCTTAGTGCACAAAATATAATAGTCGTTTATAGAGATTTGATTTGAAATTCATACTAGCCCGTACAATGAAAAATAATTGCTCGTAATTCCAGAGTACCAATTTGTTAATGACTCAGAAAAATAACATGGCGGCCTGCTCTTATAAAACTATAATGTTTTTCGATGTCCATTTAGAAATAATGTCGAAGCTCTTACAGAATAATTACTACAACATTTGAAGTACGAAAAGTAATTACATTAGAAGAAGATTAGATTAGAATAAGGATTCAACGTATTTTTAAAAGCTCTACACACAACGAAGTGAATATACAAAGCTATATACAAATACCTTTTTCTTCTGTGTTTCTGAAAAAAATTGTAAGTCAAATGAAACCTTGCTATTCAAAACCTATTCTTCATGATCGCAAGACACTATTTTCTATTTAAAAGACGTCTACTAAAATTTTAATAAATAGGTATTATTTATGATAGAAATGAAGAATTTGTGCTTTACAGTATATGGATAGTACATGGTTATTTCAATCACTGAACCTATGCACACAACAAAACTTTTCTCTATCTGTTCAATAAATTACTGATAATGTTAAATCCCAATCACATATACCACCTTGCCTAGGTTAATGATGGTCATTAACGGGAAATTTTACTAAAGAAAGATTGGAGATTTTTAATTTATACAATTTTCACAACTTTTATTTCAATTATTTATTCTATCCATCGAAAGTTTTTTGAGAGCAGGTCGCCATGTTATTTTTCTGAGTCATTAACAAATTGGTACTCTGGAATTACGAGCAATTATTTTTCATTGTACGGGCTAGTATGAATTTCAAATCAAATCTCTATAAACGATTATTATATTTTGTGCACTAAGAATAACATATCGCACTTATTTTCTAGAATCAAATTGTAATCAGTTTTACTTATATGTATGTATGTTCAATGTGAACTTGCACCTTGAATAAAATATCACAGTTACTTTTCATGATAATATATTATTACTAAATTTAGATAATATACACTTTACGTATGTTCACTTTGAACTGGCACCTTGAATAACATATCAGTTACTTTTCGTGATAATTTATTAGTAGATCGTTTAAATTTTGAAAGGTTTAAATTTTTGAGTACCTTCTTTTGAACATGGCCTGACCTTTTCATTTTTATGATTTTTTTAGGATATATATAATCCTGTTGACGTCAGCGGACGCGGACAGAGAAAAAGAAGAAGAAGAAGAAGAAGACGACGTTACTTCATTTTTCATGAAAAACGTCACTTTTTGACCGCTTGTATCTCCAGAACGGCTTGACCGATTTTATTTTTTCTTGGCTCAAATTACTTGTGGCGATGCCGCCTTTCAGGTTATATTACGTGCAATTCAAAATTTTTTATATTTTAGTAGTTTTACACCCCCAAAAAATGGACTTTGATGGTGCAGGATAAGGAGACTTGTAGTGTCTTTTAAGGTCTTTTAGGGTTTGAACATGGCCGGAGACACTACCGCGTCACCTAATATATTATTTAAATCCAGTTATATTAATATCATCAATCAAACATCTTCGATTAAAATTAAAATTGTATTAATTGTTACACATTGTTAATTAATGGAAATAGAGAAATTATATCGATTTTCTTAAGTCAATTATTAATGGAAGAGATTCGCATTAACTTTGCTATATTTAATCGTCAATTATATATTTTTTAATTGTTTCTGCTCAAATCAATTGTCAATTGAATCTGTTTTTTTTCAATCGTCCATTAAAGTACTTCTAATTAAAATTAACTTATTAATTGTTTAATTGAAAAACTTTTAATTAAATTAGCTTGTATTAATCGTTTAATCGATCGCTCTCCGATTAATTTCGTTTATATCGATTGTCAATTAAATAATCTTCAATTGACTTCGATCATATTAATTGTTAATTAAGCGATCTTCGATTAATCTAGCTTATATCAATCGTCATTGTAACGATCTCTAATTAATCATTCTAAAATTAATCGTTAATTAAAAATATTTTAATTAAATCTGTTCATATCATTTGTTCAATTATAAAAAATCTAATTGATATTTTGCCATCTCTGCTTCAAACAATAATCGTACCACTTTCGTCTTCTTCAATAATGTGCGGAACAGAATAGTCGCACAAACGCTCCAAACTGATCACTGGGTCACACAGGTCCTCATCTGACACGGAAATTTCAGAATTACGCACATCGGGTCCTAATGGCGTAAGTGCGGTCTCTAGGAGGAAAATCAGCTGGAGAAGCAAGAGGGATCGCTCGTTGTGGCTAAACTGTCCATCCTGCGAACGCCCGCAGGCGCTGCTGGATTTTTTTATCGCCATTCTCGAGGCAGTTCCGGTGAACGGTGGGTAGCAGTTGTGGCGTATGCCCGCATGGGCGAGGTAGCCGGAGCTCGTCGCCTTCGCGACGGCAACTCTTACAATAACTGTCTTAAACGGTCCCGCCGTACTAACTAATAATTAATTTCATTCTCCAGTTTTTGGTCGAATTAAATGCATCTTATTATTTGTCGAAATTTGTCACTAACAATCAACAATTATTTGTGAAGAATTAGTTTCATGTTTTTTGATGTTAGAGTTATGTTTTTTTATGCGCGTATCCAGATGACGTTTGATTCGCTCAATATAACAGGAATTGCAATTATTACAAGAAATTTTGTATACAGTGGAACCTCTCTCAGTTGGGTTGATGCGGAGACAAATCCGACTACGAGAGGTATCCAATAGCATGCTAGAAAGCGGTCACGATGGACTTAGCCTCTTTCCTTCTCTGTCTTCGACACAGTGCCGTGCAGTGCTCAAGCATGGAGAACGGAATCCTTACCCAATTGGCATGGGAGAGTCCCAGAACATTCTACAAAGATGCTATAAATATGACAATGAGAATGTACAAAATGAACATTCATGGAATATCTTATAGATATTTTTTCGAAATGTATATCCATTTTTTCGAAATGTATATCCACAAATCTGTTCCCTGAATATTCCATGTATATTCTTTAAGAGACGTTCTATTATTATGTTAACGGGATTATTCATAGAACGTTAACTATGATAAGCTTAAGGAACATTCATATAGGGCTATACTTGTAACATCAATGAAATATATTTGTGAATAATTTTGTTCACTGAATGACATGTTTACTGAATATTCCATGTATATTTTTTAAGAGACGTTCTATTATTATGTTAACGGGATTATCCATAGAATGTTAATTATAATGGTATGAACCCACGTGTCGAGAAATATTACGAGATGTCCCAGGCACATTCTCGGAATGTTCTTTCGACATCTCTTGAATGTAAGTGTTGCCTGGGTATTATGAAAGCTTTTTTATAATTCAATTTATAAATGCTAATGCAATGTTTAAAAAAATGTGTGTGTTGATATCGTATTTAATTTTCGGTGAATAATAAAAATAAAAAAAACGAAAGTATTTATTCGTTCGGAGAACATATATAAGTTAACGCCGCTGAGTCAACGATGCTCGCGAGCGCTGCAATCGCCAAATAAAACCTAATCTATCCTATCGTTGTATAGCATTGCCCGCCCGTTGTCACGGAGACAACTTATAAACAGTTATATATGTATATTTGTTTGCTACAAAACTGCGTTGCTAAAATATTTTTATTACGGTAAGTATACTATATTTATGTAAAATTATTTTCCATATATTCTTTTTTTTATGTAGAACATGCACAACCTATATACAAAAGTAAGATTATATAAAAAGTTAGCTCAGCTATTTATCTACAATATTTATCTATAAGTATATATATATATATAATTATATTTTAGGAATAATTTATATCCTAAAAAAATCATAAAAATGAAAAGGTCAGGCCATGTTCAAAAGATGGTACTCAAAAATTTAAACGATCTAATAATAAATTATCACGAAAAGTAACTGATATGTTATTCAAGGTGCCAGTTCAAAGTGAACATACGTAAAGTGTATATTATCTAAATTTAGTAATAATATATTACCATGAAAAGTAACTGTGATATTTTATTCAAGGTGCAAGTTCACATTGAATATACATACATATAAGTAAAACTGATTACAATTTGATTCTAGAAAATAAGTGCGATATGTTATTCTTAGTGCACAAAATATAATAGTCGTTTATAGAGATTTGATTTGAAATTCATACTAGCCCGTACAATGAAAAATAATTGCTCGTAATTCCAGAGTACCAATTTGTTAATGACTCAGAAAAATAACATGGCGGCCTGCTCTCAAAAAACTATGATGTTTCTCGATGTCCATTTAGAAATAATGTCAAAGCTCTTACAGAATAATTACTACAACATTTGAGATACGAAAAGTATTACATTAGAAGAAGATTAGATTAGAATAAGGATTCAACGTATTTTTAAAAGCTCTACACACAACAAAGTGAATATACAAAACTATATACAAATACCTTTTTCTTCTGTGTTTCTGAAGAAAATTGTAAGTCAAATGAAACCTTGCACTTTGAGAACCATGTCACTTACTTTTCAGAGTCAAATTGATAAATTTTTTTTGTATATTTTAATGATATTTATTTCTCACTTGTATCTTGAATAATTAATATGTAATTTTTTATTGTATATTACGACAAATAATCAGTAAACTTTTTAAGCGTATAACTTTATTGTAGTTGACCTGAGAACTGTACATTTATAAATTTTACTTAATATACACCCGTTTACTACCGTTTTACTTACCGTTTTACTAAAGAAAGATTGGAGGTTTTTAATTTATACAATTTTCACAACTCTTATTTCAATTATTTATTCTACCCATCGAAAGTTTTTTGAGAGCAGGCCGCCATGTTATTTTTCTGAGTCATTAACAAATTGGTACTCTGGAATTACGAGCAATTATTTTTCATTGTACGGGCTAGTATGAATTTCAAATCAAATCTCTATAAACGACTATTATATTTTGTGCACTAAGAATAACATATCGCACTTATTTTCTAGAATCAAATTGTAATCAGTTTTACTTATATGTATGTATATTCAATGTGAACTTGCACCTTGAATAAAATATCACAGTTACTTTTCATGGTAATATATTATTACTAAATTTAGATAATATACACTTTACGTATGTTCACTTTGAACTGGCACCTTGAATAACATATCAGTTACTTTTCGTGATAATTTATTATTAGATCGTTTAAATTTTTGAGTACCATCTTTTGAACATGGCCTGACCTTTTCATTTTTATGATTTTTTTAGGATATCACTTACTTTTTAAAGTACAGATATATAGAGCAGCTTTTTAGTAATTCAAGTATTACAAATATATGTATTTTCGATTCTTATCACATAACTTTGTATAAGTAACAATTTATGCAATACAGTTCAAAATAATTGAAATATATGGTATATATGTACATATATAAAATATATAATTATATTATAGTATACATATATATTTTATTTAATCATATATGTAAATGTTTGTATAATTGTAATAACTTTTAACGATACATTGCACATTTATTTCAATTGCAACAGAATGAATTTATATTCTTGTATGAATATTGAAAATAAAGAATAGGGCCCCTCCATCGCCCATTCTCGTGAGAACGCAACCATATATTTTTCTTCGTCTCTCCGATTTTAACACGACATACATATTTCTGTCTGATAATTTTTTTCTTGATGATACTTTTTGAAATGTCATGAAGCCTAGGTCAAATTAGAAACTTATTGCACTCGTTTTAATGCAGCGCTTACAGCAGCTTTTATAAAGCGCCAGAGCAGCCGATATTTTATTTTGGCGCTTACGGCAACTTTTATACAGCGCTAGAACAGTTGATGTTTTAATGTAGCGTTTACGGCAGCCTATATACAGCGCCGTTATTTAATCTGTTCTAAGAACAATATGTATGCCCCTTGTGCTTCTTTGGGCCATTTTTTCTTGAACACTTCCATATCATTAGAGTAATACCATTCCGATTTTGTGTCAGCTCTCAACATACACGTGTAGTGACCACGATTCATTTCTTCACCTTCGTGAAATATAGCACTTATTAGCTTGTACTTTTTTTTATTAATCGTGATATTACTCGTCGGCACGGCGTTAATCCAATTGTTGATAATTTTTTTAGAAGCACCGTTTACAAAAGTATATAAATTGAGCTGTATTACTACGACGAATAAAGTTGATTCGATTACGATTTTCTTTTTCAACACGGTGCCCTTACATTCGTTACAATTGCCGTTTATCGTTTCCCATTTAGAAAATTCTACATTAATCAAACTTTGTAGAGTGACACCTTTTTTCCTTTTTAATGTCGAATGTATAAGTAATATTAACAAACTACTGCTTTCCAGCTTAGTTACATTGTAATTACATTTGACATTCGAGCAACATGTTACGTGCTTTAATTCGAGTTTTAATACATCAATGATGTCGGAATACGTCGACATTAGAGCCGTAAAAAATTCCGAAACATCTTGTTGTGTTCGTTCTTCGAAGCGTTTTCCGACAGATCTTCTAACCGCTTGAATGTTGCAATATTTACGTTCACCATACGCGCAGATAGCATCAGTCAATGCATTCGATGCTTTATTTTTCAGTATTTGTTGCCTAATACGTACGCAATGAAACGCACATTGTAATATTACATTAGCGTAACACGAAACAGCATCGTTATTGCAAAGGCCATATATTTTCCACGTAACTATACTTTCTGGTTCCTCACAATCATAATTCTGCACATCATCAATGATATTAGGGATAGCCCATCGACGATCGTACATTTTCACAACCTTTTTCTCGGACGGATTGATTTGTGGCAGTTCAGATTTGAATATAGATCTCAGTCGATTATATTCTACAATGGCTCTCGAGTTTGCTTTAACTGATGCTGGATTGAAATTTATCAAATGTAGGCCTTCCAATTTACTTACTCGTGACAAACCTACATAGGCTTGACCATCATTGAATACAGTCGTTCCTAAATCCATCATTGCATTGTTACATGTAATTCCTTCGATTATAAATAATTCGACATTCTTTAATTTGTCTCTCAAAGTTTTCAAGACCATGTCTGACAATTGCGTATATTTTGGTGTAGATTCATGACTAACCGGTAGTTGAAACATTCTATGGATTGTCAAGCCATCGATATTGAATGCTGCGATACCCGTGGGAGCAGATATGGCAGTCGTTTTTTCCAAATTTATTCTGATCCAATGTTTAATCGTTTCAATTAGAAAACTTTTCCCTGTACCACCCTCGCCACTTACGTACAGTCGCAGAATCTGATTCTTATCTTGTAAAACTTGGCATACTCCATCAAAGACTCTTTTCTGGTCTTTGTTCAATTGCGACATCATTTGCGATAAATCAATCGGGTCGTCAATCTTACCAAAATCTTCCAGATCTTTCATCGCGTCGTCAGCTTCTATCGGATTACAATCCAGTTCATCGTCATCGGATTTGTCTCTGTCTGCTGTTTTCAGATCATTTTCGCGCTTCTCGATTAATTCAGCAACGTTCTCAAAAGCTTTCTGTATTTCTTCGAGCCTTTCGTGATATTTCATTACTTTCGGTAAAACAGACTCTGAATTCTTAAAGGCATCCGTGTAAGTCTCGAATGTACCTTTGAGTTTACTCAAATCTCTCCATGGTTTGAACAGAAGAAGCAGCGAGTAAAAGTATTTTTCGGGCTCAGTTTTTATATTAAATCGATAATGGTTAATTAAATAACCCTTTTTTCGTTTTTTTTAAATAAACCCGATGCCAGTTTGTAACACTTGACTTCGTCATTATTTGACATCTGTTTCGTAATTTCCCAGAATCTGGCAAAATCGTACAAATTCAATGATTCTAATTCCTGAGGTCTATTTGGATAGTAATCATCGATGAGTGACGAACAGTAAATATTCGTAGAATTTTCATCAAGAGCTTAAATTTCATTAAATGTTTTAACTTTTCTATTTCTCACCTCATTAACATCGATCCATTTGACCATGGTATCATTATCCGTACCGTACAAGGGATTCCCTAATAGTGTATCCGCAGCTTCTAAAGCACCGCATTCTCTGTTATTTAATGAACGCATTGCAAAATTCCACAGTTTCGATGCCAAGGACTTATTCGAATCTATCACTTCAAAGTCTGTATTGCATTTTTCCGACTTTGTCGTGTATTTTGTTAAATATGAGTTTAAAAACTCTGATTTTTCTCTAATAAATTGTATGTCCATATTTCCCTTCCAGGCTAATTTGATAGACGGATTATAATCATTTATAAACCTTTCCGACTCCTTGCGAGGAAGATCGTACAATCTGCTCTTACTGCGTAAATTTTTTCTACCGACTATCGAAGTGATAACGTCTCTTAAAACGAAATTCTCAGTAACTGGCCGAGGAAAATCGAACCGACACTTTCTGTATATATTAGTTTCCGTTTTTTTCGTACGCATGCAATACGAGTTATGTTTATGATTCTGATCACTTATTACCGTATCGTACAACGTTGGCGAAACATTTTCATCTGGAATTTCACACGTTACGTACTTTTGAATAAACGTAGCAACTTCTTCATCTTTTATCCAAATTATACAATGCATGTGCTGGATACTTCTACGTTGATATTCCAGTCGCCAGAAGTAATGAATAACCTTTCCTATAGGATTATCGGACGAACAAATAAAATCAATCATGGCTTTGAATTTTATGCACATGAATCTAGAAGTACTTACAGGATCGTATGCGATTAGTTCGTTGATGCCTAACTTCTCTTTATCGGGATTCATATCTCGTAAATATTCACCCAAATCGGACCATTTCCATTCACTAGGACTCAAAGTCAAAAACCACGTCGCTGGACCGTAATGCAAAGTCATGCATTTTACATTATTGGACGGTTGTCGCCAAAATTGATCCGTATTTCTCAATTTTGCGAAAATACTCATTAAATTCGATTCTAATTCGTAACCTTTCAATTCGTTCAAGTATCTACCAGCAGTGTATCTCTCTCGTGGGTTAGTAACCATCATCGTATAATAGATACCACTTTTCAACTGTCGGTAGTTAGCATCATTGAGAAGGAAAAACAGATACTGCAGATTCAACCTGAATCTACTATGTTTCGACATCAATCGTGTTCTAATAAATAAATATTCCGGCAATGCAAAGTTTCTATCTTCTCGTTGTCCATTGACACCATCAGGATATAAATCAGGGAAACACATGACATCCAGATATTTATAACGATTATCCATTGGAAAATCTTCAATTTTCACCATTTGATAAAGCTTCAATGCAGATTCGTTATCGATTCTTTTCGCGTGTATTGGGTATATTGTATACTGATCGTTAATATCCGAATGTTCAGTGATTTGTGTGAGAAAAGCCGTACGTTTTAAAACGGTTTGATCATCATTATTTTTGTTTTGCTGTACATTGTACAAATTCAATGCTGGTAATTCCTCAACCACCTCATTTATTTCGTCATTGTCGCTTTCCTCATCGACAATCCTATATTCTGTTTCCTGCAATTTATCCTTTAATAGATCATCAGATGACGCTGGAAGACGAATTTTTGAGTAATGAGGATTATTTTCTTTCAACCATTGTAAAGCTTTATACATTTTATTAATATCTACTAAATTTTCCAAAACCACTTTAGATTTCTTGGGTATACCTCGAACGAGAATGTGCAACTCATGATTCAAATTTATAGGATCTTCCGGAGGACATACCTTATCCAATGTTTCTTGTAAAGGCAGAGGCAAATGAAATGTTCTACTTTTTCCTAAACAGAGTTCGATTATATAAGTTTCTTGATTTAAAATGTGCTATATTTAAATCATTCAATTATTTTTTTCGTTCAAGTACAATTAACAGCAAAAACTGCATATACGTAGGTATGTATTTGACTCTACTGCCATTACTTGAAACAAATACATTTTTCGATATTAACAAATTGGAACTCTGGAATTACGAGTAATTATTTTTCATTGTACAGACTAGGTTTAAATTTTTGAGGACCTTCTTTTTAACATGGCTTGACCTTTTCATTTTTATGATTTTTTGAAGATAGGGTGAGAGAGGACGAATGAGGGTAAGAGAAGACGAGATAGGCAAAAGAGGGTGAAAGAGAACGAAAGAGGGTGAGAAAGGACGTACGAGGGTGAAAGAGGTAAGAGAGGGTGAGAGAGGACGAAAGAGGGTGAAAGAGGACGAAAGAGGTCGAAAGAGGGTGAGAGAGGACGAAAGAGGGTGAAAGAGGACGAAAGAGAGTGAGAGAGGACAAAAGAGTGTGAAAGAGGTCGAAAGAGGATGAGAGAGGGCAAAAGAGGGTGAGAAAGAATGAAAGAGGGTGAGAGAGGACGAAAGAGAGTGAAAAAAGGTGAAAGAGGACGAAAGAGGGTAAAAGAGGGTGAGAAAGAATGAAAGAGGGTGAGAGAGGACGAAAAAGAGTGAAAGAGGACGAAAGAGGGTGAAAGAGGACGAAAGAGGGTGAGAGGGAATGAAAGAGGATGAGAGGGAATGAAAGAGAGTGAAAGAGGGTGAGAGAGAATGAAAGAGGGTAAAAGAGGACGAAAGAGGGTGAAAGAGAACGAAAGAGGGTGAGAGGGAATGAAAGAGGGTGAAAGAGGACGAAAGAGGGTGAAAGAGGGTGAGAGAGGACGAAAGAGGGTGAAGTAGGACGAAAGAGGGTGAAAGAGGACAAAAGAGGGTGAGAGGACGAAAGAGGGTTAAAGAGGACGAAAGGGGGTGAGAGGGAATGAAAGAGGTGTGAAAGAGGGTGAGAGAGGACGAAAGAGGGTGAATGAGGAAGAGGCGAAAGATGGTGAAAAAAGACAAAAAAGGGTGAAAGAGGGCGAAAGAGGACGAAAGAGGATGAAAGAGGGCGAAAGAGGGTGAAAGAGGACGAAAGAGGGTGAAAGAGGACGAAAGGGGGTGAGAGGGAATGATAGAGGGTGAAAGAGGGTGAGAGAGAATGAAAGAGAGTGAAAGAGGACGAAAGAGGGTGAGAGAGGGCGAAAGAGGATAAAAGAGGGTGAGAGAGGACGAAAGAGGGTAAAAGTGGGTGAGAGAGGACGAAAGAGGGTGAGAGAGGACGAAAGAGGGTGAAAGAGGCGAAAGAGGGGTGGGGGTGGGGATGGGGGTGGGATAAGGGTGGGGGTGGGGGCGGGATGTGGTAGGGAAAGGGGTGTGTGGAAGTTGAGGGAAGTGTGAGTAAAAGGTGAGAAGAGATTTATACGCGGACAGAGAAGAAGAAGAAGAAGAAGAAGAAGAAGAAGAAGAAGAAGAAGAAGAAAACGACGTTACTTCATTTTTCATGAAAAACGTCACTTTTTGACCGCTTGTATCTCCAGAACGGCTTGACCGATTTTATTTTTTCTTGGCTCAAATTACTCGTGGCGATGCCGCCTTTCAGGTTATATTACGTGCAATTCAAAATTTTTTATATTTTAGTAGTTCTACACCCCCAAAAAATGGACTTTGATGGTGCAGGATAAGGAGACTTGTAGTGTCTTTTAAGGTCTTTTAGGGTTTGAACATGGCCGGAGACACTACCGCGTCTCCTGATAACAGTAGGATACAGATGTCTAAAGAAATTAAACAGAGTCATAAAAACGCAAAAAGACAGAGATAAGCTCCAAAATAATTCGGGGGTCATATATAAGATTTCGTGTAATAATTGTGATGCTACATATGTAGGACAAACAAAAAGACAATTAGACACAAGAGTAAATAAACATAAAAATAATATTAAATTGGATTCTGCAAGACACTCGGTGGTTTCTGATCATATTGTAAAATTTACACACAATTTCAATTGGAACGACACAAAAATCCTAGATTATGAAAAGAATTATTAGAAAAGGTTGATATCCGAAATGATATATATTAAAGAAGAAAACAACAGTATCAACCTAAAAAAGGACACCGAGCGTCTTGACGGTTCTTATTTTGATATTCTAAAAAAATTGTCTACGTCATCTTAAAAATTGGGTATATATACAGCGCGCCGACATTGTAAGATACAGATATCGATTTGTTTTTTAAAAAAGTACACATTGTGATTATGTTAAGTAAAAAGAAATAATTTTTTTAAAAAAAGTGTTATGTTCGTGACAAAAAAGTAAGTTAATACTATTTATTAAAAATCTAAATGTAATATTTGAGCGGATATATTAATTTGTTCACAGTGTCGTTACATAATATAACAGCATCTGACGCTCTAACTCATGCCAACAAACATGAATTTTGTACTGCGTTCGTCATATAATCTCATAAATGTTGTATTTATAATAAGGTCGATATGACTAAATTAATTTTTTGACATATTATTAGGATATTGAAAAAGACTGTCGTACAGTCGAAACGTTTATCTTAACTTTTGTATATTATGACGTAAATTAATAATAAAAATTTTTCAATTAATAGCATATAAGCTCGTTAAGTTGGCCTTTTATTATATCACATATTTTAATTGTATACGAGCCGAAGTTTAATTTATAAAATATATATATTGTTCCTCTTTTTTGATAAGGAGGATGTTGTGAAATGTAATGTAAATATCTACCAGAAAAAGTTGATTTATGGTACCAGTCAGTCTTAATAAAATTATTTTCTAAAATGAGCGTGACATCAAGAAAATCAAGGCTATTATTATTGTTATATTCTAGTGTAAACTGAATTCTATTGTGAAAAGAGTTGAAAATGTCTAAAGTTTGTTGAATTTTATGAGATGGAACAGCACGTATAACGTCATCTACGTATTTAAAATAAATAGGTGGTGTAAATGTTAAAAGATTGAGCGCTTGCTTTTCAATGTCCTAAAGTACTATATCTGCAATAATAGGTGAAAGTGGCGATCCCATAGGTGTGCCATATGATTGTCGATAAAAAATATTGTTAAAAGTAAAAAATGAGGAATTTAAAACTAACTTTAATCTCGCCATGAATTCTAATTTCGGAATGTCGCAATTCTCAGCCAAATATTGCCATCTATCAGAAACACTTTTTAATGCCAGATCGATTGGAATATTCGTAAAAAGAGAAACAACATCTAACGATATTAGTTTGAAACCATTGTCAATATGAAAATCTTGAATTTTGTTGACCAATTCATAGCTATTTTCTATATGGCTGTTAGCTTTTGGAAAGCTGTTTTTCATAATTTTATGTAAAAATAGAGCGAGATCGTAGAGTGAACTATTAATTGAGAAAACTATAATTCTGAATGGACAATTATTTTTATGGATCTTCGGGAGACCGTATGCTTTTGCAAGAATGCCGTCAGTAAATAATAGAAATTTATAAGTTTGTACAGAAATGTATTTTTTATTTTTCCATCTAATCAATAGGTCTCGTAGGCTAGTGGTTAATTTCATAGTCGGATCTTTGTTCACAATAATGTATGTGCTATTATCTTTTAGCATATTTTCTATTTTATTTATGTATTTATTTTTGTCTAAAGCGACAGTGATATTACCTTTATCAGCTCTGGTCAAAATGAGATTTGGGTTTTCTTTCAAGAATTTGTTTGTTATCAAATTTAATTTTATTAAAATGTTATTGTTGTTATTACGCGGATAAGAATAATTAGGAATTAAGTTGAAAACTTGTGTAGCTCTATTTCTGATAGTAACACGTTTGTCAGTAGGAAGTTTTTTTAAATTATACTCTAAATTTTTTATAAAGTCAATAGTTAAATCAGTTTTATTGGTAAAAGGCAAACTAAAGTTCTCGCCCAATTGCAATAAACATCTCATGTCGTTTGGAATTATAACAGTAGATAAATTTATAAACCAATTTTCTTTGATCTCCATAATGTTGTGTACTTTATTTGAATATAAGTTAGGATCTATTTTTATTTCTAATATGTTGTTTGAACTGTTAAGTAATTGTTTTTCTTCTTTAAAAAAGAAATAATGTTGTTCTTTATTTTTGTCTGATTTGTTTTTTTGATTCGTGTATTGACAATAGTATTGAATATTCTGAATGTTGAAATTTTGTTGTTTAAAAATTAAATGTTCAAGTTTTTTGTTTAATCTGTTACTTTCATTTATTTAATATGAAAATAGAAGCCCATTTTGCTTAATAAAGAAAACGTTACAAACAGTAAAACAAAAACTACAATTAGTAAAATAAAAACTATCAACCAATTAATTATAAAAAGATTTTTTGAATTGTTGAGAAATAAGCCATTTTCCGTACGCTAAACAGCAATCGAAAATCGAACTTTCACGACAGGCATTGTAAAAAAATCAATATTACACCGACTTGAAAAAATCAATAACAGATGACAGATCGGTACACGTGTATATGTAGTTACGGGCCTGGGAGCGCGAAATCTATGCGATATCATTAAAAAAATTTGATCGATTGTAGCTCAAAAACTATTGCTGCGTCAACATATTTGTATGAAACTTTTTTATTCTAGTTCACGTGTAAAATACGTTTGTGAAGACGTCTAGAATACGTTTCAGGAGACGTGGTAGCGTCTCGCTAAGTTGTATCTTTCATTTGTTTTCAAATTAAAATATAATCTACAAAAATAACAAAAAAAATATCAAAAGATATCGAAAAAATAGCAAAAATATCAAAACAATAACAAAAATATCCGTAGGACGCTACTGTGTATCCTTTACCATAGGTAACACGATTTTCGTAACCTTGAAAACAATGATTTGAAATATTTCATAAACCGCAATTGCAATTAAAACAATATGCCTTTCATCCGCAGCTTTACCAAACAGTTTTTTTAAGGGCTACATGATCGGGTGCTTGACACAAATCCCGATCGTGCAACCTTTCCGCGCTCTATCGGGTAACGCCAATGCCGACGGTACAATGCTTTGAAAAACTAACATTAGTTGAATAAACGGAAAAATTTAGACTTGTAGGGTGAAGGTATTTTTAGGACACAACAGTATGTTTCGGGTGCTTGACACAAAACAAAAATTGTGCGAGAAAAGGTGCAATGACCAGAGTTATGCGGTTATTAAAATAATGTACATATCAAGTAAAATGTCTGACATACGTGGTTATTGGAGTTGTACATTAAGTTATAGGATTAAGTAGGTTATGGAGTTTAAGAACTTAGGTTTCAGATTACAACTTCATTTCTATGGTTGAATGCGTTTAATAGCTTAAATTATCACGATTTTGACTGGACTTCACCTGTTATCTTGCATAGTGAAAAACACGTAAGAAAAAGAGAAATCGCTGAAATGTTCTTTATTAAAGGAAATAATAACGCTATTAATTTACAAAAAGATACTGACAATCTAAGTAATATCTACGACAAAATAATAAAGGTCGTTTAGTTCTCCAATAACTCGTCTAAGAGTCTTGACGTGTTGTCAAACCGACACTATGTTCGTTCTTGACATCTTAGAATTATAATTTTGTTTTTAATTTTACAAGTAAGTCTCGCTTCTTTTTCTTTTTATCATTTTGTAATATTGTTAGTGAAGTAATTTTGTTTTTTTAATGTATTAATCTCTGTCTATGTATATCTAGATCACTTGATAAGGATTCAAAGAAGAGTCAAAACGTTGTGATTGAATAAATAATATTTGCCAGTACGAGAGAAGATTTTTACCTTTTTTAAATTCTGTCTGGCGATTCTCAAATATCTACGTTCTTACTATTATATTATATTAATAAATTTGCTTCTGTTAACCAGATCGATGTCATTCTCAATACTTTCAATATACGAGAGATTTCAGTTTATGATTGAAATTGTCTCTGACCAAATTAATTTTCTTGACACAACAATTATTAAAAATTATACAATATATATATTTAAAAATGTATATAAAAATTATACAATTATAAAAAATTATATAATATATATATATATATATATATATATATATATATTATATTCAATTGGTTCCACAAATGAACCTTTTCAGAGAGACTTCTTAGTTTCCATTCGCACCACCCCCTCTTTCACATAAACAAGGTGTTTTTCTGGGGGTGGATGAGGGTGGAAAGAGAGAGAGAAAATAGAAAGGATGGAGCAAAGGTACTTGAGGTGGTCATTAGGGGTTGAAAGGAGAACACCAGGCTATATGGTGAGAGAGGAGCTAAAAAGAGAGAAATTGAGGATAAGAGCTGGGAAGAGAGCGTGAAATTTTGAGAAAAGGATGAAGGAAGGAAGAGGAAGCAAATTAGTTAGGAAATGCTGGGAAGAAATGAGAGAAAGGGCAAAGGAAGGAAAGATGGGATCAGAATGGGAAAAGGAAAGAGAAAACTTTAAAAAAGAGGAAGGAGGATAGAGGAAGTAGAAAAGAGAAGAGAAAAGGAAGAAGGATGGTTTGGGGAATTGTTAAGGAAGGATTGGGAGAAACAAGGAAAGGAAAGGGAGAAAAAAATAGAAAGATCAGAATATAATAGATGGTTTAAGGAGGTTAGAAAGGAAGAAGTGCCAGAATATTTAAGAAAGGGTTGGGGGAAGAATAGATGGAGAAAAGTAGCAAGGTTCAGACTAGGAAACGAGATGTTAGAAAGTAGATATTGGGAGGAGGAGTAGAAGATAAAATGCAGGATATGTGGTGGAGAAGAAGAGTCGTGGGAACACATATGGGAAAGATGTAGGGTAGGTAGTGAAAGGGAGAGGAGTTGGCAAGAGGTAGTTAAGAAGATTTTAGGAGAAGGAGGGGATCCCCTCCCCCAATGGTGGATGAGGGAGATAGAGAAAGAGAGAGAGAGAGAAGAAAGAGAAGAGAGGAAAAGGGAGAGGAGTTAGGAGAGTGAGAAAGATTGGATGGAAAAATGAAAGTGACGAGGGAAGAAAAAAAAAATCAAAAAAATTTAAAAAGCAAAAAGAAATGGAAATCTCGAGCGACGTAGGTGTGTGTATGTGTGTTAGGAAATCGAGCGGAAGCTAAGGAGAGAAGGCCGTAAGAGCGACCCAGTGTGGAAGCTCATTCCCCTAAAAATTATTTAGGTTAGAATAAATTTAGACTAAGTTAGGCTAAATTAGATTAAGTTTTTGTGATTTATGTAAATAAAGTTTGCGTATTGTAAGATTGTTGTAGAAAAGAATTGTAAATTGTAACCCCAAGGGGAACAAATAAACAACTACTACTATATTATGTTATAAAATAAAATAATTGAATAAAATATGATGCACATTAAATAACATTGTTTTTATGTATCTAAGAGTTGTACAAACTGTCGAATCCCAGCCATTTCACATAAACCTCGTCACCTCTCCTGCACAGTATTTTCTCCACGAGGTACACATCCGGATAATTTGCGCGATGCAGCTCGTGCTCGTAAAACGCTCCAGCGATAGATGTCTTGCGATAATCCTCGAGTAGATATGTTACGGGATTAGTATGCTGCACTTTAACAATCTCAAACACCTCGGTTGTCCAATTTGGCGTATATCCCTTCTCGAAAAGTTGTTTGTACTTGCTGACGCGTATCTGATCACCTACTTTGAACTTTGCCGGGCCCACAATTTTTACATGACTGTACACGGTAGCCAAGAGTCTTTCGGCGATCGCGGGGGTAACGTCGGCGGGTCGCATACCAATCGTTCGATGCTTGCGTCCGTTGTAATCCGATACGAGGCGTGGCAGCATGTCGATCCACTGGTAAGTGCCATTCAGTGTAAACATCTTCCACATGTCGTACTTTAGCGTGCGATTGAATCGCTCGACGACCGCCGCCTTCAATACCGAATATGTAGAATATGTAGAATATGTAGAATAGTGATTAATGTCATGTCTTCGCATAAGTCGTTGCACATCGACGTTGTAAAATTCCTTTCCGTTATCGGTTTGCATGTTTTTCGGGCATCTCTTGCTATCCCGAATTATCTCGGCAATTGCGTCAGCTGTCTCGCTTCCTCTTTTACTCTTGAGTAATACAGCCCACGCATACTTGCTCAACACATCAATGACGGTGAGTATGTAGTGGTAACCTCTGTTGAAACGAAAGTACGGACGCATCTCGACAATGTCGGCTTGCCACAGATCATCGTATCCCCGCACTATAACATGTCTTTGAGGGAAATTTTTTCTCGCTGACGCGTTTACCAACTGCCGTCTTTCCAAACTATGTTGCTTGTTGTTCTTTTCAATATTCATTTTGGTTCTTTATTTAACGCTCGCGTTAGATTCTCGTTCTTTCGCGTTCTTGCCTCGTTCTTTCGGGTTAGATTCTCGCTCTTTCGAGTTAGATTCTCGTTCTTTCGGGTTAGCTAGCCGTTCACTCACGTCCCTGACAGTTTCAAAAATCGTTCCTGACTCAATTGCAGCCTCGTTCCAAGTCGTTTCTGACTCGTTCGTAGCCTGCCCTGACCCGTTCGCAGTCGTACCTAAGGCGATCGTAGCCTTTAAGTACTTGTTTGTAGCCTTGTTCGCAACCCTTAGTGAGTTGTTGATAGCCTCGTTTGCAGCAGCCAATAGGCCGTTCAGTGCTAGACTTTTTACTGCAGTTTTCAGCAGTCACATAACTACCGTCACTGCTCATTGTAGATTAGTAGTACGCTGATAATTCTTCGTAGCTGTTCAACAACTGTTTGCAACCACTCGAGAATCCCTTCTAGCCGTTTTACAACTGTTTGATAGACGTTTCTGAGCCAACCGCTCATTAAATGTCTGTTTTTGAGGTAGTGCTAGGCGCACGCAGAAGCTCTTATCAGTCTCCAACGCTCGTACATCCTTCTATAACGCAGCCAGCTTCTTATCTGACTCTTTCTGTTGGATCATCAATGTTTTAAAGCACTGTTCCAGGTACAACTTGTTGACGGCATCAGTATCCGCCTCAGGTTGCGCTACACGGCAAATCTTGCGCGATCTTGCGTCATAATCTGTAGCGACGCGATGCAGAGCGTTTTTGCGCACGCATCTTCTAATCAATCTATATCAATGATCGCTTGTGCCGGGGGTTGCATCATTTCTCCTCTCAAATAATCCAAATTTATTGATAGACATTTTTTTCAATGCTTTGTAAAGTGTCACGCGATGAACTGACTAATCTGTCGGGACCCCCATTTAATTTATAACAAAACCCGCTTTCCAAAGTTCCTCGATGATCGACAGGATCTCGTTGTCATGCGCGTTATTGCCGACTTGGCGCGAAGTGTCGAGCAATCGTAGGCGATCCACTAGCTCATTGGGGTCGTCCCAATGCACGTAATCAACCTTATTGTCGGTTAGCGTCATAGCGCGAGGCATTCCCCTGCCAGATTTTGGGCTTTTCGATTCCACCCGCATCAACGATGCGATTATATGTTTGTACTTGTCCCCCTTGCTACTCTTCACACGGCTTTGCGCATCAAAATTGCGTTTATGCGCGTTTGTCGCCAATAATATGTGCTTGTATTTTCGCAAATTGTCCTCCTGGTAATCACGCCTTTTCTTGAAGATCAACTCGTACAATCCTGGCGTTCCAATGTACCGCGTGTCGCCTATGATTATATTGTCATCTTTGTTAATCGCGAATCGCTTGTTACCGATGCGCATTTCATTCTCGCCGAAATAGACTCCGTATACATTATTAATCTCTTTCTTTTCATTAGCACCGAGGAGAGCGTACTCTTGTCCTAATGGCTCCAAATCCTTTTGCATCATTTGTTGACCTTCCGATGATTTTAACGTTTCGAAGGGATATTTCGGGCGGGTAATACGTGGTTTCGAAAACATTTTTGTCTACGAGTGTTTTGGGTATCCCAAGTTGTACACTTTTCAGTGTAGAAGTTGTCGGCAATGAAGCGTCCCATGGCCTCAAAATATCTTGCAGATTATCCCAATGTGCATTTAATCCTCTTTTCTTTTTCGGTATTTCCTCCTCTTCCTCCTCCTCCTCCTCTTCCTCCTTTTTATATCGCTTGATGGTTTTGTTTTCTCTTTTTCGATGTCTCTCCCTCATACCGCGTCTCGATCTTTACACCGCTGTCGTCGGTGTTAGACTCGTTTTTCACCAAAATCGTCGGGTTGTCAACAATCTTTTGTAGCGGCTTGATAATAGGTTTAAAGCACGGTCGTATACACAGGTCTGGAAACTCTCATGGTGGGGGTAAGGCTCTTAATGAATGTCAAAAGTTTCTTGAGTTAACCGCTAGCCGTATGGCACTGTGATTGCATAGTAAAAGTTCTTTTTTTTTTAAATGACTATATCATAACTCATATGTCATATATATATGTCATATCTGTTTAATTAAAATTTCATTAAAATGCCGTCGGAATGTGTTGTGCCGAATTGTACAACAAATAAATATAAGGTGTATGCATAATAACATATAAATATATAACGTGTAATAATATATAAATATATATTATTTAATACCAATATTTTTGTTATTTAAATACAATTCTTGAAAATATTTGCATATGTGCAAATATATATAATAAAAATATATATTAATATTATTTTTATTGATATTGATATGCAATATGATAGAGTTATATCTAAAAAATATTTATAAAATTATATTTAAAACATCATGCACTTAATATAAAAAATTATATTATTTTTAACCACAAAACTTTAAAAATCCTTTAAGAATATCAATAAAAATATCAATAAAATTTTAATAAATTTGGTAAAAAGCTGTTAAGAGCAGTAAATATAAAATTTAAATTATGTTAAATAGTGAAGTCATATATAAAAATAATATTCTTTAATGTAATGTCTAATAATGAATTACAATAAAAGGTGACAAAAAAAAATAATAATTAAACATAAGTATTCTTTAAATATAAATACAAAGCGAACGTTTCGGTCAATATTTTGACCATTATCAACGCTGATTAAATTCTGAATTTAAAAACTAATGAACGGTGTCATAACGGTAATATCTTAATCTAATAGGGGTAATATATACATCAACCACGAATTTAAATGGAATAAAGTAAAAATTCTTGATAAAGAAAATTTCCTCGGAAAAAGATTAATCTCCAAGATGATTTATATTAAAAGACAAACAAATAGTTTGAACTTGCAAACGGACACAGAATGTTTACCTGATACATATATAAGCAGTATTAATAAACTACCGAAACTCTGAAAATAGATACACAAATATAATAAGCTAACACCGCTCGTTTTCACCTTTCGATTATTTTGTCTGTGACATTGTAAATGTGCGGATCTCAGGAATCGATGTTCCTCCTACACTACTGTTTTCACGTTGCAATCTAATCATATGTAAGTCTATAAACATCTTCATTTTTGTACAACCTATCAAGCTTAAATAAATCAATAAATATGTAATAACATTATAGGATTCAAAGTATTATGTGTCTATCGCGTCTAATAACCGGAGTAGAAACACAATTTACGAATTTTAATCATCACATTATGACTATGTTGGAGGAATATCGCTTTTCATTTTTACATTATGTTCTCTTTTTCTATTACGATAATATTTGTCAATCATTATATATATCATTGTATTTTTAATGCGTTACATGCTCTATGACGTTTATGAGTATGCTTGATGTATATATTACCTATTAGATTAAGATATTACCGTTATGACACCGTTTATTAGTTTTCAAATTTAGAATTTAATCAGCGTTGATAATAATATAAAAATTGGACATATTAATAAAACGAGGCAAAAATAGATTACCTAACGACGATAGAACTAATGTTGTGTATAAAATTGACTGTAAAAATTGTGATTTCTCATATATCGGTCAAACAATAAGACATTTGCGTACTCGTATGAAAGAACATTCTAACAATATAAAATTACATGTAACAAATCATTCGGTCATAAGCAAACATAGACAAGAGTTGAGACATGAATTTGATTGGGTATTATCCGTTATATTACATAATGAAAAACATGTTAGAAAGAGAGAAATCGCAGAGATGTTTTTTATCAAAAAAGTTAATAATACAGTTAACCTACATAAAGACACAGAGAATTTAAACAACATCTATGACAAAATTATAAAAGGTCGTATAAATTCTATATACTCAGTTTTTGACGATTCATCATAACGATAAGATGCGGTTACTTTCTTTTAAAAGTTCTTTCAAAAGTTATTTCAAATGTTTTTAAAAATATTCCGATAATCATATTATTAATAATCATGACAACAGTGTCAACTAACTGCGCTTTTATTAAGAAAGTATGTAAATTTTAATTCTTGCGTTTAACATAAAAAATGTTTATCTTTATTAATTATAATTAATTGTATTATTCTAATTTCTCACTTGAAAATGACCGAAAAATGACTTGAAAAACAGATGGTCGAAACGTTGTGGAAATAAAATAAAAATTTTCTTAGCTAGTTTGGGTCGAATTTAATATATTGTACCTATTTTAAATATCACTAGCGACGTTTTAAGTATTCAATTTGATTTTATAATTTTTAATAATAAAGCCATTATTTTCGGCATAGTCTCCCGGTTGCGGCTCTTTGCTTCTTTTATCGTTTCTGTTTTATTAATACTTATGTTTTATTAATACCTTTCAATTTATATTAATTAAAAATATTGAATATTCACTCTTATCAACAAATATTTATTTACATTTATTTTATTAATTAATATTTACTCTTTCTTTCTAATTTTATAGCTTCCTCTTTTTTTCTTTTTATTTCGTCTTCTGTTTATCTCTTTTTATTACCTATTTTTTGCATCTTTTTTAACTTTAAATAAAACGTATAAAATATTATTAATTTTAATAATAATCGACTTTTAAATATTTTATATACATATACATATATATAATGTTAAATAATCTTATCTAATAAATAATATTGATAAAAAAAGCTATGACAAGTATAAAACAAGGATGTGATTTCGTTACTTATAATTTATTACAATAAAAAACTGAATTATGTCTGGACGTTTCGACCCTTTTTTGGGCCATCTTCAACAAACAAAAAATAAAAAATACGCAATTAATAAAACATCATGTGTAAAATTTATTTTCTAATCAAAATAAATATAGTCGCAAAAAAAGAAAAATATATGAACACAGACTACTTAAAATACTAAAACAAATGGACATTGCGCAAAGTTAATCAACAAGAATCCAAACATCTGTCAAATGCTGAGGTTGTCCGTGCTTATGTTATAAGTCGACCAAGGACTCGCATCCTCTATCTCATTATTGGTTGATAAACAATAATGTCTGTCAGATGTTTCTTTCTCCATCTCACACTAACACAATTCAACTCAGAAATTATAACAGAGAGTAGGTGAGAAATTTAGACAAGAGTGCCGCAACTGCTCGCAGTTCTGACAGACTTTATTTCTCGCATCTGAGTCGAAACGTCCAGACATAATTCAGTTTTTTATTGTAATAAATTATAAGTAACAAAATCACATTCTCGTTTTATACTCGTCATAGTTCTTTTTTATTAATATTATTAATTTATACGAGTTTATATACCAATATTGTTGTTATCTAATAAATGTCATACTATATATAAAATTCATAGGTAACATTAATAGGTAATATTAATAAAACGTAGATAATAATAGTTAAATTAAATAATTTATTTGAATTTAGGTAATTAATTTTGTAATTTAATTATAGCATATGATAAGAACCAGAACCGATGGTCAAAACGTTGTGCATCTTATAATCAAAATTTATGTCAGTTTGGTCGGAGAAAAATAATAAAAAATTTATTATTAACTATATACTGACAACTTACTTTACTTCATAATATTATCTAATGTTATTAGTTTCTTCTCCCCCCTCTCTTTTGCAATATTTTTTAAACATTAAAACAATAATAACAACGGCTCATGTAAATTAAACAAATTAAGGAGAAAAAGAGGGCTAAGAGCCAACACAAAGTGATCGTGTGAATGATCCATGCATTTATTGAAATCGATTGGACGTTTCGCCCTACATTAGGCCATCTTCAACATTAATTACGCTGTAAACAATCAACTATATATATAAGCACCGTCTGTCTGTATATCTGTCTGACCGCGAACTACTTTCACATTTATGGACCGATTTTCGTGAAACAGGTACCAAAATGTTGCAAATGTTGCAAATTTTTCGGGGATGGATGTTATGTGGTTTTTTTTTAAGTTTACACCTCCACCTACGCACCCACCCACGCAATTGCCTATTTATAAACCAATTTTTTTGAAATTGGTACTAAAATGTTGCAAATTTTTCGGGGAGTGTGACGATGTGATTTTTTTAAGTTTCCACCCATCCACGCATTCACAAAATTGACTGATATTTTCGAAATTGATAGTAAAATCTTCAAAATTTTTCAAGGATGATGACGATATAGTTTTAAAATTTTTTTCGGGGAGTGTAACAATGTGGTTTTTTTAAGTTTCCACTCACCCACGCATTCACAAAATTGACCGATATTTTCAAAATTGATAGTAAAATTTTCAAAATTTTTCAAGGATAATGACGATATGGTTTAAAAATTTTTTTCGGGGAGTGTGACAATGTGGTTTTTTTAAGTTTTCACTTACCTACGCACCCACCCACGCATTCACAAATTTATTGATCAATGTTTTAGAAATTGATAGTAAAGGAGGGTGTTAAAAAAGGTCGATTTCCCGACTATCGATGGAACCTAAAATTCGAATTCCATGGGTATCTATGAACCATATAAGATGTAAAAATGATGGTCTTTTTTTCTAGAGACCTGGGGAAAGTATTGAAAATCTATCAAAACTATTGAAAATAGCGTCATTCGATCGATCTAAAGACAACTAAAATCGATGACATGGATAAATTTTCAATCAAACCAAGTTCTGGTTAAACACTTATCAAATAGTTTTTGAGATCAATAATATTTTAATATTGGAATTGCAAAATTCAAAATTGCGGATCCAATATGGTGGATCAATATTGAGAGAAATTAGATGCCAGGATGTAGTTACTTCCAAATAAAAGATCTGATTCCACATTTAAATACATTATTTTTTTAGTTTGTTTATTTGTTTGTTAAATTTTTTGTTTGTTAAATATTTTTGTTTTTCAATTGATTGCTCACAATTACGTTTCATTGTTGAATAGAATTCTTTAGTTTTAACATAGAGAATATTAATAGTTCTCATATTTTCTATGTTAGAACTAAAGAATTTTATTCAACAATGAAACAAAAATATTTAAATAAAGAAACTAAAAAACATAATGTATTTAAATGTGGAATCAGATCTTTTATTCGGAAGTAACTATATCCTCGAATCTAGTTTCTCTCAATACTGATCTTCCATATTGGATCCGCAATCTTGAATTTTACGATCCCGATATTAAAACATTATTGATCTGGAAAACTATTTAAGAAGTCCTTAACCAGAACTCGGTTTAATTGAAAATTCATCTATGTCATCAATTTTATAGTTGTCTTCAGATCGATCGAATGACGCTATTTTCAATAGTTTTGATAGATTTTCAATATTTTCCTCAGGTCTCTAGGAAAAAAGACCATCATTTTTACATCTTATATGGTTCATAAATACCCATGGAACTCGAATTTTAGGTTCCATCGATAGTCGGGAAATCGACTTTTTTTAACATCCTCCTTTTCTAAATTTTTCAATAATGGTGATAATATGGTTTTTTAATTTTTACACTCCTACTCACGCATCCACCCATGCATCATCTACACACCCACTCATGCAATCGCATATTTATGGACTGATTTTTTCGAAATTGGTACCAAAATTTTGCAAATTTTTCACGTAGTGTGACAACGTGATTTTTCTTAAGTTTCTACCTACCCATGCATTCACAAATTTATTGATTAATGTTTTAGAAATTAATAGTAAAATTTTCTAAATTTTTCAAAGATGGTGATGATATGGTTTTTTAATTTTTACACCCCTATTCACGCATCCACCTATGCACCCACCCACGCAATCGCATATTTATGGACTAATTTTTTTGAAATTTGTACCAAAATTTTGCAAATTTTTCAGAGAATGTGACAATGTGGTTTTTTCTCAAGTTTTCACCTATCCACGTATTCACTTTATTGATCGATGTTTTCAAAATTGGTATTAAAATTTTTAAAATTTTTAAATCTACGCACCTACCCACGCAATCGCATATTTATGCGAATTTTTCTACGCATTCATACATATATTCACCGATTTTCTCGAAATCGGTCTCAGAGAGATCATCGTTAAGGGAGTTATTTAATAACAATCGGCGCGATATTCAGCGGTGGGAACATCAGCAAAAAATAAAAATTAATAATAAAAAATAAAAAAACATTTTGGTACATGTTTCACGAAAATCGGTCTAAATAAAAAAATTTTTTTAAATAATTATAAAAGATAAAAAAATTTTAGTACCTGTTTCACAAAAATTAGTCCATAAATGTGTAGTAGTTTGCGATCAGATAGACAGACATACAGACAAACTTAAAAAATTTAAAGAGTACTTAAAAACTACATCGTCGCACACCCCAAAAAATTTGCAACATTAAAAGAAATCCGAAATCTTTTACGACAAATGTTGTATACAAAGAGGTTTTGTAAAATAAAAAATTATGTAAAAACTAATAATAGCGGGGTCAGTGTTAGGAAATTAGGCTTTGAGGTTATAAAATCACATGCAATGATTGTTCTTCATGTTATGTAGGGCAAACCAAACGTTACTTAGAAACGCGCATTATATACTTTTACCGACCGAACCGCTTATATTTTTCCACAATCGAGAAGTTTTTATTGCGTTAATAGAATAACAAATGCTTTTCCATGATTAAAGTTAATACTATAATAAAGAAAGGAGCGGTCTGAATTTGTAATAAAAAGACAAAAAATTTTTAAATACGAGTGTTTTTTGTACTTCTCGCGTCACGTCATAACAATATTTGCTTGTATAAAAGTTTCACAATTTATACGTACAAAATATGACCGCTTCCTCCAAAAGATTGCATAAAGGAATATTAGTAAACTTGCAGAAATAAGTTTAGAAGTCTAATAAAAAAGATCTCGAGTGTGGAATATTTCATTCACATGTGTATGTGCAAAATGACATTTAGAAATAAAACAGAGCAGAAAATTAGTTGCGCGATGTCGCGATAGAGAAAGCTGCAATCGTGCAGTTAAACAAGGACAGACAATCATATTATCTTCGTCTCTCTCATACAAAGATTAAAATATAATGCTAAACGTCTACCTCTTTGTCAACATAGAGTTTTCTTCAAGAAAGGCTGGATGAAAAGGTTAGTATATTTCTTTTTAGTATATTTCTTTAACATAGAGCTTCTTTCAAGAAAGGTTGGATGAAAAGTATATATTAGTATATTTCTTTATATGCATGCATGTATGTATGTATGTATGTATGTATGCGTATGTATGCGTAGAAAATGTTTATAAAGAAATATATACAATATATATACAGGGTGTCTGTCCATAGATGTCTGAGCAAATATCTCGCAATTGGTTGAAGTTACAAGAAAGTTTAATAAGAAGAATTTGCACGGCTCTAAGTCAGCTACAAAGTGCGCGTAATAATTTTTGTTCTACTCGTGGTCCTTTCGAGTTATGCAGATTAACATAGTTTTTTTAAATGGATACCTATAATTTTTTATGCATATTTGTATAGTAGAGATCATTTGCGACAAAAATCATATGTAGTAAAAAATTCCTACTATGCATCGTTTACGAGATAATTGACATTTTATGTATGAAAGTAGTAAGTTGGATTCTAAGTATTTTTGAACGGTTTGACATGTCAAAGAGAGTTCGGAGAAGAAAACATACAATGTTTGTTTATAGAACATTTATTAACACATAAATTGCTCGAAATTTTGACCATCATGTTCAATAAAATATTCAACGCGTTTTATAATATTCCTCATTGTTGACTGCAGCATTTCTGCTGTAATGCCTTTAACAGCTCTAGTGATTTTGTGTCGTAACGCGTTGAATATTTTATTGAACATGATAGTCAAAATTTCGAGCAATTTATGTGTTAATAAATGTTCTATAAACAAACATTGTATGTTTTCTTCTCCGAACTCTCTTTGACATTTCAAACCGTTCAAAAATACTTAGAATCCAACTTACTACTTTCATACATAAAATGTCAATTATCTCGTAAACGATGCATAGTAGGAATTTTTTACTACATATGATTTTTGTCGCAAATGATCCCTACTATACAAATATGCATAAAAAATTATAGGTATCCATTTAAAAAAACTATGTTAATCTGCATAACTCGAAAGGACCACGAGTAGAACAAAAATTATTACGCGCACTTTGTAGCTGACTTAGAGCCGTGCAAATTCTTCTTATTAAACTTTCTTGTAACTTCAACCAATTGCGAGATATTTGCTCAGACATCTATGGACAGACACCCTGTATATACAGGTATATTTTGTGACGTGACATTTTTTTGTGTCCGTCACAAGGGTCAAAGGTACGGCCGGGAAGGTGGGAAATTCGGGAACCTTTGCTCTCTCGCCAACCCTTGAGAGAAAGAGAGAGAGAGAGAGAGAGAGAGAGAGAGAGAGAGAGAGAGAGAGCACCTGAGAAATAATTTTTGCGTTTTCTTTCGCGTAGGAGGATGCGCCCTGCGCATCTGTCCCGCGTATTACTTTTATTTTTTTTTTTTTATTGTTTAAGCGATTTTTGCGTTTTCGGCGAGCGATTTTGTTTAGGGCTACGTGTCTCAACCGGAGAAGCAGAGAGCGAAAAAGAGAATGAGAGGACAAAGAGGACGATTACAAACCAAGCAAAGGCCACCACGTCCGGATCACGCCCGGTAAATATTTTTCACACACCGATTTTCTTGATTGCTCCTCACTTTAAGAACCTGGATACCGCCGTTAATACTCCTTCTTCCGCAGAGATTCCGGCAAGACACGGGGATGGCCACTCTCTCGCAAGGCGCAAGAGAGCCCCGAACACGAAAGACGCGGGAGATACACTGCCTCGAGCCTCAACCTATCCTGCTATAAAAATTCGTAATTGATCAATCAATCGATCTGGCGGATTTTTGGAGAAACAGCAAAGAGGCGCGCTCGTAGGCTTCTTCCCGACGAGAAGTATGAAAAGGAACAGCGAAACTCGAGGCGAGAGAACAGCGAAACGGCGAAAGAAATTATCTTCAAGCGCATTTGCGGGGCCCCGCGGGACAACGGCGGCCCTGCCAGGATAAGGAGCGGGTGGAAAATGCCCAATTTATTATCGGCGTAATTCCGGCGAGCCTCTCGCTCGTCACTGTCTGGCGGGACGTAGCAGAGTGCGGAGGTTCCCGAGCTCGGATGCCGAAGCAGCGGCGCACACGCAGATACCGGTGAGACGAACGGACCCCTAATTGTAAAGTCGCTAATTTTCGAGTAGATTGTTTGGGAGAGACGCGTGTCGAGTCCGCGGCCGATTGCCAATTATCCGCCTTAGTCTTTTCGAGAGGTTACTGTTGGAATGTGAGGTAAATTTATATTCGTGTGTTAGTGAGAGTATGCGTATGGAGTGGTATGCGAATCCGAACAGAAGATGTGAGCGAGCGCGTGCACGCAAAGAAAGTGTAGGGGGGGGAGAAAGGAAGGAAGGGAAGAAAAGATGGCAAGGTGTGCGTATATATAGAAAGAAATTGGAGTAGTACAGTAATCATAAAATATCGCAATAATCAAGAATAAATACTGTGTTGAATATATCCAGTGTTGACTGTAAAGATCTAATCAACCCTAAAATACATATATTTAAATAGAAATTATTAACATGGTAGCAGAGCGTGGTTTATAAGAATAAAGATTGTGTTAACACATGGTCGACAAAGGGAAGGCGCTCAAGAGTACACCTGAACAAAGAAAATTGTTAAGTACTGTAAGAGAAAAGTTCGTGGAAATTGCTAAAGAAGTTATATTATTGAAAAAGATAATTTTTGGATCGCAAGAAGAAGAAATAATGAACGACGAAATCAAAATTCCGGTGTTTGATAGAAAAGATTACAGCACGTGGAAAAAGAGGATTTTAACATTTTTGAAAATGAAAAAATGTGAAGAAACGTGTAAACGTGTAAGGCAGCAAAATGAAAATGCAGATGACTGGAACCAAAAGAACTTGAAAGCTGTAAATTACATATACAGTGTGCTATCGAATAAGCAGATGGAGTTCATAAATGATGAAGAAACGGCTTATGAAATAATCAAAAAACTAGATTAAGCTCTTCTTGAAAGAGTCAACTGCGTTACAAATCTGCGTAAGAAATAAGCTTGAGAAAATAAAATTGAAGGATTACAGTAAGACCAGCGAGTTCTTCAATAATTTTGAAAAATTGATTATTGAACTAAAAAATGCCGGTGCACAAATCACAGAGAAAGAGAAGTTAAACTATTTACTAAGAACGCTACCAAGCTCACTGAGCTACATTGGAGACTTTGTCGATGTGATGGCTAAAGAAGAAAGAACAGCCGACTATGTAAAGGATAAAATAAAAATGCACGAACTTAGAGATAAAGAAGAAAAGCGAAACGACATTTCATACAGAAAAGAACAGAAAATCGTGCTACAAGTGTGGTAAGGAAGGACATTTACAATACCAATGCAACAGCAAAAGATCAAACCAACCAGCGCGAGGCGGCGCTCGTGGCGCATGGCACCAGTACCATGACAGGCAGTTTAACGACGCACAAGGGAGCGGAGGTTCGATCCATCAAGGGGGCGAGGCGGCCGTGGCACAGGTACACGAGGCAGAGGCAGCTGGTATCAACAACAACGGAGCGACCAACGAGATCAACGCAATGCAATGTACTCGAATGTTGGTGAATATGATACGCGCGATGTATTCTGTACGGAAGTAGATAGTAAAAGTGTTGATGTAAATGTGTGCGAAAATAATGTTGACTGGGTGTTAGATAGTGAATGCACGGATCACATAGTTAATAACATGAACTATTATTCGAATCATGAAAGTTTAAAAACACTGATTGATGTCAAAATAGAAAATGGTAAAATTCTAAAAGCTACAAAAGTCGGGAGCGTTTTTATTAATACTAAAGTATATGGGAATAGGATAGAAATAAAATTGAAAATGTATTCTTTATTGAACAAATGGATAGAAATCTAATAAGTTTTGGAAAAGTGACAAATAAAAATAGGATTGTTTCTGAAGGAAACACAGTAAAAATATATAATATGAAAAATAAACTGATTAGTATAGCATACAAAGTTAATGATTTATACAAATTAAATAGTATAATAGAAAAGAAAGAATCATTCATGGTTTCAAACAAAAACAAAAACATGACCTTAAAAGAAAAGTTTCAAAGGATGTTAGGCCATGTAAACTTCAATTATTTGGATACTCTATGTAGAAATAGTTTAGTTCATGGTATGCCAAACAAATTAAAACCTGATTATTTGAGATGTGGTACTTGTATACAAAATAAAATGCATAATATTCCTTTCAAAAATAATAGACAAAAAGCAAAAGATCTATTAGAGATTATCCACACTGATTTAAATGGCCCCCATCACACAGTAGGTTATGAGGGAGAAAAGTATTTTTTGACGTTTATTGATGATTTTAGTAAAATTGCAAAAGTTTATACTGTTAAATCTAAAGATCAAGTACATAAATGCTTTGTAAATTACATAAATTCAGTAGAAAATTTAACTGAAAAGAAAGTAAAACAAATAAGGTGCGACAATGGTACTGAGTATATAAATAAACACATTTTTAGAGTAGCACGCGAAAAGGGGATTCAAATTGAACCATGTCCACTATATATATAGGTATAATCGATCAGTATTGGATACGGCTAGATGTTTATTAGCTGAAGCGAAATTACAAAAAAAAGTATTGGCCAGAAGTAATCAAGGCAGCAGTCTATTTGAAAAACAGAACATTAGCAAATACTGTAAAAAATAAAACACCATATGAAATTATGATGGGAGAAAAGCCTGACATTAGAAATCTTAGACTGTATGGGAGCAAGATCTTCGTAAGGGTTCCCAAAAATAAAAAATTAGACAAGTGGGAGAAAAAGGCTGAGTTAGGTAGACTGATAGGCTATGAGAAAGTGGGTTATAGAGTCCTGATCAATAACAAAGTAGTCATCTCTAGGCATGTAGATATTGTAGAAGAAGATGTAGAAACTGTAGGCTTAAAAGATGATAACGATAACTGTGAGGAAAAGAAAGAGTATAGAAATGATTCTGAAAATGAAAATTCAAATGAACGAGAGATAGTGAACGAAAACCTTGACAAGCAAAACGAGATAAGACGGTCTCAACGAAATAGAAAGCAACCAAATTGGTATACTGATAGTAATCATGCATATTGTATTTATGTAAATTATATGAGTGCAGATAGTCCTCTAGATTATAATGAAGCAATAAAGGATGAAAATTCCAAAGATTAGAAAATGACAATGAACAAAGAAATCGAATGCTTAAAAAAAATAAAACTTGGCAACTAGTCGATAAACCAAAAGATAAAAAAATATTAGACCTGAAATAGGTTTATACAAAGAAAACTGAAAATGTATATAAAGCTAGGATAGTAGTAAGAGGGTTTCAACAAAAGGAAATAGTCGAAGATACATACTCTCCTGTGGTCAGAATGCAAACATTAAAAATACTATTATCATATTGTACACAAAATGGTTTGTCAATAATACAAATGGATGTTGAAACCGCATTCTTGAACGGTAAAGTTGTATTAGAAGTTTATGTAAAACAACCCCAAAGTTACGAAAATGGCACAGACAGAGTATGTAAACTTCACAAAGCATTATATGATCTAAAGAAAAGTCCAAGAGCGTGGTACGAATGTCTGGATAGCTATTTACAAAGTATAAGATTTACGCGTAGCAAAATTGATTAGTGTTTATATACAAGACATGTAAATGGAGAAGAAATGTATATAATTTTATTTGTAGATAATATATTAATCTGTGGTAAAAACAAAGAGAGTCTTAACTGTGTTAAAGCTCTATTAATGAAAAGATTTCAGATCAAAGATATGGGTGAAGTTAAAATATATTTAAGTATAAACATTGATTATGATTATAAGAAAAATAAAATGAATTTAGATCAAAAGGCATATATAGAGTCGTTAGCGAGGAGATACGAAATTGAAAATGCTAAATTATACGCGACGCCAATGGAACAAAACCTTAAATGTGAACTAGCGCAGTCGGCATCTTTAGAGTTAAAGTACAAAAATCTGATTGGAACACTTCTTTATATTAGCTCAGAAACTAGAATAGATATTAATTACAATGTGAATTATTTGAGTAGATTTTAGAACTGTTATGACCAAACACACTTCAAATATACAATGAGGATATTAAAATACCTATACTTAACTCGAGATCTTAAGTTAAAATTTAAAAAAAATATAAATGCAGATATACTTGATTGTTATGTTGATGCTGACTGGGCAGGGGATAATTTAGATAGAAAGTCAACCACAGGATATGTAATAAAAATGCACGGAAATGTGATACATTGGAAAACAAAGAAACAAGCAACGGTAACAAAGTCTTCAATCGCAGCTGAGTATGTTGCTCTGTCCGAAGCTGTGAGTGCACTTAAGTTATTAAAAGACTTATTGAGTGACTTTAAATTAGAGATCGAAAATCCCATAAATATATACAAAGATAATTCTGGAGCAATAAGCATTGCAAAATTCGGTTAAGTTAAGTTTCATTTTCTTTTCATCTTTTGCTCTTCCTTTTAAGTTTCATTTTTTTTTTTACTTTTTGTTCAATTCCTTTATCAAAGGTTTTTGAGCGATAACTTCTTGAGGAAGTATTTTTTGACCCAAATTTTTTTAAATGGCACTCAAAAAGTACGCAATGGAAAAATAGGGAGTGCCATTTAAAAAAATTGAGGTGACCTTCGCGTGATCTTCAAATGAATATCCAAGGTTAAACCAATGGCACCATTTTATAGCTCTTTCGAAACCATACAACACATTATTTTAATTGCAAATGATGCATTTTGACATCAAAATGATGTTATAATAATTACTGTGGCTATCTGGGTATATATATATATATATATATATATATATGTATATATATATATATATGTATATATATATATATATATATATATATAATATTATTGTGTTCAAACTATGTAATAAAGATAGACACAATTATGTATGTATGTTTTACTGTCATTGACACGCTTAGATGCGTGTGCGAGATGATTCGACAGTAAAAATATATTATGTTGTCTGATTTCAATATGTTGAACACACTAAAATAACTTTTTGACATATATGGATTACTGTCGATAATAGCGGAATTAAAATTGTCGGTAATTATCGACAATTTTAGTTTCATTCAAATGAGAGCGTTAACCCATCGGAGTTCGGCCAACGCTCCGGCATCCCCTTAAGGGATTCTAAATCCGATAGATTAGCACTACACATATCTAAATACATGCACGTATACACATATACACATGATAGGTTAGCACTACACATATCTAAACATATGCACGTATACAACACATACGCGTAAAAATGTTTTTAATATATAACTTTAATATATAACTTTTTATTAGACTTGCAATCTCACTTTTAATCGTTTACTAATAATTCTTCATATTATCCTTACCGCGTATACTATATTTCATGCACAGACAAATTGCAAAACTTTTTTATTAAATAAGTATTATTACGAACTGACACAAAGAAGCCGATAACAAAACTGTAATTTTTGATTTTTATATGATTTATATATGCAAACATAGCTAGCGCGGTCCGTTTTTATAAGTACTTTAATCGTGAAAAAGGATTTATTGATCAGTATACTCAATAAAAAGTTATATAAAAAAAAACTAAATATTCTCGCATTCGATCGGTAAAAACATCATCCGGCATCCCTTTTTAGTCTTAATCATGATTTTTATTGGATATCCGTGTCTATATTACATAGTGAGTGTAATGTTAAAAAAAGACGAGATTATAAAAATTATTTTTATCAGAAAACATAAAGACGCTATAAATTTACAAAAATATACAGGGAATTTAAATGTTATTTATGATACGATTCTTAACGTTCTATAAGATCCTTGAATATGTAGATGTATTTATTTTGACTTATATTGATTATAATGCCAATGTATATCTTAGTCTTTCGATTGTTTATCAGTTTATGTTAAACCGGCGTTCGTGCATAGTGTAAAATGACGACTGAATTATTATTCAAGTACGATCTTTTCACTGGTTGGCGTGATCAAATCTAGGATTTTTATCATCAATTAATAGGTATTAACATTATTTTATAATTGATTATGACGTTATATTTTTATCTTACGTACATTTAATGATTTTAATATGATCGAACTGTTATTATTTAGAGATTACTTGATTGGAATATTAATATTTATTTCACATGTATTGTATATTTGTATTATTATTGAGATTATGTGATTATTTGTATATCTTTATTTCATATTTTATAATTTATAATTTGTATTTACATATATATTTATTACTGTTAATTTATTCTACATAGTTTCGATTTTGTCTTAATTTTCAACTAATTCGTATTCTTTTTTATATATTGTAGCCTGAAAAGGACCCGATACAGTGGTCGCAACGTAGCAAATAAATAAAATTTAACACCTTTAGCTAGTTGGTCGTTTTAATATTAGTTAACCTTGATTTTAAATTTTACTGGCAATCAATCCTTTTATCTTGTAAATAAATAACATATAAATAACATATAAATAATAATATATAACAATAAATAACATAAATGTATATGTTATATAAATAAATTAATTAATATTAATCTTAATATTAATATTATATAATTTATATGTTATATAATTATTAATCCTAAAAAAATCATAAAAATGAAAAGGTCAGGCCATGTTCAAAAGAAGGTACTCAAAAATTTAAACGATCTAATAATAAATTATCACGAAAAGTAACTGATATGTTATTCAAGGTGCCAGTTCAAAGTGAACATACGTAAAGTGTATTATCTAAATTTAGTAATAATATATTACCATGAAAAGTAACTGTGATATTTTATTCAAGGTGCAAGTTCACATTGAATATACATACATATAAGTAAAACTGATTACAATTTGATTCTAGAAAATAAGTGCAATATGTTATTCTTAGTGCACAAAATATAATAGTCGTTTATAGAGATTTGATTTGAAATTCATACTAGCCCGTACAATGAAAAATAATTGCTCGTAATTCCAGAGTACCAATTTGTTAATGACTCAGAAAAATAACATGGCGGCCTGCTCTCAAAAAACTTTCGATGGGTAGAATAAATAATTGAAATAAGAGTTGTGAAAATTGTATAAATTAAAAACCTCCAATCTTTCTTTAGTAAAATTTCGAATTTTCGTATCAACTTCCGATTTGTGTTATACCGTATTTTCAGGGAGTAAGTTATTGATCAGAAAACTTTGCCTTGTTGCTCGAAACGGGTGTATATTAAGTAAAATTTATAAATGTACAGTTCTCAGGTCAACTACAATAAAGCTATACGCTTAAAAAGTTTACTGATTATTTGTCGTAATATACAATAAAAAATTACATATTAATTATTCAAGATACAAGTGAGAAATAAATATCATTAAAATATACAAAAAAAATTTATCAATTTTACTCTGAAAAGTAAGTGACATGGTTCTCAAAGTGCAAGGTTTCATTTGACTTACAATTTTCTTCAGAAACACAGAAGAAAAAGGTATTTGTATATAGTTTTGTATATTCACTTCGTTGTGTGTGTAGAGCTTTTAAAAATACGTTGAATCCTTATTCTAATCTAATCTTCTTCTAATGTAATACTTTTCGTATTTCAAATGTTGTAGTAATTATTCTGTAAGAGCTTCGACATTATATCTAAATGGACATCGAGAAACATCATAGTTTTTTGAGAGCAGGCCGCCATGTTATTTTTCTGAGTCATTAACAAATTGGTACTCTGGAATTACGAGCAATTATTTTTCATTGTACGGGCTAGTATGAATTTCAAATCAAATCTCTATAAACGACTATTATATTTTGTGCACTAAGAATAACATATCGCACTTATTTTCTAGAATCAAATTGTAATCAGTTTTACTTATATGTATGTATATTCAATGTGAACTTGCACCTTGAATAAAATATCACAGTTACTTTTCATGGTAATATATTATTACTAAATTTAGATAATATACACTTTACGTATGTTCACTTTGAACTGGCACCTTGAATAACATATCAGTTACTTTTCGTGATAATTTATTATTAGATCGTTTAAATTTTTGAGTACCTTCTTTTTAACATGGCCTGACCTTTTCATTTTTATGATTTTTTTAGGATATATATATCCCAGCAAACACCAAGTAACAATTATATAACTGTTAGTTATAATTTCCTATTCAACAATGTAAATGCAATATAACACACGTGTTATATAATTGTTACTTAGTGTTTGCTGGGATATTATATATAATATATAATATATATGTATACGAGGTGTGTTCAAAAAGTATCGCGAATTTTGAATTTCCGCGGGTTACGTATATTCGATTTTCGATTTTTTTGTGGCGTTATGTTGGTACTCATGTTTCTCATTTATGCCGACAAGTACGGCCATTTTGAATGTTCAGTTAATTTTTGACAGCTGCTTTGCTTGCACGTGTTTTGGCTCGTCTTCGATTTTTGCCTATTCCAAAAAATGGATCAAAGAATCTGTATCAAATTTTGTGTAAAAAACAAAATTAAGTGCGCGGACGCATTTCGAATGTTGACTGTGGCATATGGTGAAGCTACCTTGGACCGAAGCAACGTTTATCGGTAGTACAAAATGTTTTCCGAGGGCCGAGAAGATGTGAACGACGAAGAGCGTGCCGGACGCCCGAGCACGTCAACAACAGACGAAAACATTGATGAAGTGAAGAAAATAGTATTGGTCAATCGTCGAATCACCGTTAGAGAAGTTGCTGAGGACCTAAACATATCGATTGGCTCGTGCCATTCGATTTTTACCAATGATTTGGGCATGACACGGGTCGCCGCGAAATTCGTACCAAAATTGCTCAATTTCGACCAAAAACAGCATCGCATTAACATTGCTCAGGAGATGTTGGCTCTGTCCGCGACTACCCAAATTTGCTCCAGAGGGTCATAACTGGTGACGAATCATGGGTTCACAACACACAAAATTTGATACAGATTCTTTGATCCATTTTTTGGAATAGGCAAAAATCGAAGACGAGCCAAAACACGTGCAAGCAAAGCAGCTGTCAAAAATTAACTGAACATTCAAAATGGCCGTACTTGTCGGCATAAATGAGAAACATAAGTACCAACATAACGCCACAAAAAAATCGAAAATCGAATATACGTAACCCGCGGAAATTCAAAATTCGCGATACTTTTTGAACACACCTCGTATATTATATAATATATATATATATATATATATATATATATGTATATATTATATAATATATATATATATATGTATATATTATATAATATATATATATATATATATATATATATGTATATATTATATAATATATATATATATATATATATATATATAGTATATATATTACCCGCTTCTGACAAAAATTGTGTTTTGCCTAATATTCAATGAATATTTGGCATATGATCCTGCATAGTATTTGATATTCGGTATTCGGTCGAATATACTATTCGTTGTATCTCTATTACTTATACTTTTATGTATGTATATATTTATATGTATGTATAAATAAATAAATCTCTGACATAATTTTAAAAGCACTTTGTGTGTGTATGTGTGTATGTTGTGTAAAGATCTTTAAAATAATTTACTTAAAAAGTAAAAAAAAACTATAAAAAATAATGAATAATTTATACTCACGTGTTCAATTTTTAAAAATTATTTTGAAACTAACAGTAGCAACGATTCTATTCTAAAACAAAACTTTATAAAACTAATTAATGATATTTTATACTATAAAGCAACACATGTTCTACCATCTATCTCTATCAAATCACGTATGAACTGTTGTACTATCTACCTCTATCAAATCACGTATGAACTGTATGACAACCAACTCAATATATTGTAAGATTATCCCTTCTGACAAGAATAATCTAATATTTATGTAATATAAAAGTTGCACATAAGTTAGCATAATTATACATACAATTAAAATCAACTTAATATACATTGTGTTAAAGTTCAGCGGATGCATAATCACAAAGTAGAAATTTGTGGGATAAAATAGATATGATAATGAGATTATTATGAATTTTCTAGGAAATACATTCAAATACGAAATACATTTTTATTGTAAATTTGATTCAGATATGTGCAGTTGCATAAAAAATATGCAATACATATATCTTTGCATGAGTGAGGATAGAATTTTAAAAAGAATAAAATATTTTTAAAGTTCACAGCGGCCTAAATTATTTTATATAAGAGTTTTAATTATTTTTTAATTATTTAAATAATTTATTAATTAAATAATTTTTTAATTATTTAAATAATCTAAATTATTTTGCTGCGTTTAGTATTAAATTACAACTTAAATAATATTTTTGGTAAAATTTATTTTATTTAATGTTTTTATAGCTATACACTTTTCAAAAGCTTTATATTTTTTTTTTATTTCAAATTTGATAATATATTTAAGGAAAAAAAATTTGAAAATATGTATGATTAAAATGTAAAAACTTTGTTATTAAAAGTTTTAAAATATGAAAAAAGCATTTAACATTTAACATTAAACATTAAACAATAGATATACACAAGGTATCTAATGAGACAGATTACAGTGTTATATTTCGCAAACTAATAATTTTATTAAATAATATTTTAAACAAAAGTTGTATGGCCTCAAAGAGGATGTATTGGCAAAAATTTGATTGGATAGTCGTTTAAAAGTCACATCAAAGTCACCTTCAATTTCTTAAATAAAATCTACTATTATATTTATTGCATATTCTTGTACCTTATTTCGATAACTTTCCTAATTACTAATAAAGTATTCTCTTAACTTTTTGAGTTATAAAGTTTGAAGTTAGCAATTTTTTGATATAAAATGTTAAATATTTTGTATAATATTTAGTTTTTTATTTGACTAATTTTTAGCCTTTTTATAATGTCCCTATTTTGACGTTCGACTTCTTCATTTTGTTGTGGCCAATACGATGTTGTAGAGAGTAATTCCACATTCTTTGCAGAAATTAGTGAATTTCTCGCTTTTGAATTGTCTACCATTATCAGTCGTCATTGTAACAGGATAACCATTTATAACGAAAATTTTGTTTTAACATTTTTATTATTTCAATGGCTATAATAATTTTTGATTTTTAAATCTCTTTGTATTTACTATAGTAATCTATTATTACTAATATATAATCTCTACTTGATAAAAGGCCCAAATAGTCTATGGCTACATCGATCCATGGTTTCAATGGTAAAGCTCGACACTTTATTTGGAGTATTTGGTGCTACTGGCATACATTCTTTGTATGCCTTGACTCTTTTTTCTGCATCATTATTAATTTTAGGCTACCATACTTACTTACCTACCTACCTATTATTAAAAAAAAAAAGAGCCGATCTAATATTCTTAATATTCTTATCATTGTTTATCTTTATTATTCAGTAATTTTATTTAATTTTTACAATTACAATAATTAAACACACAAAAGCGTTGCATTTTTTATTCACTTCTGTGTACTATATTAAAACATCATAAATATAATAATTTTATTATTATTATAATTAGATACCATAAAATTGCAAAAATTTTTATTAGAATAATAATAAATACAACTAAAATACTTCAAAATTAATATTTTTTTATTTTATAACTACATATTATTTATAAGAAAATTTGTTAAAAGTTTACTGAAACATACTATAAAAGTACGCTAAGATTATTAAAATTCTACTTTAAGTGGATGTTAAGTCATTATTTACTAATATTCCGATTAACTTAGCAACAGCATCAACAATCGTTGGGATTATCTTGCAGAAAACACTAACATTCCGAAAGACGAATTCATTAATACTATCAGTTTCATTCTAAATTCCACGTATTTTAATTTCAACAATGTCAATTATAAACAGACCTTTGGGATCCCCATGGGTTCACCCTTATCTTCTATTATCGCAGACATTACTATGCGAGATTTGGAACAGAAAGCTTTACAAATACTTCCTTCTCTGTTATTGTTTTACTATAGATATGTGGATGATATTGTATTGGCTGCACCACCCGACAACTTTGATGAGATTCTTAGAATTTTTAATCCAATACATAACAGAATACAATTTACAATTGAAGTGCGTGCACTATCATAATCAAGAACGGCGAATTTATTTTTGATTGGTTCACGAAACCTATGTATTCTGGAAGGTTTCTCAATTTTCATTCTAACTACTCTTACTCACGAAAGAAATCCATAGTGTATGGTTTAATAGACAAGATCTTTTTTTTTCTCACATTTAAGCTACCATCAGAAAAACATTAGGAAAATTATTCATCTTCTAATTGATAATTCCTATCCACTTGAATTCATTTTTAAAAACATTAACGTCAGACTTAAATCTTTATTTGACAAACCCATCTCTGCTTTTATTCGCTCTTTTACTCGCAAATATAAAATAAAAAACAATAGCACAGCATTTTTTGTTACTCCTTACTCAGAGTCACATGCAAGACAAATCAAACAATGCACAAGGAAATACAATTTCCGGGCAGCATTTTATTCAATTGACAAATTGAATAAATATATTAAAGTACACAAAAACAAACTCAAGAAATTTGCACACAACAACGTCGTATATAAAATTTGTTGTGGTCAGTGCGATGCCACATACGTAGAACAAACAAAACGCCAACTCAGTACCAGAATTAAAAAACATCAAAAAATTACAATCAACAGTCAGTAATTAGCAAACACATGAATGAATTTAACCATCATTTTGATTGGGAAAATGTGAAGATCTTAGATGAAGAAACCTCATATGGTATAAGACTGACATCTAAGATGATCCATATTAAAAAACAACACAGAGGGATCAATAAACAAACAGACACAGATAAACTACCAGATTGTTATTTATCTATCATACGAAAATTAGAGAGAGCATGACATATGACAACTTCCCTTTCCCCATCATTACCACACTCATCCACACAGATATATATACAAGATCAAAATATCCTTCCCTATCAATACTGAACGAGACACTGCAGACTCAGAACATACAAGAAATATCAAGTGTACGACAATTAAAGTAAGTTTTTAACATTTTCATATGAAATTAGGCTATTATTACTTTTATTTTTTTAATATTTTTCTATAACTAATAAAACACGTTGTTTTCTCCTTAGTCCATAAACATGTCAAACTTATTTTTCGATGGACATAAATTTAATGTACAATATTCCTAACTATCAAATAAACTGATGTGAAGGTCTTTATTACTTTATAATGTACAGATGACACACATAATGTGAGTTCGATTAGTTTTTTATCATTACTTTTATTATATCATTTTGTTTATTTATGTAATATATAAAAATTGTTTATGTTCTTTTTATAGTTAAATTGTAACTGAAGAGGGCCCAATCAGGGCTAAAACGTATTACAATTAAATATATTTTAACAAAATATTAACGCTCTAAGTCCAGTGTATGGCTCTATAGCTCTTTTCTTCCCACTTTTGTTTGATTATCTGAGAGCCCGATTTCCAATTTTTGTTCTACTTTAAGTATTTTCATAACATTAATTAATTTGACTGTGTTAATGTAATTGTATTAATTTACAATTAAATTAAATTATAATTTGTATTTTTTATGAATAATCGTAATTTACATAACTTTTGAAAGTTTGAAAACAATTAATCAAGAATTGATTTTGTGCTGAAACGGAATAAATGAACATTATGTGGTGACTGATGCTCCCTGCGTTCGCTAACTTTTGTAGTGTCAACTAAACGTTTGAATATCCCGCAAACTGGCTGACTGTGTTTATCTTAAATTTTTTACAGTAAACTATTATTTAAAGAAAGTTTAGCTTTGCAGATATCGGTTATGTCTGAAAAAGTCTTTGGAATAGTATTAAGCGGTATGGTACATGCGACTCATTGCACTCGCCGCGCTGCACTTTAAACGCGTCAGTCAAACGTTTGAACACTCTGACAAGTGACTGACTGTGTTTTTCTTACATTGTATACACTAAACTATTATTTAAAAAAAATTGAGCTTTGACGATATAAGTCAAATGATTACATTTCTTTAACACGTTACATACGTAGCTGACGCATATTGAACAGAAGATAAGGTGCATTTTTCGTACGTTTTATGCAGTAAACTAATACTTGTAAAAGTTTCAGCTTTGCCGATATAAGTCAAGTATACTATTATTTTTACATGTTTTAGACTTTATAATCGAATCCTGAGCACGTGGTGGAACATATGATGACCATTTTATTATGTTTTAGCACAAATGTTGTAGAACAAAAGATAATCATGCCGAAATTAGCGTAAAATTAGTGTCGCTGCCTCCCAGACTATTAATATATAAAATTACATACTTTATGCATTATATAAATATTAAAATGTAAGCACAACATTATAACTTAATAATAATTTTTCTCTCACGTTTTAAAAAAAACTTAATATATAAAATTATATAATTTATGTATTATATAAATTGTGCAATATTGCGGCTACACGGAGCGAAGTGCATTGCGCGGACGCGTGCGACAGAGGAAAAAATAAAGACCGCGGCACAAAGAAAACGAGACGAAGTTTTACACAAAACTGAACGTCACTATATTTACAAACTGTACAAAGATGCAGAATGCAAGGTGCAACGCAACGCCGGATAGTCGCCTGAAGCGCGACTTCAAAAAACTAGCGAAGAAAAACGACGTGTGCAAACGTGCAAAAGTTATCGAGAATTTCGGTCTGTTCGCGCGAATGACAAAGAGACGAGTGCCCGTCAAGACGTGCGAAAAACAGCTTTATCCTGCCGACCTTCAAGAAGATTCTAAAGCGAAATTATCGAACTTGTAATTTTGCTACATAAAGATATGGAATTTTTTTGAGTGTCGAAGGACAAAACTGTTTTGTTTCGGCTGTTTTATTATAGCTCAAAAACGGTCGGGCAATCGACGATAATATTTTTCAGCGCGCGAAAAGCGCACTGCGATGTTAAGTATTGAGAGCGTGCCGGGTCGTAATTGGCGCACTGGCGCGAACCGTCGCGTCAAATTTAAGATCGCCGATGCTCGCCAGGATCAATGGATCTGTGTGTGTGATCCACACAAACACACACACACGCGCGCACGCACCCGCTCGCGTCCGCACGCACGCACGCACACGCACTCTCTCTCTCTCTCTCTTTCTCTCTCCCTTTGCCCCCTCTCTCTCTCTTTTTCTCCCTCCCTCTCCCTCTCCCTCTTCCTCTTCCTCTCCTTTTCAATCTGTTTCTCTCTTCCTTTTCCTCTCTCTCACCCTTCTTTCTTTTCCTCTTTCTCTGATCCGCAACATAAATATTTAAATGTAAACACAACATTATAACTTAATAACAATTTTTTTCTTACGTTTTTAAAAAACTTAATACATAAAATTATGTAATACTAATATATTTAATATTTAAAAATATAATAATATAAACGTTATTTAAATTTTTAACTTTTACAATATATTGCTTTTAATAATTTAAACAACTGAAACTTTTAAATTATTTGTTTAGGAATAAGTATAATTTTAAAGTATATGTCGTCCAATTCGCTGTTTATGTTATCGTTCGACATCTCAGTAATTATTCGCGCCAATGCGGGACAACACGTCAAACGCACATGTTATTCACGTGTTACTCGCCTGTCTTTCCTTTGCGCGACGCGAATCGCCTGCGCGAATCCCCAAAATTCTTGCTTCGCGCTTTTGCTACGTGGCTCGAACATTATTGGACTTCCAGCCACGAGACGATACAGATCGACACGTACAATTATATTGAATTATTGTCCGCCTCGCTTCTAACACTCTCATTATAATTTTGTGATTCGGATAATAAAGAGTATATTTTAACGAATCCGCGAGTGATTATTGAAGAAAATTACCGCCTTGGTGTGCGAACCTTATATACAAGGTTTTTACCAACGAAATTCATAACATTCTAGTTCTTCGAGCCGGATCGTCGCCAAGGATAATTATTGGCATTCCGAGTTACGATCGTCGATATGAACACCTCGACATCTTTCGAAGAGCTTTTGGCTCTGCAAACACAGAAGATGAGTTTCGTATCACGGGCGCTCATCAATTACAAGAAGCTGGGGCAAGCCAAAATGACACCTGCGGTGACACGTCAACGTCTCGTTACCTTAAAGGAAGCCTTTGCCACTTGCCAGGAGCTCGACAGTCGAATCGGGCTTCTTGCGGACGATGACGACAAAGCATCGCATACCTACTTTACAAAAAATTTGTTTCTGGAATGTGAGGACTGCTACAACAAGGCTGCCGACTACATGGCTGAGGTATTAGAGAGCTACGAATCCCGCATCCCTCCCGCTACGTCATCACAAAACGTAAGTGGCTTTCATGATGTTTTCCGATCCGCGTCGCATCTTCCGAGGATCAACCTACCGACCTTCGACGGGAGCATCGACAAGTGGGAAAGCTTTCGCGATAAATTCCAATCGATGATTCATAACGATCATAGTTTGTCAAATGTCGATTGCTTACATTATTTATGCTCATGTGTAAAAGAGGATGCAAGTAACGCGCTTGATCACCTCGCGGTAACCAATAATAATTTCGACGTCGCGTGGAAAATTCTGGTCTCTCGGTACGACAACAAACGTCGTCTTGTGACAACACATTTACAATCGCTGTTGAATTTGCCGTTGCTGACCACAGAAACCGCTCATGACCTTCGTCAGCTTCGCGACCAAACAAACAAAGCAATACAAGCGCTTAGAAATCTCAACCGTCCTGTCGAACATTGGGATGATTTGCTTGTTTTGCTCGTCGCACAAAAACTTAATAAATACTTGCGTAAAGCTTGGGAACTCAAGCTCGGCGATACTGTAGAATATCCACGTTATAATGAGCTCGATCAATTTTTTGAGTCTCGAATTCGCGCTCTCGAGGCGATCGTACCACATTCTAAAGAAAAGCCATCCTCTACCTCTAAAAGAAAAATTCTTGTGTCGCATACCACGTCCACCGTCTCGTTCGCATGTCCGCTGTGCAAAGCCAATTACTTATTATACCAATGTTCGACATTTTTAAAGCAAACACCCTCTCAACGTTTCGATTTTATTAAACAGCGAAAACGATGTTTAAACTGTTTTAGTAGTAAGCATTCTGTCAAAGATTGTTCGAATTCGCGCGTATGCCGCCAGTGTAATAAACGTCATCACACGTTATTACATTTCGATAACTCGACTCAGCCGGTGAAAACTGAGTCACCGCCAGCGACAAGCGAAAATGTAAACAAAATCATGTCGCATTTACTATCGAAAACCGTTGCGCCTAATTCTAATATTTTGCTTGCGACTGCCCGTGTGAAAGTCTACTCGCCTGTTGGACGTTTTTTAACTGTACGCGCACTTCTGGATCAAGGTTCCGTTTCTACGTTTATTACCGAATCGCTCGCGCAACGTTTACGACTTTTGAAAATAAATTGTTTGATTTTCGTCACCGGCATCAGCGAGATGCAATCCGTTGTCCGTCACGCCGCCCATCTTACAATTACGCCGGCAAATCGCGACAAACCCGCTTATTCAGCGACCGCGCTCATTCTTCAATCGTTGACAAAATATGTACCGAATCGAATAAGCACGACGGGTACGTGGAACCATGTCGACGGACTCCAATTAGCGGATAGTGACCCCATGAGTACCGACCCAATTGATGTGATAATCGGAGCGGACTTATACGGCATGCTCGTACTCGATGGTGTTCGACAAGGTTCCGAAATGGAGCCCACCGCGCAAAATACTACACTCGGTTGGATTCTGGCCGGGCCAATCGCTTTGTCTCCGACCAATCTTTTGATTTCTGAGACCGCGCATCATGGAGTCGTCCTTGAAGCGTTAGATCTCGACCTTCGTCGTTTTTGGGAGACTGAAGAGGTCCCTCAGACCCAACACCATAGTCCTGACGAGAACAAGTGTGAAAAGCACTTCCTCGCTACCCATTCCAGCACTCCTCAAGGACGCTATATTGTTAGATTACCGTTTAAAAACGGACCACCAATCTCGTTAGGAAAATCTCGCTTCATTGCCGAATCGAGCCTCTATTGCCTAGAGCGACGTTTCAAACGCAATCCATCTATCGCTTCCAAATACCACGACTTTCTCATGGAGTACGAAAACCTTGGTCATATGATCAAAATTCCACCGACAGAAATTGTCCAACCGGATCAAAATTATTATATACCGCATCATGCTGTTTTACGTGACAGTAGTGCAACCACTCAACTGCGGGTTGTTTTTAATGCATCCTGCCGTACCACTAACTGAACCTCGTTAAACGATAATATGTTTATCGGACCTAAACTTCAAAAGGATTTGGCTGCTGTCATAATGCAGTGGCGCCAACATCGTTACGTATTTACCGCCGATATCGCCAAAATGTATCAGCAAATTTTAGTCGATTTCCGCGATACTGATTACCAGCGCATTCTATGGCGCTCTTCTCCCAACGAACCTGTTCGCGACTACCGTTTTCTTACCGTGACGTACGGCACTGCCGCCGCTCCATATCTCGCTCTTCGAGTGCTAGACCAACTCGCTGAAGATGACGGTGCTCAATTTCCGTTGGCCGTCCCTGTTCTACGTCATCAAACATACGTCGATGATTGCGCGTTCGGAGCCGACGATCATATCCTTGCACGGCAAACGCGAGACCAATTAATCGCGCTTCTCGCTAAAGGAAGCTTTCGCCTACGAAAATGGGCAAGTAATTCTCCAGATCTTTTGTCAGACCTCGATCCTGCCGATCATGGACTAGCCACTCACAAAGTCCTCCAAGACGATGAGCACCTTAAAGTGTTAGGAGTTAATTGGAATCCAAAGCTCGATGCGTTTCAACTTCGCGTATCTCTCCCGTCTTTGCCAGGAAAAACGAAAAGAGCTATTCTCTCGACAATCGCTGGGTTTTTCGATCCGATGGGATAGGCCGTTCCCGTCATCATCGGTGCGAAAATATTTATGCAACAATTGTGGTCGCTCCAATGTCAGTGGGACGATAACATTCCGGGTGAACATTTCGACCACTGGGCGAATTATCACCACCAACTACCGCATCTCGAGACTCTCAGTATTCCGCGCTGGACGACGCATGGATCTCATACTCTGCACAGCGCACTTCATGGCTTTTCCGATGCCTCAACTATGGCCTTCGCAGCCGTTGTTTACCTTCGCGTTATTAATGTCGACGGCTCAATTAACATCTCTCTTCTCATTGCAAAATCGAAAGTGGCTCCTTTTAAGATGATCAGCGTTCCCTGATTGGAATTGTCGGCGGCGTTTCTTCTTGCTCGGTTAGTTAATTATGTGCGCTCCGCTCTTCAACTTCCGAGTATCGAATGTCACTGTTGGACCGACTCAACCATCACACTCGCTTGGCTAAGTCAGTCTCCGTCTCGATGGAAAACTTTCGTTGCCAATCGCGTTTTGATTATTCAGTCCTTGCTTCCTGGAATTTCTTAGCGTCATGTTCCAACGCAGGACAACCCTGCCGATTGTGCTTCTCGCGGTCTAGCTCCCGATGCTCTCGCAAATTATAATTTATGGTGGTCAGGCCCTTCATAACTTTGCCAATCTTCAGAGTCTTGGCCGACTTTCGAGCTCTCGATACCAGCCGAGACCGCCCTTGAACAGCGTTCTCAACCACCTATTCACTCCTTACATGTGACCCCTAGTTGGGATCTCGCATCACGTTATCTCTTCATGGCCTCGATTGCTCCAAATTACCTTATCTTTACCGTTTTCTTAATCGACTCCGATCCTCTAAAAGCGCATCGCCTTCACAAGCGATTCTGCTTCCCGAAGAAATCCAGAAAGCCAAACATTACTGGCTCCGAATTATGCAGTCTGAGATGTTTCCCGTTGAAATCTCGACTTTACAACGGCAACTTTCGTTATCAAAAACCAGTTCCTTATCTACACTCAATCCTTATTTTGACACTGACGGACTTCTTCGCATCAGAGGACGGCTCCGTCATGCTTGCCTTTCAGAAGCGACAAAGAATCCGCTTGTATTACGAACACACCCATTGTTAGCTCTTATTATTCAGCATTATTATCTCAGAACGTTACATGCTGGTCCTCAATTAACGCTTGCTTCATTACGTAATGAATTTTGGATTCTCCGATCTCGCGCTACCGTTCGTGCCGTTCTGTATCAGTGCGTACAATGCACTCGTAAACGCGCAAAAAAACCTATCGAACTCATGGGCGATCTACCGGAAGCGAGAGTTAACCGTGCCGCTCGCGCTTTTACACATACCGGCGTTGATTACGCTGGACCAATCGCTGTCCAAACCGCGCCCGGCCAAAGACACAAATTGCAAAAGGCTTACATTGCGCTGTTCATATGTCTAACAACCAAGGCTATACACTTAGAACTTGTTTCCGATTACAGCTCGCCGACCTTTATTGCAGCGTACCAGCGATTTGTCTCCCGCCGAGGACTACCGCAGTCCATGTACTCAGACAACGGCACAACATTTCATGGCGCTAATCGAGAATTGTCCGAAGCTCACGCGAAAGTAATTCGCCATCCAAGCTTTCGTAACCGTCTCGCTAGCGATGGAACTGCGTGGCAGTTCCTACCCCCGGCGGCACCACATTTCGGCGGACTGTGGGAAGCCGGTGTTAAGAGCGTAAAATACCACATAAAGCGTTGCATAGGTCTACATACATTAACCTTTGAAGAAATGACCACGTTTCTTTGTCGCATTGAAGTTTGCCTAAATTTGCGTCCGATCGCTCCCGTATCCGATAATCCTGACGATTATCACGCGTTAACGCCTGGTCATTTCTTGATCGGTACCTCTCTTATCGCTCCCGCCGAACCAAGCGTGCTCGAATTTAATGAGAATCGATTGTCGCGTTGGCAAATGATTCAACGTCTGACGAAAGAGTTTTGGCGGTCTTGGTCAAGCGATTATTTGCATTCCCTTCAACAACGCCCAAAATGGCGCGTTATCCAGCGACTTGCCAAAGTTGGCCAGATAGTCCTAGTGCGTAATCCCTTGGCTCCGCCCAGCCAATAGAAACTTGGACGAATTACTACCTGTTATCCAGGAGATGATGACCTGACGCGAGTTGTCACGGTCAAAACCTCCCGTTCTGAATATAAACGACCGATTGTGAAACTATGCTTCTTATCTGTCGCGATTAATACCGAAGAATTAAAAGATTCCGTCATGGCGGGCGGAATCTCGTCTTAATATGCGCTAACATGACGTTCTTTGTTATTAAAATATCTACCGGATACCGATATTATTTGTATAGCGTTTATTTCATCATGTATTCTATCGTTCAAAACCATTTGTAACTCATTTCGAATGTCTACATTTGAGGCGGGCGGTATGTTTAGGAATAAGTATAATTTTAAAGTATATGTCGTCCAATTCGCTGTTTATGTTATCGTTCGACATCTCAGTAATTATTCGCGCCAATGCGGGACAACACGTCAAACGCACATGTTATTCACGTGTTACTCGCCTGTCTTTCCTTTGCGCGACGCGAGTCGCCTGCGCGAATCCCCAAAATTCTTGCTTCGCGCTTTTGCTACGTGTCTCGAACATTATTGGACTTCCAGCCACGAGACGATACAGATCGATACGTACAATTATATTGAATTATCGTCCGCCTCGCTTCTAACACTCTCATTATAATTTTGTGATTCGGATAATAAAGAGTATATTTTAACGAATCCGCGAGTGATTATTGAAGAAAATTACCGCCTTGGTGTGCGAACCTTGTATACAAGGTTTTTACCAACAAAATTCATAACATTATTCTAAAATTATTATAAAAATTATATAATGCATTTAAATAATATTCAAAAAATCATAGTATAAATAATTACAAAGTGATAAATATAAGGCCAACTTATCGAGCTGAATATTCGAGATGTTCAGTCAACTACCATTTATTACATGTATAAATTATAAAACTACAGTCATTATATTAAAACTAACGCAAGTTACAATCATTCTATAAACGTTTCGACCGCACGCGGTCTTCTTCAGTATAATTATTGAAATATAAATTCATACAAATTCACATAATATCGAAATTTAATTATAGTTATTCAGAATCGAGAGTTTTTGAGCAATTAACGCGTGTTCTAATCCGTCCTGTCCAACAATGTTCGCCTCGATATGATCTCTGATTTTGTTCAGATCTCGGATAGTTTCATCGTTAATATGCGAGAAATTAACCCGTTCCGTAGGCGCTATCATCATCCTTCTTGACAATTTTGCCACTTATTAACAGTTATTAAGGATGACACATAACAAACCAACAATACAGAAAGACAGTTCATTTTAAACTCTCATAAACATCTCGAATATTCAGCTCGATAAGTTGGCCTTATATTTATCACTTTGTTTTCAATATACGAGCGACAATTTGTATTAATTTATAAATAATTACATTATTATAATAGTTTGCAGAATTATAGTACTTACGATATTTAGATTGTATGTGTAATTATTACAGTGTATTAAAAGAACACGGCTTTTTTTTATTTTTATTCTCTTCATAATGTTTTATAAATAGTTTTAATATAAGTATATTATATTTAATTGTTACGCGGCGCCACATGTAATCATGCACAAAGCGAATAGTATATTCCTTGTAATGCTAATCCTTCACATTGTAATAGTGTAAGTAGGTATACAACACGTGTTCTAACTCTGGTCCTCGGAGGGTAATGCGGGGCGAAGGGATATCTCCGGGGCGCGGGGTATGACGTCACGCAGGGCGGGGGCGCTTATCATGGAATCTTTGAGAGTAGGGGGAAGAGGGTCCGAAGCCTATTTGCATGTGTTTATCTTTGTGATTTATGACTGTCCGAATTTGAAATCAAACACTCCAAAATCCATAAAACTCATTTAGGGGCATTTTATTATTATGACAAACGGAAGGGAATTGAGATTTTAGCGACAATGCTGCAACAAACTGTCGAAATATTATTTATAGGTGGTGCAAGTGTAACAGCGTTGACGTTCGACAGTTTTGTACTCTCGCAAAAAATCCGCCATAAACGAGAGCAAAAACAACTTTCTTAAATTTTTAATTGCGACGCATCGGCGCCAACGTTCGGCTGCTCAAATTTGTAAACAAGTAGAGCCCGATTTTATCACTATAATAGTTCTTTGTGGAGATTTCTTTGAGAAGGATACAGCCTATGGAGAGCGGGTCTGTCTCTGCAATGGTCATTATAAAGTTTCGGACAGTCGTCGAAGAAAGTAGTACAGTGTCAAAAAAGATGACTGGAGGACGTGAGCAGTGTCCCCCGTGAAATAGTAAGTAGTGCATTTTAATTAAAATTAAATATAAAAAATAAATTGAAAATATATATATTATAACCAGGTTGGCGAAAATTACAAATTGAAATCTTCAATTTCTTTTACTCAAATTACCGGTTCACCTTCGGCACGATTTTTCTTCTTTTGTCAACAAATCGCGATATGAGTTGAGCGCCAGATGCGGCAGCCGCACCGTCTCACAATTAGTTGATTTAACGGAAACAAAAAAAAACAATTTTAGAATCCAAAAATAAATTAACATCGATCGATACTATGTACTTCCTTTACGAAAGAGAGGTCGCGATGGGAAAATTTTCCGCGCGGCTAGCCCTGGAGAAGGTACAGGTTTGAGTACGTGGCGGGGCGAGAAATCACCAGTCGTTTTAAATTTTCAGTAAGGCATATTTAAAATAACATTTGAAAAGAGAATTAATTATAAGTGGTAGAAAGATATAATGTTTCGAAATAGAGATTGACATATAGTATTACAAGAGACAAGCGAAATAAAATTATAAGCTTAACATTAGAAAAGAAAAGACAACAAAAAAAATATAATTGCTGATTGCAGTATATACAGTATGTGTAACAACTTGAGACAACAAAGAAATTTTCTGATTATTGTATTCCGCGAACAGTACTTGGGACGGACAACCCCTGCGACTCGACAATTTCACATAGTTTCGGAGGTCGGAGGCGAGCACAACGAAAGAGTTTCTCGGACGATGTCCCGGCGATAGTAATTACTACCGGAGGTTTGATTACACCTCGACAATGAACTTCTAAATAGACGCCGACAATTGCCTTGCTTTCACCCACAATACCGAACAAGGAACGCGTGATTGAGGCGCTTAAAAGCGACAATATAATGGCAAGAAACGCCGTCTTGCCGTCGTTGGTGAGTTGTCTTAATAATTCGATGAGAATACGCTTAAGCAATTTTGCAGTATCGCGATTGCCAACAAGTTCCTTCTTTCGCAAATACAATAGTTTTCGCGCGCGAAATCGGCGGCGCGGGCCACCGGGTATCCGATTCCATGCCACACGCATGTAATCCGCGCGGTATACACGACAACAACAGAGGACAATATAAGGGCGCGTCACGTGCGCCGCACGCTATTTATTGCAAAATAACACCTTTAATAATTAGTATTTCTTTACGTGGAATATAATACAATGATAGTTTATGAGCTCACCGTTATATGGATCTTTCTTTGATGTCGCAACAACAACAACAAAAAAACAAGACTTTAATATAATTTTATTTATATTATATTATTATTATTTTATTTATTAAAAAATAAAATAATGTTAATTAAAGCAATAAAAATAATAAAAATAAAATCAGTATACATTAATAACAATAAAATTAGTAATAGATGTGATAATGTTTAAAATAACAACAGTTGTTTAACATAGAGTAGTAATATTAATAAACGTTACCATTAAAGTTTTACGTTAAAAAATTTATTTCCTGTTTTTATTGTAACTTTTTCATTTTTACAAATTTTGCCATTTGTTAAAAATTATTTATGTAGTTTATTTTAAAACTAAAATTATTACACAAGCTTATATTCGACAATATACATATATAATAATATTTTTTATTCATAAATTACAATAACAAATTTCTTGATGGATCTCACAAAAATTGCCAATCATGAAGTATTAATATAAATTGCTGTGCCTCGCGTGAGACACAGAAGGGATGTTGCCGGATTAGGAAGTGGACTTCTGAATCGTCGGGGTTTCTCCCTAGATTTGATCTTGTTTAATGTAGAATTACTTCTTTATTCAATATATATATATATATATATATGTATATTGGTATATATATAATCTTAACAAGACTCGACGTATGGTTATTTAAAAAACCTCTGGTAACTTTGTTTCTCTTTTTCGTTCGTTTGACGCGACTCTAGATTTATTCTGACTTTAGCTAAATAACGACTCGTCTGATTACGAGTTGGGAGTTATCCTCGATGTATCTCGGTAGGTTAGTCTAATTCAACTCGCTCTCTGTTCACTCCCGAGTTCTTACGTGAACTCGGTTTTTCGTTATTTCATTTGGAAGGGGTGCCTGGCGACAGGCACCCGATTGGTGCATAGCTTTTGCATACGCGGCTAGATTTTGAGCTAAGAGCTGTTCGAAAGATGAGGCTCTTAGCTTGCGTCTTCGCGGTTTCTGGCCCGCTGCTGCATCAGCGGTCTTCACGCGGATTTTATATCTGTTAACTTGTAATTATAGCCTTTCGGGCTATAACAAAATATATTTTAATTGTATATTTATTTCCTAACTATATAATTTTTAGTTTCAGAGACTATGATCAATTCCGGGCGTAATTGTACAATCTTTGACGTACAAGATACAATTCAAAGATGGCTACAACATGCAAGTGATCGAGTTCGTTATATAAAAAAAAACACGCTCAAATATAATTTTAAAATTTTGGCATAAAAATTTATATTATTTTTTCTAATTCATATTTAATTTAATATTATTATTTTTTTCATAATAGTTTATTTTTCTTCTTCACATTTTTATTTCTATTAAAGTTTTATTATTTTTACGATTTTAATTTAATACAGGGTTTGTCCGGAAAGTAATGCGTCGCATTTTTTTAAAAAAGAATTTATTGATCGCATAGGTAAAACAACTTAAAATTGTTCGAAGTATGACCCTTCTGCGTCAATACATTTTTGCCAACGTGATTTCCATGCGTCATAAGATTTCTGGAACTCCTTGACTGGGATGCTGTTCAGGGAGGCCGTCGAAGTAGCTTGTACGTTGTCAACCGACTCGAGCTGTTGTCCTTTGAGCTCCCTTTTCAGCCGAGGAAATAAAAAAAAGTCCGCCGGAAATTGGGATTATCTGCACAGAGTTGCTTGAGTTCTTCACAAACTTCCACTCGGTGTTGCTTTTGCGCATCGGTCAACACTCTGGGCACAAGTTTTGCGCAAATCTTCCGCATGGCCAAGTCTTCCGATACAATCTCGTGAACAATCGTTTTCGGCAAGTTCAATAATTCCGACATTAAGCGAACATTCATTCGACGGTCTGAATTCAATAATTGGCGCACACGAGTCACATTGTCGTCCGTTCGCGATGTTGACGGGCGTCCTGCGCGGGCCTCGTCGGCGACCTCCTTCCGACCTTCTCTAAACATCTTGTGCCATCTGTTTGACTGCGATTTGGAAAGGCAATCGTCCCCGAAAACTTTCTTGAGCATTTCAAAAGTTTCCAGCGGCGTCTTGTCCAGCTTCACGCAAAACTTTATCGCATAGCGTTGCTCTATCGTTCTCTCCATCACAAGTTCGACGCGACCACTAAGCAGAGGTTCACAGAATAAGCCATCCTAACCCTCCAAGCGCATGGAAACAATTGAGCGACCTACCGTTGGAAAGCTAAGGGTACCCCCCTTCCTCCCCAACCGGTCCTATCGCTCTGCGATGTATAGTCGCGTCACAAAAAAATGCGACGCATTACTTTCCGGACAAACCCTGTATATATTAATCTATAAATATAATATATATTAAAAATGTTTATTTTATTATAAATTAATATATTTTTTATTTAATCAAATAATTTAAAGTTCAATAAATTTTTTAATTATTATAGTTAATTAAAAATCATAAAAAGCATTTTATATTATAAAAATATATTATATTATACAATATTTTATATATTAATATAAATATAATGTTTAAAAAAGTTTATATTTGTGTTTTAGTATTCAAAATACACATACACACTCACACACACATACATATATGTATGTATGTATATGTATATATAGTAACCCCTAAATGGGCATATAATATTATCGTATATTTTTGTTTGTGAAGATTTCTCATATAAATAAGAATTTTCCTTTAAGCTTCAATATTAACTCTCAACATATTCAAAATCCCTGGTAAAATATTTAGCAAATAAACTCTCGGAAGAGAAATATATGTGAATGAAGGATGAAGGAAAATTAATTGTCTCTTGTCTTTCATCAAAAAACCCCTTTTGAAGATCTTGCTAAATATTTTACCAAAGGCATTTTTTTGTGTCTCGAATGTTTTAGAATAAGTTTTATTGGCATCATTAACATAAACTTCTAAAAAGATCTAATTTAATATATCTTTTTGATTTCTATTACGAGATATCTCAAAAAAATAATCTTTTTAATTTCTATTACAAGATATCTCAAAAAAGTAATCTTTTTGATTTCTTTTATAAGATATCTTAAAAAAGTAACCTTTTCGGTGACTGTCAAAAGAAATCTTTTTTTTCTCTAGATACGACGCATAAGAGCTCTTTCTGATCTCATTATGTTGGCTTTCGAAACCAATTTTTGGATGTCCAAATCTTGAAGAAGAAAACTTTAAGAATTCTTTCTGATATCAATTGGCTATCTGGGTAACTTTCCAAGCCGTGGACAATTTATTGCTCACGGGTTTCAGCGCCATCTCGCAGCACACACAAGAAACAACTAGCAAACTACCGTCACTTTGCGCCTTCCCAACACGCATCTAATCCTGCTATTCATATATCAGTCTACTGCGTAAATCAGATACAAAAATTAGGTACTCAAAGTGCCACTTTGAATGCACTTGTAATACAAAATATATGTGTTGCACGTACGGAAGTTGGCTATTGTTCACTCGTGCGGATAAATGCGCACTCGTGACCAATAGCCAACTTTCCACACTTGTAACACAATATACTATTGTATTATATGTTGTTATACTAACGTTCTGATTATATCCTTTTGTGTTGTAGTTTATATTAGTCACGTTCTAATTATATTTTTTTGTATTATATTTTATTTTATTATTTTATATTTCTTTATGTTAGTATTTTGAATAAATTCCATTTATTTCAATATTAAACCGCGATGTTCTGTCGACCCCTTTCTCGAGTCCTGATCCCGGCTAGGCCGTCCGAGCCCTCACAAAAGAGGCTGTTACATACGGTTTCATATATCGGCCAAACAAAACGGCATTTAGGTACTTGTGTCACCGAACATTTTAATAACACAAAAATGCACGCAACCAATCATTTGGTTATTAGCAAACATATATTAGAATTTAGACATGAATTTGACTGAGCAACACCTACTATATTACATAATGAGAAACATGAAAGAAAGAGAGAAATTGCCGAAATGTATTTTGTTAAAAAATTTAACAATACGATCAACCTACAAAAGGACAGATAATTTAAATAACATTTATGACAAAATAATAATATTTGTTTAGTTCTGTACTCATTGTCAGTTTAATATAAACAAGTGACGAAGTGTCCTATAAACACAACGGTGGTCTTCTTTTTTCTCTTTTTTAATATTCTAATAGACAATCTTTTTTGTTTCTTGATTTTTGTATTTTTGATGTATATATTATTATAATACTATTATAATACATTATTTTTTATATACACTATTATAATACATTACTTCAATATACTTGAAAAGGACTAAAATTATGATCGAAACGTAAGATTTATTAAATAAAAAATTGCCAGTATTGATCAAGAAATATTTATTTCTTTAATTTTTGACTGGCGATAATTAAGAATCCAATCAGTAATTAATACTTATATAACGTAAAATCACTAAATTTACAAAGTACCATTTGTAACGTAATTCCACTATTTTTGCTCCACGCTATACGGCAATTTCGGACTTATTATACTCGTTTGAATGTATTTTATAATATAATTTTTATGAATAAAGGAAGATAAACTCGTAATTCACAAAAAATTGCAGAAATAACTTACATAAAATGTATTCTTTACATTATCCGACATCATTTTAGCTCCAAAAAGACATTGAATGGTACGGTTTTTTGTATATCAAGTAATTTTAATATAACGTACTTTTAAAGATGTATAAAATTATTTGTATTTTATAATAACGTGGTTCGTAAGAATAAGTAATTGGCAGACAAGTTAACGGTATATCTTTCATCCATCCGGCGGCTAAATGTTCTCGTACTAACTAAATATTAGCTATAATTTGGCAAATATTGTAAACTAGCTTTTCGGACCGCGCTTCGCGCGGTCCTCAAAGCCAGCCTTTCTATTCGGACCGCGCTTTGCGCGGTCCTCATATAGTCTATATTAAATCCGTTTTAACACAAAAAATTAATTCTTTTTTTGTATTACCGCGAACTACTTCCACATTTGTTGTTCGACTTTCACGAAATTTATACCAAAATAAATGTTTAAATTTTTTTGTGGATGACTACTATGTTATCTATTTCTTTCTCCCAGATATTTTATTTTCTTTTTTTAAGATACGCTTTCTCTCTCTCTCACTCTAAAACACACGCGCTCCCTCTTTCTCTCTTTAAGACACATGCTCTCTCTCTCCTTATCTCTCTCCCTCCCTCTTTCTTTAAGACACACGCTCTCTCTCTCTCTCTCTCTCTCTCTCTCTCTCTCTGTGTATGTGTGTGGGGTTTTTTAAGTTTACGCTTTCACCTACGCATCCACCCACACAATCGCATATTTATGAACGGATTTTTTAAAAAATTGGTACCAAAATGTTGCAAATTTTTGGCGACGATGTGGTTTTTTCAAGTGTTACACCTCCACCCACACGCATGCGCATTTATGGACCAATTTTCACGAAATTAGTACCAAAATGTTGCAAATTTTTCTGAGAAAGCTGCTGTGTGGTTTTTTTAAGTTTTATCCCACCCACGCATGCATCCACGCATTCACACATTTATTCACATACTTTTTTGAAATTTATAGTTAAATTTTGTTGGAGATGGCTGCTATGATTTTAACAAATTTTTATCATCTTATTATCACCCACGCACCCATGCACCCATTTGCATACGCATTTATTGACTTGGTCACACCAAGAAGTAATTTTTAAAAAATTTGTGTACGTATTTGTGATTATGTGTGCAATTCGTGTAAATAAACCTTTAATTTGTATGCAATTTTCACGAAATTAGTACCAAAATGTTGCAAATTTTTGCAATCACAAACATGTACACAAATTTATTTAAAATTACTTATTGGTGTGACCAAGTCAATAAATGCGTATGCACATGGGTGTATGGGTGCGTGGGTGGATGAATAGGATGATAAAAATTTGTTAAAATCATAGTAGCCATCCCCAACAAAATTTGAGTACAAATTTCGAAAAAGTCTGTGAATAAATGTGTGAATGCGTGGGTGAATGCGTGGGTGGGATAAAACTTTAAAAAACCACACAGCAGCTTTCTCAAAAAAATTTGCAACATTTTTGTACCAATTTCGTAAAAATATTGGTCCATAAATGCGCACGCGCGTGGATGATTGCGTGGGTGGAGGCGTAAACTTAAAAAAATAAAACACCAGTTTCCTCAGAAAAATTTGCAACATTTTGGTACTAATTTCGTGAAAATTGGTCCATAAATGCGCATGCGTGTGGGTGGATGCGTGGGTGGAGGTGTTACACTTAAAAAAACCGCATCGTCGCTATCTCCAAAAATTTTGCAACATTTTGATACCATGTGTTCAGAAATATTGCAAAAAAAAATTTTTTTCGCAAAAACATACCCTCCTCTGAAGAAAAAAAATAAAAATTAAAAAATTAAAAAAAAAACCCACAGCAGCCACCCCCGAAAAATTTGCAACATTTTGGTACCAATTTCGAGACAATCGGTCCACAAATGCGGAAGTAGTTCGGGCACAGACAGACAGACAGACAGACGGACGGTGCTTATATATATAGATTAAATTAATCCCTCTCTCTCTTTCTCTCTCTCTCTCTCTCTCTCTCTCTCTCTCTCTCTCTCTCTCTCTCTCTCCCTCTCCCTCCTCAATATTATATATAATAATATAATATTATAAATAAATATTATGTAATATAATCATTTTTTGCAGTAAAACAGAAAGCTCGATGGGCAAAAGCCGGAAGAGGTACCAATTTAAAAAAAATCGGTTCATAAATATACGATTGCGTGGGTGGGTGCGTGGGTGGAGGGGTAAACTTAAAAAAATAAACCAGTAGTTTTCTCAAAAAAATTTGCAACATTTTGGTACTAATTTCGTGAAAATTGGTCCATAAATGCGCATGCGCGTGGGTGGATGCGTGGGTGGGTGCGTGGGTAGGGGTGTAACACTTAAAAAAACCGCATCGTCGTTATCTCCAAAAAAATTTGCAACATTTTGATACCATGTGTTCAGAAATATTGCAAAAAAAGATTAAACATACCCTCCTCTGTAGAAAAAAAAAAAAATAAAAAAATTAAAAAAAAACCCCACAGCAGCCACCCCCAAAAAATTTGCAACATTTTGGTACCAGTTTCACGAAAATCGGTCCACAAATGCGGAAGTAGTTCGCGTACATACATACAGACAGACGGTGCTTATATATATAGATTATTATGAATGTTTTTAGAGAATAAGGCGGCTTGTTCTTCATGAATCGAGGACCCCAATATAAAACGACATATAAATATATAATTGATATAAGTGGAATTTCGTAATTTACTAAGGTCCAATTTTTTGTTCGTGGATCTGAAAAATTAGAATTTTTTATCACAAGCATTATTTTTAAAAAATTCGCATTAAGATATTTTTAAAATTATTTTTAAATAATATCGACTTGAGATACAATTCTTATATAAGTCTTGGCATAGTATCAAGCAAAAATTCGTGCCTCGTGCGCAATTATATAGTTGTAGCGAAAAATTAGTTTTTGCTATAATCGACGTATCGACATCCGTGTTTAGTTTTTATAGCCCTATGTATTTTCATAGTTATATTTAATTGTATTGTTTGTTTATATTGTTTTATGATAGTAAATAAATCGCTTAAATTAGTAAATTTTTAAATCACTGTATATCGTAAATAATATTTCTATTATTATAAGAAATACAAAAGCAATGAAACATTTATTTGTCATTGACATTAACGCATTGACACTACTCACCTGCTATTTCCGTCCAATAATAATAAAATTCTTTAGACAAGTCCATTGTGTGTTTCCACAGATAATTCTATGGGCAGTTGATGTGATTATATCCAATTTGCACCTCGAGAAAGGGAAGTTTAATAAAAAGAAAACTTAGTGAAAACTTAGTTGCGACAATAATCTGAAAGTTATAGATATTCTATGTCAAACTCTTTTCTAACTGATTAGTTTATTGTTTTGTTAATTAGTAGAAGAAATAGAACTTTGTACCTGACGAGTGTACCTGTAATTTATATGTAAATATATGTATTCGGTGTAGTATGCATTTTATGAAAAAATTAAGAATTAAAATGCAGGTCTTTTGAGATAGAACAAAATCGTAATAAATGTTATTATAAATTAAATAAGTTTATATGTTTTTTTTCATATCTTTATATTATCTTAATGTGGTTAATTTTTTTGTTCAAAAATATTAGTTTAAAAAATTTTAAGTTATTTTATGAAAAATAAAAGGAATATACAAGGCGACCCAAAAACCTGTGCAAAATGGACAAATTCCAAACGAGCTGTGACACGGTCTCTCAATGAATTCACTAAAGATTATTTTATATTGTTATAACATTTTGAGTTCTTTTAACTATAAACATTATTAAAAAATAAATTATCTTCTTAATATATAAAAACAAGTGTCCTGACTGACTCATTCATCAACGTCCAGTCCAAACCTTTAAACCTAGAAAGTTGAAATTTGGGGGATGTATACCTTGCATGGCGTAGGGATACATTAAGAACGGATTTTGTTTTAATCAACCCCTAAAGGGGTGAATAGGAGAAAAATGTGTTTTTACTGATTTTTTAATATCTCTCTTTCTCTTCTTAATTAGCCTGATAAGATGTAGACTTCTTACAAAAGTTATTCATACAAATACCTAAAAGTAAATTTTTGCATTTTACCCCAATCATCCCTTATGGGAATGAAAAGGGAAAAGTAATTTTTAAGACTATCTCAATATTTCCAAAGCCTCATAAAATATAAACTTCATAATTGCTTACAAAGATTATCTCAAATACCAAGAAATCTAAATCTATGCTCAGAATTAGTTGCCCTTTTCGAGCCAATATCAGAAGCGACGCCTTCGATTGACGGCCAAGCCGCCGATCACTCGGGCAACGCGTCTCAGGAGTGTTTTTATACAAAAAATATGCCGAGGTTGTATCTTTTGTCAAATCGTCATTATTTTGTTAATATATGTTTAAAATAGATTACAATTATAATTATATTAATAATAGAAAGGATTATGTTAAAAAATAGCCCATTTTTGCCCTTAAGCCGGCAAGTAAAATTGACATTGTTTCTTATAGTTTTTGGCCGTAGAATAACATGGTAATATTCGTTTGCTCTCAAAGTAAAGGAAAAATAGATAAAAATCTAAAAAATAAGTCATTTGTGACCCCCATTTTTTTCTTCTAATTTAACATAATTCGTTACAAAAATGATGAGGGAGTGTATTGTTCAAGGTAATTGAAGACAAATTTGGCTAATCTGATGTCAGGATTATACAATTCAATGATGGATCCAATATGGCAGCCGCTAATCAGCTAAAAATTAAGACAATTTTTGTCGCAATCGGGAAGTAAAATGCGTTGAATTTCTTATAACTTTTTTGGCTGTAGAATGACGTCACATTCTACATCCGATCACATTCGTTTACTGTAAAAATGTAAGGGGGGGGGGGTTCAATAACTGGTAGCATTAATAGTGACAGATAATCCTGAAACGTCAGAACGCAACCATGCCGACCACTATAAATCTATTTTAGTTTTGGTGTTCTCAAAAATAAAAAGGTGGAAGGGAAAATTACAAACAGAAAAGCAGTATAATTGGCGTTTAAAACAAGTAGAAAATGGAAAGCGCCGATTAAAAAAGCAACAAAGACAGAAAAAAAATACGTGATCGATGGGCGACGTATAATAGATTTGAATATTATGTCGCAACACATGTGCTATAGATTCTGTAAGAATTTATTGCTGAAAAATATTAAAAAAAAAAAAAACAGTTTAGTCTCAGTATTTTCTGTACTCTACTAAAATTGCCTGCTAATAAATAAGGTACCGACTGGAGCTAAGCATCTTGTACCAATAGATAAGTTGCTATACGGCGTCAATACTAAATCAGCTTAGGTAAGTTTGTACATTATAATTCTGTTTATATAAATGCGTATTTGTACAATTTATTAATAAAACTGAAGATTAAATAAAATATGTACCTTTTCTTATAGAAACTATGCACTCGAGATTAGAATTCACATCTATTAACAAATATCTGCAATGTCTGAATATACCAAACATATGTTCGACCTCGTACAAACGATATGAGAGAGAGAGAGAGAAAGAAAGAGAGAGAGAGAGAGAGAGAGAGAGAGAGAGAGAGAGAAATCGAACCTATAATCAAATTACTTGCAAAACAAAGCTGTCAGGAAGCTACAAAATTGGAACGATTTTTTGAACAATAAAAAATTTGGAATTTTTAGAAAAAGTTTTGTAAGTCTCACAATTTTTACAAACATTGTTTTCTGATTTTTTTTCCTATAAGGATTTCCACAACGCAAAAAAAAAGTTTTATTGAATTGTATAGGTCAATAATTATTGTAAAATATTTAAGACTCTTATAATAAAATCAAATTTTTTTAAATATTTATTTTTATTTTAAATTAACATTCTTTTAATAATGAATTTTATAATAATTACATGCTTATATAAATAAATTGTATAAATAATAATTATATAATAATAAATATATAAATAAATATATATATGTATAAATATAAATAAGTACAATATAAATATAAAATAAATACAAATTTCAAATAATTGTATATGATTATTATAAAATGACTCATAAATAATATAAGAAATTACATGTATGTATGTATGTAGAAATTACGAGGGCAGTCCGATAAGTACTTAGCCTCATCGCCCGATGGTGCCAGTATCGCAAGAGAGTTTTACTATCGTGTAGTACATTCTCGTAGACGGCTACTGTCAAAGTTTCAGCCGAATCGGACTCGTAGTTTTGTTTTGACCGCGTGTGGAAGCGGGCGTGTCCGCGGATTTTAAAAAAATGGAAAAAGAGCAATATCGGTCGGTGATTCGATTCGAAAGTGGTGAGTCGAAAGATGTCGAAATGAAGAATCTTTGATTTCGCTGCGCGATTTCCTTTCCAAAAACAAGAATCGAATCACCGGCCGATATTGCTCTTTTTCAATTTTTCTAAAATCCGCGGACACGCCAGCTTCCACACGCGGTCAAAACAAAACTACGAGTCCGATTCGGCTGAAATTTTGACAGTAGCCGTCTACGAGAATGTACTACACGATAGTAAAACTCTCTTGCAATACTGGCACCATCGGGCCATGAGGCTAAGTACTTATCTGCCCTCGTATATATATATATTTTTTTTTTCTTCTTTTTTCTCTCTTTTTTCCTTTTTCTTCCTTCTTCCCTCTCCCCCTTTTTCCCTTTTTCCCCCTTTTTCCCTTTTTCTTCTTTCCCTTCTTCTTTTCCCCTTCTTTTCCCTTCTTTATTTTTATTTATAATCGTTAAAATACACCTATTTAGCAATAGAAATATCGAACCAAGAAAAAGGACATTGTGTTACTTAAACAAATATTTATATTTTCATTTTTATTTCTTGTATGAATGAACTCATCGCAAACACAACTTTTGCATCCATTGTACTAAACAGAGACCTGATTGAAAACGGTAGTACTCTTATCACCCCCGATATTCGCTTTATTAACAGAGATCTTTGCTCTTTGAAGCGACCGCACTGCCAAAAAACATGATCTTCTCTCCGCAGATTCCGTTAAGTCACAATAATTGCAATTCGGAGAAGGTACAATGTCGAACCTGTGAAGACTTTCTGATAGCGAAGTGTGATCACATCTCAGTCTGCAAATGGAGACCACACTCCCCCGCGAAATGTCGAAATCCTGAAACCAGGGAACTCTATTTGATGTAAGACTGTTTTCCATATACCATATTGCTTTACATTTCCCTGTATTCTTGCACCGTGTGAAAAAAAGATCGAACAATTCATCCTTCCATTTCGAACTAAAATCTCTGATTGAGGTGTTGATATAATAATCTCTCCCTTGCTTCGGAGCTTCTTTAGCTGCTTTGTCTGCCATTTTATTTCTATTAATCCCACAATAACTAGGAATCCATACTAGCCTAATATGACCACCATCCTCATTAAACTCCTTGATACTGTGTTTAATTTCGAATATTAGGTGCGAGGTTCTATTTTGCAGACTAATATTACTTAGCGCCGTTAAAACTGATTTTGAGTCCAAAAAAATAGTAACGTTTCTAATTTGAAGTTCCTTCACTTTATTAATGGCTTCTAAAATAGCCATTGCCTCTAGAGAGAAAATGGATGCATATGAATGAGTTCTGTATCTACAACAAAGAGTTTTATCCCAGGAAATTAATAAAAAACCAGTAAACTCGAGATTTTGCGTTTTCGATCCATCTGTAAAAATGCAAAAGGATTCACTAACAATAAGCTCCTCTTTGAATAAGTCTCTAAATAATTGTTGGTTAGTGTTTGATAATTTATCGAATTTTAATCCGTTTTCCAAATTAACCAACGGTTGAAAGAAGATGGATGATAAAGGCTTTGAGAAACACAGAGGACGTGAGTCAGATTCAATAAGATGTTCTACTTTTAATAATTCTATGAATTTTTCTAGAATAATGGGAGTTTTAATTTTATCGACTATAATAGGATCATCCTTGATAAAGTTCTCTTAGCGTTTCTAAAATAGGGTGATCAGATTGAGAAAGAATCTTAGTGACAAACTTTTTACATAAAAATGCCGATCTTAGAAATAGGGGAGGCTCTTTACTCTCGGCTAACAAGAAGTTGGTGGGCGAGGAAGCTCTTAGTCCCAGCGCAAGTCTTAGAGCTTTATATTAAATCTTATCGAGTTTACTTTTCTGACTTTTATTTAACTCATGAAGTAAGAAGTAGCCGTAGTCAATACGTGACCTTATAAGGGCAATGTAAATTGATTTAAGAGTCTCGGATCAGCACCCCACCTCGTATATCTTAAGCAGTTAATAATCTTAAGAGGACATTGGCAACTTTGCCAAATATGAGTGATGTGTCGGTTCCAGTTAAGGTTAGAGGTGAAAGTAATGCCCAGAAAATGCACATAGGGTGAGGGATCAATCCTGTAGTCATTTACTCGTAAGTAGCAACCATTTTCTCTTATAGTACTTCTTCTTTTAAAAATACAAAATTTGGTTTTTTTAATAGAGAGCTCCAATCCTAAGGCAGTATGTACTTTTGAAATATCACCTATAGATTTCTCTAGTGAAAAAGTACCTCCCGAAAAATCTCTCGACGAGGTAAAGAGAGCTACATAATCTGCATATTGAATTTTTTTACATTCTTTTGAGCACCTCTGTTCCAGCTCGGAAACATATACATTGTACAAAATGGGGCTCAGCACACTTCCTTGCGGCAGGCCTTTAAAGACCCAGACAATTTCGTCTATGTCTTCAAATTGGCAATAAACCTGCCTGAAGTAAATCATATTATAAATAAAGGCTACTATTTTGGGAGGTAGTCCTTGTTCCACCATAGGCAAACCCGTCGAGTCTTCTGATTGGAGCATCTTGTGTTATTAACAGCATTATCTTTGTAAATGTTTCGAAAATGCTTATGCTGAGGATTTCTAGAAGAGTTTTCCGCTTTTCCCTTATTTTTACTTGTTTAAGAAACTTTTTTAAGGTTGTCACTAATAAATGAAGTAAACAAAGTATAGAGAGGTTGAATATCAGTTGTAGACAGAAGATTAACATAGAAATCCTAAATATCTTTGTCTAATAATTCTGCAAATATAGATCAGTCTGTTTTCTTCGAGTAAAGCTTTGGTCTACAATGTCTTATTTTAGCCGAGGTGATAATATTGATATTAATTAGAATGGAAAAGTGGTCACTACCCCAGGAGTCACCGTTTACTGACCAAAATGCGTTCAAACCCAACGAAGGGCTAACAATGGATAAGTCTAATATAGAAGAATAGTTTTGTTCCCAATTGACAAAAGTAGGTGTATCATTATTCAATAGAATGAGGTCAGAACCTGAGAGACCTTCTATGAGTGGAAAAATTTGGTCGTTTGGGAGATTAATCTCCTCCTATGAAAACGTTGTTTGAGAAACTTGAAAAAAAATTTTCCCAGGAACAGGAGTTAATATGGGGCCCATCCGGGGGCCTATATAAAGAGATAATCGAAATTTTACCTGAGTCCGTATACACTTAATTCCACAAATCTCCAAACTTCTCTGACAGTCCGGAATATCATCGAGAATAAAGTATTTTATTTTGGATCGTACCAAGATAAGCACACCTCCCCCTCTACGTGCAATGCGGTCGCTACGAATAACGTCGAATCCCCTGAACGAAATGGAGTCCCGGAAATCCAGCCAGGTCTCTGAAATGATGAAGATATCAACATCCTGGGAGCGAGATAATAGTTCATTCTTTTTGAATTTGAAACTCCTTGCATTCCACTGAACGATTCTAAGACCTTCAGTCATTAGAATAAGTTACCTGAATTAGAAGAATCTTTCACAAAAATACTAGTATGAAGATCGATTGTATTAATTATCTTTTGCAAAAGTTTATCTTGTTCCGGAGCAGCAATAATTTTTTTAAGAATATCTTCCAAGTTTCTTGGCATTTGTTGAAAAAGATCCGGAGACGATTTCTTACCATGATGCACCATGTCGGCAAATGAAGATGCACGGGTGTTTGACCAGCCATTTCGCACTGATGAGTCCTCTGCTCGAAGGGAGGAAAGGGCTGGAAAATTTCTTCTGTTTTTGTCTGGCACACTTAATGAATGATTTGACTGTTGAGTCTTTAAGATGGTCCTTCAAGCTTCTATGTATGATAGATTGTCTAGTGCCATGACTCTATTAATCTTAATGTTTAGTTTAAATTTGAGGCAATCACGACTGAGAGTATGGTAACTTTCCTTACAGTTCACACAACTAGGCGTAACTTTGCATGGGTCATTGGGAGAGATGGGGTTAAGGCCTCCACAGTTCAGACAAGATTCCTGTTCCGCAACGCAGCTTTTACTAGTATGCCCCATTTTACCACATTTATAGCATTTTCTGATAGGAGGGATATATATTGAAACAAAGAGATTAACTCTCCATAATTTAATATTTTTGGGAAAACCTTGATTTTTAACCTCTTTGCATACCGACTAGGAATCCACCCATTTTTTAAAGTCCTTTCTCTTTAGTCTGAACACATTATTTATTCTTAGTCCAGGGTTCTCTTTTTCCTAGGACTGCTGAGATTTCTTCTAGAGGAATGTCAATAGGGATGCCTTTGATTACACCCTTACGGAAAACCATGTACTTAGGGATGAACAACGTTAAGCCTAAATCTTGAGCTATTTTGTTGTGTATAGCTAAATTTACCTCCTGAAATGTGTCAAAAGACATTTTCCACGTATTCCACGAATGGAATTCCACTGACAAAAATTTTATATTTGCTTTAGTGAGAAGTCTTGAAACTTTGATGATGGATATAGACTTTGCGATCTTCCTGTCCCCTTATTTTCTTACATAAACTACAAACGGTGCTTTGCTGTGTCGGTCATACCAGTGCTGGTTGTATAGAGTTTCACTTCCTGAGTTCCTTGAAAAAGCGGTCTTGTCTTTAAAAAAAGGCCTTAGAAGAGTTTACCGATACTTTTGAGGAATTATTTTTTGATTAACATGCTTGTAAGGAGTGAGTCTCCAAATTATCTTTTTTATTATTAGCTTTTGGTTTCTTACTTTCTTTCTTAGCTTGATCTTCAGGTTTTGTTGATGGATCTGTCAGTCCCTGGGCAGAGGAAGAATCATCCGAAGTCACAGATCTAGATCTTTTACGATTGTCTCGTGTATCCACTATATATTCCATTATATCATTTTGCGACATATTCTGGGGGAGGTTGAGCTCACACGAATTCATGGTTTTAATTTCTTTATTCTCTTCATTGTTAAAACAGTCTGAATCAGAGGACGGGAGAACGACGTCTCTCCCGCCCTGAGACGGTAGAGTGAGGTTATCTATTGTGACAGACCGTATCTTCTGATAATTTTTCTTCAATGTGAGAGCGGGTGAGTATGACTCACACGAAGTCTTGGACCAAGGACCGGTCCAGAGTAGCAAAAAAGATCCTTAGGAGGTAAATATATGAGAGAAAAGACGATAATTTGAGCACCTTGCACAAAATGCTTATGTATAATTGCGCGCCAAAAACAGCTCATTTCTGTGCGTAAAGCGGCCGATTTCCCACGCCGCCATCTAGCGGCGACGCGGTGAGTGAATAAGCTGCATTCAAAGCCATTGCCTACGGCTAAGCCGCGTTCAAAGTCATTGCCCACAGCTTCAGCCGGTAAGCTACCAATCTTTTTATATCAATCTAAACTAAACAAGTTAAAGAAACAATAATTGATCTAACACAAATTCTAAAAATAATATAATTAAATTTAACCCTTCTTCTGCTAAACATTTCTATAAATCGTACTAAATCATATCTTTCTAATTTTAATAAAAGAGCAGCTAAAATCATAGACCCATAAACTGGAGCCTCAACATGTGCTTTAGGTAACCACACATAAAATATAAATATTTATATTTTAATATAAAATGCTAAAAATAAAATTAAATAATCTCAAAATTTTATAATATAATTTCTTAATAGATATATATTTAATAAATTTAAATCTAATCTATTATTTAATTTATATAATTTTAAAATATAAACAAATAAAGGTAAAGAAATAAATATTGTATACATAAGTAAATAATTTGATGCTCTTAATCGTTCATAATTTATCCCTCAATAAATAATTATAATAAAAGTAGAAATTAACCTTAACTCGAATATTAAGTAAGATATAATTAAATTTAATGAAAAAAAAAATTATTAAAATAATACATATCATTAAAAATACTAATAATTTTTCTTTATAATTGTTGCGGATTTTGAAGAGAGAGAGAGAGAAAGAGAGAGAGAGAGAGAGTGTGTGTGTGGGGGAGTGTGAATGCATCTCGGAGTGCATTCTTCGCCTTGAGACGAGCGCAGCTAACTGCGCTGAAACAGCCGCTCGAATTTGGCGCGACGGTTCGCGCTAAATCTCCGTGCGCCAATCGCGAGCGAGCGCGCCCCGCCATATCGCAAGATCGCGCGTGTCTTTAACGCTCGAAATACCTGTCGTTTGAACGGTGACAGGTAACCGTCTCGTCATAAAACATAACCGACGACAACAAATGATTTTGCCCTCCGACATTCGAGAGAATTCTATCTTTATGTGGAAGGAACACAAACACGGTGTTCCTTACCTCGGAACTCTCTCGAAGGTCGGTAGGAAAACAATCACGCTGGTCCTCGTTCCTCTGATCGAACGGAGCTATCGTAGGCCAGTCGTTCGCGCGCACAGACAGCTTTCCTTTTTTCGCTCTTCTCGATTTTCGTCGCACTCCTCGCGGGAGAGCGATTTTCTTGTCATTGGGTTGCACTTCCGGCAATCATCGAACGCTTCTAATTGCAGTTCGCTTGCATTAGAGCATTTCTTTTGTGCTGTATAATTATTTGTGAAAATATATATATTGTGTGCCGTGGACTTTCACTACTTCTCTTTTTTTTGTGCCGTCCTAAACTTGACACTCGCGGCCGCGCACTAACTGTAATCACTCCGCGTAGCACCGAGTATTGCACATCTTCTGGTCCTTCGAGCCGGATTACTCGACAAGTCGTTAATTTGTCGCGCCCGGCACCTATTGAACTTCGCCGTCGGGGTGAGTGCGGGCTCCGTGACCGTGTGAGTGTCCAGTGACCTGTGACAAAGAAAATGGACATGGATCAAATGATCGACGCTCAGCATGAGCTCTACCTACGCATACTGCGTAGCGTGGAGAACTTGAAGAAGATCGGGGCGAGCAAATTGAACGCCCACACTGTCCAGGCTGCAATCCGCGTCCTGGATGATAAATGGGCCAAATTCACTGAACAGCATGAAGAGCTCCGCGCCCACTTCTGGAAGGAGATCAAGCGGGAGAAGTACACCACCGAGGACCTCCTCAGCAAGGTTGAGACGGCGTATTATGGGCAGCGCTCCGAACTCGCCGGACTGGAGGAGCAGTTCATCGAGCCTGTGGGGCCCGCCCTCGGCGAACGGGTCCGAGAGACGGCTCCGTCCCGCCGAACGTTACCGCGGATCAACCTACCGCAGTTTAGCGGCAAGTTCGAGGACTGGCCAGCCTACCGAGATCTGTTCAGCTCCATGGTCCTAGGAGACGCGTCCTTGACAAAGGTTGAACAGCTGCATTACCTGAAAACCAGCGTAAAGGGTGATGCTGAACAGCTGATTCGCAACCTGCCGTCTACTGAAGAAAATTTAGAGGATGCGTGGGACTTGCTGACCACGTATTTCGAAAATAAACGCTTACTGGTCAGATCATACCTGACAGCCTTCACTTCGCTGCCGCGATTGAAGGCCCCGTCAGCCGATGGACTACGCCGACTGTTCCACGGCGTGCTCACGACAGTCGGTGCACTGAAGGGCATCGGGCGCCCGATCTCCGACTGCACGGACCTATTCGTCCACCTGGTCGTCGAGCTGTTGGACGCTGAAACTCGGCGTGAATGGGAGAGCTCCCTCGGAAGGTCGTCGGAGCCTCCGTCCTACGACAAGCTCCGGGAGTTCCTCCAGGAACAACTGATGACCTGGGAGGTCCTCCAGTCAGTGAAGACCGTAGCGCCTGCCAAGCCAACGGAGAAGTCCAGCCGCTCCTCTCGCAGCAGCCATGTGGGTACCAGGGGGTCTGATCCGAACCGCAGCTGTCCACTCTGCAAAAGGGATCACTTCATTGCTTATTGTGAGCAGTACAAGAAGAAGACGGTTAGCGAGAAACGGGAGGCCATCAACACTCACCAGCGGTGCTGGAACTGCCTGGGTCGTCATCTGCTAGCCGACTGTAAGTCGCACAAGGCGTGCGCCACATGCTCCGGCCGGCATCACACGACGTTGCACGACGCCTTTGTGGCTGTGGCCTTACCTGTGACTGCCTCCTCATCTTCGACGACGACGGTCCACGTCGCGAGGCGACCACCCCGGGAGTGTGGACCGGCGCTTCTGGCAACTGCCCGTGTATTCGTGGCCGACCGCGTGGGCACTCGGCATGCGGTCCGCGCGCTGATCGACCCGGGCTCAGAAACCTCGCTGATAGCGGAATCCTTAGCGCAACGACTTCGGCTCCCGCGGACCCCATCGTCAGTGGCCATCTTTGGAGTGGGAGGCATCCAAACGGGCGTCACCCACGGACGAATCACCGCCACCGTTTCCTCTCGCGATGGACACTTTGCGCTCGCCGTCTCGCCGCTCGTCTTCCCACGACTCACGGTGTACGGCGGAACCTCGGAGGGCGAGGCCCGTTCCTGGCCCCACCTCGACGGCCTCGAGCTTGCAGACCCGGAGTTCCACCGCCGGGATGCTGTGGAGTTGCTGCTTGGCGCCGATGTCTATCTGGACCTCGCTCTGCCGGAGGGCTTTCGCCGAGGAGGACCGCGCGAGCCCGGTGCCCTGTTGACTCGCTTTGGCTGGGTGCTGCTGGGCGTCGTTGGAGCCGGTCACGTCGCGACCCCCGTGTCGTCTCTCCAATGCTCCACGGGTGACGATCTGGTAGCCCTCGTACGCCGCTTCTGGGAGACCGAAGAACCTCCTCGGGCCGCCTTGCCGCTGACCGCTGACGAACAGGAGTGCGAAGATCATTTTGTGCGCACCCACGTGCGACTTGAGGACGGTCGCTATCAGGTACGACTACCGTTCCGTACGGGGCTGCCGGACCTCAGCTCCACGCGCCGCACCGCGTCACGGCTCCTCGACGTCATGAGGCGTCGGTTCATTCACGATCGCGAATTCGGTGGACTGTATCGCGACTTCATGAACGAGTACCTGACACTCGGACACATGTCGCCTGTCTCAGCCGCGTCGCCCTCACCAGGTTCCAGAATCTGCTTCCTGCCTCACCACGGGGTGCTACGGAGCTCAAGCACGACGTCCAAGATCCGGGTGGTGTTCAACGGCTCGGCGCGTACTGGCGGCGGGTCGTCACTGAACAACAGTCTGCTCACCGGACGTAACTTGCTGCCGTCGCTAGCCGACACCTTGACTCGCTGGCGGCGACACCGCTATGTCTTTGTCGCCGACATCAAGATGATGTATCGTCAGATACAGCTGCACCGCGACGACCGGGACTTGCAGCGGATCCTGTGGACAGAGGGAGACGAGGTCAAGGAATTCCAGCTGAATACCGTGACGTACGGCCTAGCGAGCGCACCGTACCTCGCCATCCGCGTGCTCCATCAACTCGCGATCGACGAGGTTGGTCGCTTTCCGCTGGGCGCCGATGTACTGCGGCAGGATGTCTACATGGACGATGTACTCACCGGAGCCGCCACCCTGGATGCAGCGGGCGACCTCCTGGATCAGGTGGCCGCGCTCTGTACGGCGGGCGGCTTCCCGCTTAGGAAGTGGGCTGCCAACGACGATCGCCTTCTGGAAAAAATCCCGCTCGCACATCGCTTGGACGTCATGACAGGTGCCCGACTGCCGTCTGAGAGTCACTCCGTCCTGGGCCTCCGATGGAATCCGAGGGAGGATGTTCTCTCCCTCTCCGTCCGACCAACCTCAACGGCGCTACCGACGAAGAGATCGGTACTCTCGCAGACAGCACGTCTCTTCGACCCACTAGGCTGGTTGGCGCCGATCATAGTCCGTGCCAAGCTGCTCGTCCAATCAGCCTGGATACAGCAGCTAGACTGGGACGCTCCGCTGACAAGGGACGACGCCGCCGCGTGGACCCGATTGGAAGAGGAGCTGCCCTTGCTTGAGGAGATCAGGGTGCCACGCTGGTTCCAGAGTGACGCCGCAAACCACTCGCAACAGCTGCACGGATTCTGCGACGCCTCCGAACGAGCCTACGCTGCCGTGATCTACCTCAGGGGCGTGATCAACGGGCAGCCCGACGTGACCCTGGTAGTCGCTAAGACCAAGGTCGCACCGGTCAAGCGTGTATCGCTTCCCCGCCTGGAGCTTTGCGGGGCCACCCTCTTGGCTAAACTGGCCGAACACGTCCGGTCCTCCTTGGGCCTTGAAAGATCGGCGGTGCATCTTTGGACGGACTCCACAGTCACGCTCGGCTGGATCCGAGGACACCCTGCAAGATGGACAACGTTTGTAGCCAACCGAGTCGCCGAAATCCACCGAGACAACCAGGACGCAAAATGGCGGCACGTACCCGGCAGAGACAATCCAGCTGACTGCGCCTCCCGGGGGGTGTCGCCGAGGGAGCTGCTACGCCATCCGTTGTGGTGGCATGGGCCGACCTACCTCAGCGGTCATCCTGACACCTGGCCGAAGGATGTAGGATCCCAGGAAGAGACCAGCCTGCCAGAACAGCGACCACAGAAATGCCACGTGGTCAGGGAAGTGCTGGAACCTGAAGAGCTTCGCCGATTCTCCAGCCTTCGCCGGTTGCTACGCGTATCCTCCTGGATCTGGCGTTGGGCAACTCGCCAGCGCCGCCCCGCCAGCGACGCTGCTGCTCCTGACCTACTGAGGCCGGAGGAGATGGACGCCGCCCTGACTCGATGGATCCGGGTAGTCCAGGGAGCGAACTTCCACCTAGAGCTGCGGGACCTCCGTACCGGGAAATCACTGGCGACCAGAAGCTCACTCAGGAAGTTGACTCCCATGCTCGACGATGAGGGGGTCCTGCGGGTTGGCGGGCGGCTGAAACACGCTATTCTGGATGCCGACCAGCGACACCCAGTCATCCTACCACCTGAATCTCACCTCACCTACCTGGTGATCGATGCCGCTCACAGACGCACCCTGCATGGTGGAGTCCAGTCCACCGTGGGGAACATCAGGGAACGGTTTTGGATCCCACGCGCCCGTCAACTGGTGCGAAGCCACATACATCGCTGCCTACCTTGCGTACGATGGCGGGCGGCCACTCCGCAACCGAAGATGGGAGATCTGCCGAGGACGCGGGTCACACCAGGTCGACCCTTCCTTCACACCGGCGTGGACCTCGCTGGCCCAATCTGGCTCAGGACGACGAAGGGCCGCGGTCACAAAGCCCACAAGGGCTTCCTGGTAATCTTCGTATGTTTCAGCACCCGCGCCGTCCACCTGGAGGTGACCAGCGACTACTCGGCCGAAGCCTTCCTCGCCGCCTTTCGCCGGTTCGTGTCGCGTCGAGGGAGATGCACGGCCCTGTATAGCGACTGCGGCACCAATTTTGTAGGCGCGGATCGACAACTTAGGGAGCTCTTCAGGGCGGCGAGCGGCGAAGTCCACGCCCTCGTTGGCCGCCTGGCAGACGAGGGAGTTCGGTGGGTCTTCAACCCGCCGTCGGCTCCCCATTTCGGCGGCCTGTGGGAGGCGGCTGTCAAGGCCGTCAAACATCATCTGCGGCGCACCATCGGAGAGGCTAAGCTCACCTTCGAGGAGCTGTCCACACTCCTCGCGGAGGTCGAAGCCTGCCTAAACTCAAGGCCCCTCGGGGCCTTGTCGGATGATCCAGACGACCTTGACGCCCTGACGCCGGGACACTTCCTGGTGGGAGGGCCTCTCCTCAGCATCCCGGAGCCGTCCCTCTTGGACACCCCTCCTAACCGTCTGAACCGGTGGCGACTTCTGCAGCAGATGCGGGATCATCTCTGGCAGCGATGGACCCGCGAATACCTGCAGGGACTCACACCACGGTCCAAGTGGTGGACCTCCCGAGGGAACATCTGCGAGGGTCAGCTGTGCCTCATCAAAGGAGAGAGCACCCCGCCGTGCCGGTGGCCGCTCGCCCGAGTTACGCGTTTACACCCGGGCGAAGATGGCCAAGTGCGCGTGGTGGACGTCCGCACCACCGTCGGTGAACTGACCCGGCCAGTGGTCAAGCTGGTCCCACTGCCGACGGTAGCCGTAGAATCCGGGACCCCCGCGTAACCGCGTGTCTCGTGCAACCTCGCGCTCAGCAATACCTGTGAAACATCGTATAAAAAAAAAAAAAATTAGTTATAAAATTAGTCGGTTGTCTCACTATTGTCAATTGTACTGCGTCAACTCTTCTCATACTTACCTGTCTAGCATATTTTGTCGTTTGTCGCAGCTCCACTCGCTCAGCACGTGGCACATGGGACTCCTAACCTCGCCTGTCAAAACTCGCGTTCGCGCTCGACCCGCGGTCGCGACGATAACCCAGGCGACACATTATCCCTAGCAACCCTAGGGTAGTTCGTCGCGTGTACCCGACGAAGGCGGGCGGGATGTTGCGGATTTTGAAGAGAGAGAGAGAGAAAGAGAGAGAGAGAGAGAGTGTGTGTGTGGGGGAGTGTGAATGCATCTCGGAGTGCATTCTTCGCCTTGAGACGAGCGCAGCTAACTGCGCTGAAACAGCCGCTCGAATTTGGCGCGACGGTTCGCGCTAAATCTCCGTGCGCCAATCGCGAGCGAGCGCGCCCCGCCATATCGCAAGATCGCGCGTGTCTTTAACGCTCGAAATACCTGTCGTTTGAACGGTGACAGGTAACCGTCTCGTCATAAAACATAACCGACGACAACAAGTGATTTTGCCCTCCGACATTCGAGAGAATTCTATCTTTATGTGGAAGGAACACAAACACGGTGTTCCTTACCTCGGAACTCTCTCGAAGGTCGGTAGGAAAACAATCACGCTGGTCCTCGTTCCTCTGATCGAACGGAGCTATCGTAGACCAGTCGTTCGCGCGCACAGACAGCTTTCCTTTTTCGCTCTTCTCGATTTTCGTCGCACTCCTCGCGGGAGATCGATTTTCTTGTCATTGGGTTGCACTTCCGGCAATCATCGAACGCTTCTAATTGCAGTTCGCTTGCATTAGAGCATTTCTTTTGTGCTGTATAATTATTTGTGAAAATATATATATTGTGTGCCGTGGACTTTCACTACTTCTCTTTTTTCTTTGTGCCGTCCTAAACTTGACACTCGCGGCCGCGCACTAACTGTAATCACTCCGCGTAGCACCGAGTACTGCACAATAATTTTTTTTTCCCTATCTTTTTAAATTGTTAAAAATATTGTTACGTCCTCCGGACGTTCTAAAATGTTACGTCCTCCGGACGTTCTTTCTCGCAAAAGACGTCTCTCGCACACACTCTCACTCACTCGCGGCTCGCGAAATAAATACACTCTCTTATGAAGAAATGATCCTTTATACAATGATGAAATACAATGACTAATGTACACGCGAAAGAAAGAAGATTGCTCTCTGGTCAAGTCACGTCCGTACGAGATGACAGCTAGACCAAAACTGTCATGGAGCCTGAAAACAACCACCGGGCGGTTGTCAATAAACAACCCCCCTTAACGATGAAGCTCCACGACACAAGGGATGATATTTAGGGGATGAAAGATCAGGGACGTAACACTGCCCCCTTCTTCAAGATTGTCATCCCGACAATCAAAAACAGAGGGCTATCCAACGCTGTACAATAATTCTGTATTCCGATGCCGACCTCAGGACTCCGACGAATTTTCTTGTTTTACCCTGAGCTCCTGCCACAGGTTACCAAACAATCCGCCATTCTGGATCCCGTCGCACATCCGTTGGACTATATTCGCCAATCCAAGTCCACAGTACAACTGTATCAATTGTCGATTCCAGGACACCGACGAGTCTTCCTGCCCTACCCTGGGCTGCTGCCGCAGGTTACCGAGCGACTCCGTCAATTTGGTCCCAATCGACTTTCAAAATTCCTTGAAGATAAGTCCCAGTCTCCCTTTGTCCTCCGGTTCAGACAAGGGGGGGGGGGGTATCTTCCGTGGACCCATCGTCCCTCATGGACTCTCCAAGTCCCTGTCTCGGCATTTGCCCAAAGTCCCGCGGGAAAACCACGGATCAAAAACCGCGGGCAAGACAGTCTTCTTAGAGTAGAATAAAGACGGATGAAGATTTTCTCCCTCGAAGACTAAGCTGGGAGATCAATTTTTCCGCCATTCAGGAAACTTTTCTCAGGTCAAAGACAAATTTCTTTCCAAATTGAAGACTCTGTAATGAAAAATAAAATGCGCAGTAATTTATTCTATTTTTTTTTAAATTAAAACATCCCCCCAAATTTTTAAATAAAAATCGACATTTTCGGGCTCCAATCTACTTAATTATTTTTCTAAACTTCTCTCGAGAAAAGGAGCTAATCTATCTGAATGTACAATTTTCCTCTTATGTCTAGACGATTTTTCTATGCAAAACACCACGTCACTAAGTTTTTTTACTATCCGGAATGGACCTTCCCAACTTCCTAGTAATTTCGGAGCTTTCCCTTTAACCCTACGAGGATTATAAAACCAAACCTTCTGTCCTACTTCGAAAAGAATTCTTCTGGCACTACGATCATAACGAATCTTCATCTGAGAAGATTTCAAATTCATTCGCTCTCTAACCGAAGAATGAATTTCTTTTAATTTCTCTTTTAGATTTCTAGTAAAATTTTTTCTTGGAAGTCTTCCTTCAGAAGATTCAGGATTTCCTCGTAAAAGATCCACTGGTAGCCTTAGTTCCCTACCAAAATATAGCTCTGCCGGAGTCATGCCAGTGGTTTCATGCTTCGAAGATCTGTAAGCTAAAAGAAACATGGAAATCCATCGATCCCAGTCTTTTTGATCTTCCGATACGTATTTCGCTAGGAAATTTGAAATAGTCTGATGTTGGCGTTCTACTTGTCCGTTAGATTGAGGATGCAAGGCGGTAGTTCTGGTTTTTCTTATCCCGAGTAATTTCATTAATTCTGAAAAAAGTTGTAATTCAAAATTCTTTCCTTGATCAGTGTGAACTTCACTTGGAATTCCATGCCTTGAGATAAATTGATTAACAAAGACTTCAGCGACCATTTTAGCTCTGATATTTTTAATAGGAAAAGCCTCCACCCATTTAGTGAAGCAATCTACGATAACAAGCAAATATTTGTTTCCGGATCTTGTCGAAGGAAGAGGACCAAGTATGTCCATCTGTATTCTCTCTAATGGAGCTCCAACGTTAAAAATTTGTAAAGGAGATTTCCCTTTTCCTGAAGGACCTTTCTTTGAAACACAGATTTTACAGGTTTTGCACCATTCCTCAACATCTTGTTTGCAGGTTGCCCAGAAGAATCGTTTTCGAATTTTTCCTAGAGTCTTATTGGCTCCGAAATGTCCTCCTGTTGGAGAATCATGCGTCTCCTCTAATATTTCCTTTATTCGTACTCGAGGAACCACGAGTTGGAGAAAATTTGATTTTAAATTTGGAGCTTCCCATTTTTTATAGAGGATCCCATTTTTCACAATCAAAGAATCCCAATACGACCAATATATTAGAGTTGAAATGTCCTCTCCGACTATTTCTGAGTGTGGGGGACGAATTTTTGTTTCCTTGGCACGAAGAATAAATGAAATGTCAGGATCTTGTCGTTGCATTTCACGCCAATTTTCCAAATTTTTGCCTTCGAACACAATACGAGAAACTGTTTGTTCTCTCTCCTCTGAATTTTTCTTTTCCACTTTTGCACAATATTGACAATTGTTTGATTCACAAAGTCTTCTAGACAATCCGTCAGCATTATTGTGAGAAATCCCTTTACGATAGATAATCTCAAATTCGCATTGCTGTAATCTTTCCATCCATCGAGCTAATTGACCTTCCAAATCTCTGAAAGATAAAAGCCATCGTAACGAAACATGATCCGTACGGATTAAAAACTTTTGTTGACCCAAAAGATAATGACGAAAAAATTTTATAGAATCTACTATCGCTAAAAGTTCCCGACGAGTAACGCAATAGTACCGTTCGGCTTTATTAAGCACACGACTAAAATAAGCAATTACTTTCTCTTCTCCATCTTTCTGAGACAACACTGCACCGATTCCTATATTCGACGCGTCGGTATCTAATAAAAATTCTCCCTTTTCCCTTGGAAAAGAAAGAATTGGAGAAGAACATAATAAAAACTTTAACTTTTCAAAAGCTTTTTGACATTCATCTCCCCATATGTATTTAATTTGACCTTCTGTCAACATGTAAAGGGGTTTAGCTAAGGAAGAGAATCCTTTAACAAATTTACGATAATAAGAACAAAATCCCAGAAAACTTCGTAATTGTTTTTTTGTGTGAGGTATTGGCCAATCTTTAACAACGGAAATCTTATCGGGATCTGTAACAACGCCTTCCGCAGAAACCACATGACCCAAATATTTTACAGTTTTACTAAATAATACACATTTCTTCGGATTTATTTTTAAATTTGCTTCTCTTAATCGTAAAAATACTGTTCTAAGATTGTTTATCATTTCAGTAAAACTTTTCCCAAAAATTATCACATCATCCAAATAAACAAGGCAAATTTTTGATAATAAATTTTGTAAAATCTTTTCCATAAGGCGTTCAAATGTTGCAGGGGCGTTACACAACCCAAAGAGCATAATTGTAAATTGCCAAAGTCCTTTTCCTATTGAAAAAGCCGTTTTCTCTTTGTCTTCGGGACGGATCTTAATTTGCCAATACCCACTTTTAAGATCAAGAGTGGAAAACCAAGAATTACCTGTTAGCTGATCAAGAATGTCATCAATTCGGGGAAGGGGATAAGAATTCTTAATAGTCACCTCGTTTAATTTTCTATAATCAACACAGAACCTTATAGAACCGTCCTTCTTTTTAACCATGACAGCAGGAGAAACCCATGGACTATGTGACTCCTCAATTACTCCACGTGAACTCATATCTTCCAAAATCTTATCGACTTCTTTCCTCATTTGAATCGGAATCCTACGAGGAACCTGTTTTATGGGAGGGGAATTTCGCACATTTACAATATGTTCTACAACACTACAATTTCTCGCAATAATGTTCTCAGAAAATAAATCATCAAATTCATTAAGAAAATCGACAAAACTTTCCTTTTCTATTTTAGTTAAATGTTGAGAATTCATTTCATAGAGTTCTTTCAAGGGGATTGGAACTTTTTTAAAAGAATCTTCAATTCTAGCTATTTTTTTTTCAAACGTCGGAATTCCAAAAGCCGATTCAAAGATTTTTTCCAAATTTACCATTTTTAGAAAATCTATTCCCAAAAGACATTCATTATTTATGTCTGCAATAAACATTGGAATTTTTAACGAATATTTCCCTAATTCGACTTTAACTTCTGCCCAAAATTCTACACGAACTTTTTCTCCGGTGGGATATCTTAAATTAACAAAATTCTTAGAAATCTTCCTTTTCTCTTTTTCAACAAATTTGCTATTTATTATGGAAACATCGGAGCCCGTGTCAACCTTGAAAGAACATACTTTATCATCTATTTTTCCTTTAAAAATGAAATAATCATTATCCTTAATTCTATTTACATTTAATATAACTTCCGAGGAATTTTTCACGGAAGCCAAACTCTCCCCGGTAAGCTCGGCTAAACCAAGTTTCCCTTTTCAATAGGACATTCGTACCGAAAATGTCCGATTTTCCCACACGTCCAACATTCTCTTTGGCCGGCGCTAAATTTGCTGCCTGGCCAATTTCCTTTTCCGTTCTTTTCTTTCTTATCTCTTTCATCCCGTTCGCTTTCTAATTTATTACCCTGCGCGTTCTTTTTTTCAATACTCGAAAAATTTTTATTAAAATTAAAATTTCCTCTCTTTTTTTTGTAACCCTCCCCTTGAATTATTTTTATGGCTTTTGCCCTTTCAATTGCCAAACTCAATGAGGTTATATTTTCTAATTGTAAAGTTCGTTTGACAAAATTATCATATATCGCTGAAATGAATTGCGCGCAGGCGATTTTATCTCGGATTTCGTGTGGGCACTCGGGATACGCAAGGCGAACCAATCTTTCGAGTTCCGAACCTAATGTTGCCAAATCTTCCCCAAACTTTTGTTTCCGATTTGTAAATTGAACGTAATAATTTTGTGATAAGAGTCCTTCTCCAAAACGCAATTCAAGTTTTGATATTAATTCGTTGAATTCTAAATTGAACACGTCTTCTACCGTCTCTAATACTGAACGCACTTTTCCCCTCAAACTCGAAGCGAGTGCAACAGTCTTTGTCGTATCATCCCAACTATTTGCTTGAGCAATTAAGTTAAACTGCGAGAAAAATTCACGAAGTGATACTGTCCCGTCATAAGTATCAGGTTTTAATTTGTACCCTAATATCGCGCGAAAATCGTTCTCCCTCTCATTTAAAAAATGCGTACCCGAATTTCCACACGTTCTATTATTAGAAGGACTTAGCTGTAGATTTTGTGGTCGAGAATGAATCTCCTTCAAGGCTAGAAGTTTCTCGTCGTGACGACGCAGCATCGCCGCAATTTCGTCCTCTCGACGAGTCTGTTCCTGTCGCATCTCTCGCATTTCAAGAAGGAGAACCCGAAGAGCTGTAAATTCTGTTACCGCCGGTTCTCCTGCGACTTCCGGTAACGAGCCCGTTTGCTCTCCTGATTCCTCGCTGCCAATCGTTCGAGACGGAGCTTGTGAACGGGTAATCCTCGGGGAATGTATCATTCTCGACGTTCCGTTCCGCTGCGGTGAGATATTCCTTCGATCCGATCCCGGACGAGCCCCCAAAATGTTACGTCCTCCGGACGTTCTAAAATGTTACGTCCTCCGGACGTTCTAAAATGTTACGTCCTCCGGACGTTCTTTCTCGCAAAAGACGTCTCTCGCACACACTCTCACTCACTCGCGGCTTGCGAAATAAATACACTCTGTTATGAAGAAATGATCCTTTATACAATGATGAAATACAATGACTAATGTACACGCGAAAGAAAGAAGATTGCTCTCTGGTCAAGTCACGTCCGTACGAGATGACAGCTAGACCAAAACTGTCATGGAGCCTGAAAACAACCACCGGGCTGTTGTCAATAAACAACCCTCCTTAACGATGAAGCTCCACGACACAAGGGATGATATTCAGGGGATGAAAGATCAGGGACGTAACAATATCAATCCTATAATCCATATTCTTAATATTAATAAAAAAATGAATAAAAATCATATCCAATTACATGTCTGTTGGATATGGATGGCGAATCGAATAGCGCGCTTCTTCATGAATATTCGAGGGGGACGCGGCTTATCGATATTAGATCCAAATTCCGCCGAGAGAGGAATCGCGATAGAGCCGGGCTCAAAGATCGGTGCGTAGGAGAGGACTGTAGAAAGAGTACCTGAGAACCGAGTAGAGCATATCTCGACACTCCAGAGGAATAATCTTTCACGACTCCTAATTAACTGTATCCAAATCCTATACTGATACTTTCTGTTAAATATATCTTAAATATTAAGCAAAGACATAACAATATCTTAAATTAATCCATAATTATCCTTAAATATAAATTCAAATATAAATATAAATCTTATAAAAAAACTTAAATTATAATAAAATAGATTTTTTTATTAAAAAAAATTATAAACCTCTAAATATAAAAAAAAATAAATTTTATCATATAAATTAATTTTTAATAAATATAAATTTAATTAAAACTTTTTTATATTATATCTATAGTATATCTCATTACCAAAAATTCGAACAATTAATACTAATAAAGATAATACTAAAATTAAAATTATTATTTCTACAATTATTAATATAACTCGAATTTTCCGTATATTGTCTACACTTAGACTTAGAATTTTATAAAAATTGGTACATACACATTCCTTTATGCGTTTTATTTATTTTTATTGTCAAAAATTTTCTAAAAAAATTTTAAGGGGGGGTTTAGGGGGAAGGGGGCTACTTTTTAATTGACAAAACTTATCTGTGGATGCAATAAATTTGAATACATTACAGTTTATGACGGAAAATACAAAAATAAGTATTTTTTGACTCTTTGATTTTTTTCATACGACGAACCATTTTTAAGATAATCGACTTAACAATTAAGACACCTGTATCTGTATCCTACGCCTCAACTTACCGGCAAGTTTTGCGCGAACTATGTAGTTCGCGCGCAAAGTACTATCCGCTCAATCCACAAATAGTAGATTAGAAAAGATAAAAACAAACATAAAACAAAAATAGCACTACATAGTTCGCGCAAAACTTGCCCGTAGGTTGAGGTGTAGGGTACAGATACAGGTGTCTTTATTGTTAAGTCGATTATCTCAAAAACAGTTTGTCGTATGAAAAAAAATCAAAGAGTCAAAAAATGCTTATTTTTGTATTTTCCGTCATAAACTGTAATGTATTTTAAATTTATTGCATCGACACATAAGTTTTGTCATATTGAAAAGTAACCCCCCCTCCTAAAACCCCCTTTGAAATTTTGTTAGAAAATTTTTGACAATAAAAATGAATAAAACGCATAAAGAAATGTGTATGTACCAATTTTCATAAAATTCTAAGTCCAAGTTTAGACAATATACGGAAAATTCAAGTTTTTTGGGGAAACTTTGGGGGGCTGTAGCTCAGAGGGGTGCGTTTCCGGACATATGTTTATAGGACAATTTTACCTTATTTTGACTTGTAGAATATGCCTATTTTTTCTTTACTATCAATTCTGGGACACCCTGTATGTTTCAATTTTACCTTATTTGACTTGTAGAATATACCTATTTTTTTTTTACTATTAATTCTGGGACACCCTGTATATATTCAATTATATTATTTCTAATCATAATTAGAGGTTTATTAATTATCTTTTTTTATTTTTCAAGATTAATTTCCAATGAACAAATAACATTTAAATTTAATATGAATACCCACTAAATAATATTACTATTATTACTATAATATACCTTCTTCTATCTCTCTTTATTATTATTAAAATTTGTTCAACAAAATCTTTACCCTTACGAAAAATTAATTAAAATTCTATTTTAAAATTATAAATAAAACTTTTATTAAATAAATTAATAATATTTTATTAAAATTACCAACTTCAATTAATATCTTTTACTGATGAAACTTTGGTTCATTATTAGGTTTATTTCTTTTAATTCAAATTATTAGAGGATTTTTTTTATCAATACATTACTGCCCAAATACAAACTACGCTTTTAATAGAATTATTCACATTATCCAAAATATTAATTTAAGATGATTAATTTATAATATTTATATTAATAAAGCATCAATATTTTTTATTTGTATATATATTTATATTAGACGAGGATTTTAATATAATTTTTATAAACTTTATAATACTTGATTAATTGGCGTAACAATTTATCTTCTATCAATAACCACAACATTTTTAGGATATGTTCTTCCTTGAGGTCAAATATTCTTTTGAGGGGCAACTGTAATTACAAATTTAGTATCAACTATCCCTTACATTGGTAATTTGACAGTCCAATGAATTTGAGGGAGATTCTTTATTAATAATGCTACTTTAAACCGATTTTATTCTATTTATTTTATTCTTCCATTTATTATTATAATAATAGTATTAATTCATTTATTTTTTCTTCATTTAACATAATCTTCAAATCCGTTAGGAACAAATAGAAATTTAAATAAAATTTCTTTCCACATTTATTTTACCTTAAAAGATATATATGGATTTATATTTTTTATTTTAATTTTTTTTCTTATTAATTTAGAAATACCTTATATTTTTAGTAACCCTGATAATTTTCTGCCAGCTAATATATAGTAACCCCAATTCATATTCAACCTGAATGGTACTTTCTATTTGCATATGCTATTCTACAATCCATCCCAAATAAATTAGGGGGAGTAATTGCATTATTATCATCAATTATTATTTTATATTTTTTACCTTTAATCTCCGTAAAATTTAATTCATTATTTTTTTATCCCTTATATCACAATATTTATTTTGAATTTTCATAAATACTTATATTCTTTTATCATGAGCAGGAGCTCAACCTATCGAAATACTTTTTTCCTTATCAGATAAATTTTATCATTCTGTTACTTTCTTTATTTTATTTTATTACCTTTAATAATAAAAATTTGAGATTCAATAATTTTTAAATAAATAATTTAAAATCTTTCCCTCCTTTTTTTATTTAAATAAATTTAAAATAATTAAAGATAATTTTTTACCTTTAACTCTATATTTTAAATAAACTATAATTATTAAATTAAGTTAATGATCTTGAATTTAAGTTTATGTTTTAAAAAATTATTAAAGAAATTTTAACTTTCTATTAACTTTTAAAATTTATAATTTTTTAAAAATTATTATTATTAATAAAAATTTAAAATAAAAAATTAATATAATATAAATTAAAATTATAGGTAAAATAATTTTTCAACATAAATATATTAATTCATCATATCGTATTCGAGGAAGTATACCACGTATAAAAATTACTATTCTACATAAAATATTAATTAAAATAAGAATTAGAAGATTTTTTCTAACCACCCATTATGCCATAAAATTGGAATAATATACAACCTTGTGGACAGATGTTTGTTGTTATCACACCCACAATTATTTAATAAAAATTTGGAGTTAATCATTAATATATTCACAAGCAAAGCTCTCTTGATCTGATTTTTAACAAAATTAATCATTGGATAGAACACCTCATATCTAAAAAAAGTATTATAAAAAGACAAGCTAACATAGAAGGAACAGAAATTATAGAAAAGAAATTAGTTAATAAAAAATTTTTTGTCATTCCGTATATAAATAGGATCTCAGAAATGATTGTCTCCTCGGTAAAAAATACAGAGTGTATAGTAGGATACAGATGTCTCAACAAACTTGATAACATTATTAAAGCACAGAAGATAAAACTATACATCCATGCAATTCGAATGTTGTTTATAAGATCAATTGCAATTATTGTAATGCATCTTATGTAGACTAAACGAGGAGGCAATTACAGACGAGACTAAAAGAACATAAAAGTAATATCAGGTTGCACTCAACGAAATATTCAGTAATTTCTGAACACATAAAAATAAACACCGTACATTTAATTGGGATAACGTAAAGATTCTGGACAACGAAAATAATTATTATAAAAAGACTTATCTCTGAGATGCTACATATTAAAGAACAAAAAAATGGGCTGAATTTAAACAAAGATACTGAATTACTCAGCAAGTCTTATTTTGATATTTTGGATAAATTAGCGAACAATAAATAATAATAAGACAAATAGAACATTAACGGTTTAAACATAGGTATTAGATCATATATAAACACGCACATTCTTCGATTAAGTAGAGTTTGAAATGAGGTGTCTTTTTATATTGTTGGTCCTGTCTTGTGTCATCTTCAATAACTTTTTCAAAAAAACGTGGTTAAAATTGTCAAGAAGGACGATGTCAAGTAAGCATATTGCTAATTGTTAAAAATATATATTTTAATTTTTGACATACGTTAATCGTTAATTTTTTATTAATCGCAGCGTCTACGGAACGTATTAATTTCTCGCATATTAACGATGAAACTTTTCGAGATTTGATTAAAATCAAAGATCATATCGAAGCAAACATTTGTTGGATATGACGGATTGAAACAAGAACTAACATTAATTTTCGATATTATGTGGAATTTTTGTATTTTTTAATAATTACTGTAATATAATACTGAAAAAGACCGCATGCGGTTGAAACGTTTATTTTATAATAATTGTAATTTTTGCTTGAGTTTGAGTATAGAATGTTTGTAGCTTTCACATAATGTTTTATGTTTAGTTTATACATAGAATAAATTTTATTTGACAGAACAACTTTAATAATTGCTCGATAAGTTGGCCTTTTTATCTATCACTAGTTGTATTTACAATATACGAGCATAACTTTGTATCAAATAAAGGATATATAATTACTTAATATCATAAATAAAACTGATAATTAATAAAATAAAAAATAGAATATCTTTTTCTTATTAATATGACAACTAAAATAATTAATAATAATAAGACTATTAAGTCGGCTCCTTAATTTTTAAAAACACAATCTACACTCCATTCCTCTTAGCCAATAGAGTCACACGCGATGTTATTGCGATACGTACAAAAGAAAGAAAATTTGGAAACTAAAGAATTTGTATCCTATGGTTGGGATCTCAGAAATTCCCCTTATTTCTCTCCTAACTTTCCCTGTAAAGAAATAGGCGAGAAAAATATTGGTCCGAAAGTCGGCTGAATCGCGAATCGAACTCGAGACCTTCCGCTTGCCGGGCGACTGCTCTTCCAACTGAGCTATTCAGACACTTACAAATCAATATTTCTCTCAATGTTTTTACCCCCAAAGCGTCGTGATTAGGCCCAGACGCGACAAAACAATAATAATAAGACTATTAAGTCGGCTCCTTAATTTTTAAAAACACGATCTACACTCCATTTCTCTCAGCCAATAAAGCCACACGCGATGTTATTGTATATATCTTACGAAAGAAAGAAAATTTGGAAATTAAGGAATTTGTATCCTATGGTTGAGATCTCAGAAATTCCCCTTATTTCTCTCTTAACTTCCCCTGTAAAGAAATAGGCGGGAAAAATATTTCCAAATTTTCTTTTTTTCGTATGTATCGCAATAACATCGCGTGTGGCTCTATTGGCTGAGAGGAATGGAGTGTAGATCGTGTTTTTAAAAATTAAGGAGCCGACTTAATAGTCTTATTATTATTGTTTTGTCGCGTCTGGGCCTAATCACGACGCTTTGGGGGTAAAAACATTGAGAGAAATATTGATTTGTAAGTGTCAGAATAGCTCAGTTGGAAGAGCAGTCGCCCGGCAAGCGGAAGGTCTCGGGTTCGGATCCCGATTCAGCCGACTTTCGGACCAATATTTTTCTCGCCTATTTCTTCACAGGGGAAGTTAGGAGAGGAATAAGGGGAATTTCTGAGATCCCAACCATAGGATACAAATTCCTTAGTTTCCAAATTTTCTTTCTTTCGTATGTATCGCAATAACATCGCGTGTGGCTCTATTGGCTGAGAGGAATGGAGTGTATAGATCGTGTTTTTAAAATAATTAAAATAAATCTTACTTTGTACGATAATATTTGTGAAACTGATCGTATTGCACCTATTATTGAATAAATTGAATTAGCTGACCACCCTATAAAAATTATAATATATCCTCCAATAGTTATAAAAATAATTATTAATAAAATAGAATAATTTTAAAAACAAATATTAGTAATGTAAGGGAATACTAATCACATTATCATTATTATAATAAACCTAATCATAGGGCATAAATAAAAAAGATTATAAATTAAGAGTTTAACAAGGCTCTGTAATATAAATATAAATTTAAAGATATAAGACAGGCAATAAGAGCCAACTCGCGGATGACAGTGCGTTATCTTAACAAAACTAAATTTTTCGTTAGGATTAAGTATCTGTGCACAAGGCACCAAATTTTACTTGGTCACGACCAAGATTTAAAATATGAAATAATCTCATATTTGAGATTTAATTTCAATAACCCTTTCACCCCCCCCCTACGGAAATAAGTAAATGCAAGAGAAATTTCATATTTTAAATCTTGGTTGTGACCAAGTAAAATTTGGTGCCTTGTGCACAGATACTTAATCCTAACGAAAAATTTAGTTTCGTTAGGATAACGCACTGTCATCCGCGAGTTGGCTCTTATTGCCTGTCTTATATCTTTAAAAAAAATTATAATTAGATTTATATACATAAAATAATTCTATATTAAGTAATTTAATAGCATCACTAAAAGGTTGTAATAATCCTAAAAACCCTACTTTATTAGGACCTTTCTGAATTTGAACGTATCTTAAAATTTTCCGTTCCAATAAAGTTAAAAAAGCTACCTTAATTAATATAATTAATAATAAAATTAATAATCTTAATATATTTAACACTCTTTATAAATATAATATTAAATTTTGACAAATTATTACTTGTATAACTCTTTCCATCATACATTATTTAAATTTTAAATTTAATACACTTAAATTCTGCCAAAATAATTCTTGTTTTTTTTTAATAAATCAATTAAATTTATTTATTTAAAAAAATATAATTTCAAAAAAAAGTCTTTTCGTACAAAAGTTTTTAAATTTTATTATAGATAGAAACCGATCTAGCTTACACCGATCTGTATTCAAATCATGTAAAATTTTATTAGTCGAACAGACTAAAATATTAAATTTCTTCATTTAATTTTTATTTTAATTTAACATCGAGGTCGCAATCATTTTTATTAATAAGATTTTTTTTTAAATATTACGCTGTTATTCCTAAGGTAATTAATTCTTATAATAACTATGTTATCAAAAAAAATTTTTTTTTTTAAATTTAATAATTAATTCTTTATATAAAATTTTATTAATTAATGTTAAAATATCTTAGAAATTAAAGTTTATTTTATTTAATTATTCTCCCAATAAAATATAAATATTAAAATAAAATTTACTTCCTAAAATAAATGTAAAACTTATATTAAATTTAATAGGGTCTTCTCGTCCCATAACTTCTTTAAGAATTTTAACTTAAAATTTAAATTTTAAAACTACTATTTGAAACAGCTTTAATTTCATCAATTCCTTCATTCCAGTTTTCATTTAAAAAACAATTGATTATGCTACCTTTGCACAGTCAATATACTGCAGCTATTTAATAAATTACTGAGCAGAAATAATTTTAAATTATCATCAAAAAACCATGTTTTTGTTAAACAGGTGAATTAAAATTTTAATTTAATAAAATAAATTTGCCTAATTCTTTAATTCATTCATTACTTTATTTGTCCCTCTAGGAATTAAAGGCGCTTTTAAGGAGCATACCCAAACCTTACATACTCTTCTTACAATTTTAACTTACAACTACTCTTAAATCTACTCTTACATCTAATTTACAATTACCTTAATTCTAACTTAATTTACCTATCTATCTAACTAATTAAGAGAAAGAAAGAGTCGTCCTTAACTATTTCCTTGCTTCGCCTCGGCTTCCAGTTCCCCATACATTCTCTAACATCTCATTCATACCTCCACTCATTCTCCTCCTCATACCTTCTTTCTCTTTTTCCCCTCCTTCCTTCTTTCTCTTCAATTCTCCCCTCCTCCCTTTTCTCTAATTCCCTCATCCATCCTTCCCCTTCTCCTCCCTCTTTCAGTATTTCCTTTATTCTTTCCCACCAATTTCCCTTACTCCCTTCTCCACCACATTTTCCTATTACATGTTCCCATGTTTCATCTTCCATCCCATATAGCCTACATCTTCTTTTCCCCTCTTCTTCCCAGTATCTTGCCCCTCTCATTTCATTGTTCATTCTGAACCACACTATTCTTCTCCATCTACTTTCCCCCCATCCCTTTCTCAGATATTCCGGTAATCCCTCCTCCTTCCATTCTCCATACTATCTATTATATCTCAATTCTCTTATCCTCTCCCATCTTTCCTCCTTCTGCATTTCTCTGTCTTTCTGCTCCCATCCCTCGTACACTTCCTCTCCCCTTCCTCTCTTTTCCTCCATCTCCTTCCCTTCTTTTCCTCTTTCTTTAAGGAATTTTGCCCTTTCTTCCTCCTAAACCGTTCTCTCCTTTCCTTCTCTTATTCTCTTTTTCATATCCTCATAGCATTTCCTCGCTAAACTTCCTCCCATTCCTTCCTCCAATTTCTTCTTGTACCCTACTGCTCTCCTCCCTGCCCTTATCCTAAATTTATCCTTCCCTATCTCTTCTCTTACCATGTACCCCGGCGTACACCAATCCACTCCTAACGTCCATCTAATCCATCTTTCCTGCATTGCCTCTACTTATCTTTTCTCCTTCCACCCCCATATTTCCGCCCCATATTCCAACACCGTTCCCACCAATTTTTCCATTAGCCATAATTTTTTTTATTCAATCTCCTGCAAATCTTCTTTTCCCCATTCCCCACACCTGTCTTATTACCACTTCTGCTTTCCTTACTCTGTCCTTTACCTGTGTCTTCTGTCCCCCATTCCTTTGCAACTTATATCCTAAATAAGTGAATTCCTTTACTTTCTCAGTACCTTCTCTACATCCGCTATCAACAGATTAAATAAATGTGGGCTCATTGGGCAACCTTGCCTCACTCCTCTTGCCGTCCAAAAGCTTTCTCCCTTCTCCTTCCCCATTCTTACTTTGCTCCTCGTTTCTCTGTACATCTTCTCTATCTTACTTCTTAGTCCTTTCCTTATTTCCCTATTTCTCATTGCCTCCATTAACACCTCCCTGTCCATCGAATCAAACGCCGCCTTTAGATCTATAAAGGCCGCCACTACTTTACCTCTCTTCTTATTTACTTTTCTATTCACCAAGTAGTTTAGAACATAAATACTGTTTATCACCCCCATTCCCTTCCTAAAACCTGTTTGACTCTCCGGTATCATATTCTCCTTCTCCATTTCCTCCTTTAACCTTTCCGTTAGTATTCCCACGTATATCTTATATAACGTTGGCATCAATGTCACTCTGTAATTTTCCACCCTATCCCCCGTTCCCTTTTTTAACAGTGGCACAATTATCCCCCCTTCTTTTCACCTCTCCGGCCATCTTTACCTCTCCACACTCTGTTGCACATTTCCCATACCCACTCTTCTATCCTCTTTCCTCCATATTTCTATACCTTACTCGGTATTTCATCCTTTTCTCCTGCTTTTCCTTTTTTCATTTTTCCCAATATTCTCTTTACTTTCCCCCTGCTTATCTCTTGTTCCTTATCCCTCTCCCTTTTTTCTTTTCCTCCTCTTACAACTTTAATCTCTACCCCTCCCAATAAGTCCATGAAGTATTCTTTCCATTCATTCGCCTTTATCTCCTCATTCACCTCTTTCCTCTTTTTCCTTTCCCTGTTTGTTTCGGAATCGTTTCTGCGATTATTGCTCGCCTCGACTTTTGTATTGTTTGCGCGCGCGAGTACACAGCTCATCGGTGAAAAACATTACGAAGCCTGTCATTGTCCGCGCTCTTATTTTCGTTAATTCTCCCACTTTTCTCGGAGACCGGCAGGTTTGAGCGATTCGATGCCCGTTTCCGAGATGAGTCAGCGTTCTGCCGTCTAAGCAATAACAAGCCAGTCGAATTATATTGAAATCCATCGCTCTGTATTCTTCGTAAAGCGCGTCAACCGATTCCTGCACAAGTTGTATATCTCCGCGCTACGGCGTTTAATCCGATCCCATTGAGAGAAGGACGAGCGAAAAACGATCAGGCGCTGAGAAACGACACCATAGTCACCGTCCAGCGACAAAAAATAAAAGGAGTATCCGACAACCGACGAAACCTTCGTTACTACACCTACTCATTCCTTGCCTACCGATCGTTCAGCAAACGATATAAGCCGATTATCAACCTATACACTGTTTATAATTTTTCATACCTCTCCTTCTATTTTTGCCTCTATCGCCTCCTTGTACCATCTTATCCTCTCCTCCTCGCTTTTTCTTTTACACATTAGCTTGTATTCCGCCCTTGCTTTTCTGTATCCTTCTTCTCCTCCTCCTCTTTTCCTTCATTCTCTTAACTTTTTCCTCACCTCTTTCCTCTTTTCTTCACATTCCTCGTCTCACCACCCTTTCTTTTTCCCTTCCCCACTCTCTTTTTCTTCTTCTCTCAATTCCTCTTCTATCCTTCCTATTTTTTCCTCTAACTCTTCTATTCCCTCTTTCCATCCTTCTACCCATTTTATTTCCTCTCTTATTCTTTCTTCTCCCTTTTTCGTCCATCTCCCCCTTTTTCTTATTTTTTTCCTCCTTTCTCTTCTCTTTTTTATTACCTCCTTTTCTTTCTAACGTCACGCTCAATGAGTGAAGGTCCAATTTTATGTTATCTCCCACCTCTCTATTCTTTATCTGTTTTTTTTTACTTTATTCTCTCCCATCACGTAATCGATCACCGACTCCCCTCTTCCTCCTGTATATGTATACTCCCGCTTCCTAAAATGTCCCATTCCACCTCTTTTAGCTCTTTTATCAGCTTCTTCCCCTCTTCATTAACTTTCTTGTCCTTCGATTTTCTTTCCTCTTCCTCTTCTTCTTTTATCACTCTTCCTCTTCTTCCTGTTTTTGCGTTAAAATCTCCTTCTAAAATCCGTCCATTTATTTTCTTCTTTCTCTTCCATCCACTCCTTTATTTCCTCCATTTTCCTCTCCATGTCCCCGTTAATGTATTAGGAGACGCGGTAGTGTCTCCGGCCATGTTCAAACCCTAAAAGACCTTAAAAGACACTACAAGTCTCCTTATCCTGCACCATCAAAGTCCATTTTTTGGGGGTGTAGAACTACTAAAATATAAAAAATTTTGAATTGCATGTAATATAACCTGAAAGGCGGCATCGCCACGAGTAATTTGAGCCAAGAAAAAATAAAATTGTTCAAGCCGTTCTGGAGATACAAACGGTCAAAAAGTGACGTTTTTCATGAAAAATGAAGTAACGTCGTCTTCTTCTTCTTCTTCTTCTTCTTCTCTGTCCGCGTCCGCTGACATCATCAGAATTATACATATATATAAATCTCTTCTCACCTTTCACTCACACCTCCCTCAACTTCCATCCACCCCTTTCCCTCCCACATCCCGCCCCCGCCCCACCCCCGCCCCCACTCCCACCCCTACTCCCACCCCTCTTTCGCCTCTTTCACCCTCTTTCGTCCTCTCTCACCCTCTTTCGTCCTCTCTCACCCTCTTTTACCCTCTTTCGTCCTCTTTCACCCTCTTTCGTCCTCTTTCACCCTCTTTCGTCCTCTTTCACTCTCTTTTGTCCTCTCTCACCCTCTTTCATTCTTTCTCACTTTCTTTCACCCTCTTTCGTCCTCTTTCACCTTCTTTCACTCTCTTTCGTCCTCTCTCACTCTCTTTCATTCTTTCTCACCCTCTTTCGCTCTCTCTCATTCTCTTTCGACCTCTTTCACACTCTTTCGTCCTCTCTCACCCTCTTTCGTCCTCTTTCACCCTCTTTCGACCTCTTTTGTCCTCTTTCACCCTTTTTCGTCCTCTCTCACCCTCTCTCAACTCTTTCACCCTCGTACGTCCTTTCTCACCCTCTTTCGTTCTCTTTCACCCTATCTCCAAAAAATCATAAAAATGAAAAGGTCAAGCCATGTTCAAAAGAAGGTCCTCAAAAATTTAAACCTAGTCTGTACAATAAAAAATAATTACTCGTAATTCCAGAGTTCCAATTTGTTAATATCGAATAATGTATTTGTTTCAAGTAATGGCAGTAGAGTCAAATACATACCTACGTATATGCAGTTTTTGCTATTAATTGTACTTGAACGAAAAAAATAATTAAATGATTTAAATATAGCACATTTTAAATCAAGAAATTTATATAATCGAACTCTGTTTCGGAAAAGGTAGAACATTTCATTTGCCTCTGCCTTTACAAGAAACATTGGATAAGGTATGTCCTCCGGAAAATCCTATAAATTTGAATCACGAATTGCACATTCTCGTTCGAGGTATACCCAAGAAATCTAAAGTGGTTTGGGAAAATTTGGTAGATATTAATGTGGGATTCGCGAAAAAGAATCGGGCCTTCGGGTGACTAGACCGGGACTCGAACCCGGAACCTTCCGCTTGCCGGGCGACTGCTCTAACCATTAAGCTACCTAGGCCCTCTGCCTAACCTTCTCGCATCACCCACTTACGCGTTATGGAGGAGTCCCGATACTACATTCGGCCGTCCTGCATCAACATTCGCCCTCGAATGTCGCCACGCGCTAGTGCCGCTGGGCTTTTGGGCCTCTTTCCCACCCCCAGCCAACACTCGCAAATCGTCTTTTAACTCGTTTTGCCTCGTGTAGACCGAATCCTGCCTCCATCCCGGACGAGCCCCCAAATGTGGGATCCGCGAAAAAGAATCAAGCCTTCGGGTGACTAGACCGGGACTCGAAACCGGAACCTTCCGCTTGCCGGGCGACTGCTCTAACCATTAAGCTGCCTAGGCCCTCTGCCTAACCTTCTCGCATCACCCACTTACGCGTTATGGAGGAGTCCCGATACTACACTTAAAATGTATAAGGCTTTACAATGGTTGAAAGAAAATAATCCGCATTACTCGAAAATTCGTCTTCCAGCGTCATCTGATGATCTATTAAAGGATAAGTTGCAGGAAACAGAATATGGGATTGTCGATGAAGAAAGCGACAATGACGAAATAAATGAGGTGGTTGAGGAATTACCAGCATTGAATTTGTACAATGTACAGCTAAACAAAAATAATAATGATCAAACCGTTTTAAAACGTACGGCTCTTTTCACACAAATCACTGAACATTCGGATATTAACGATCAGTATACAATATACCCAATACACGCGAAAAGAATCGATAACGAATCTGCATTGAAACTTTATCAAATGGTGAAAATTGAAGATTTTCCAATGGATAATCGTTATAAATATCTGGATGTCATGTGTTTCCCTGATTTATATCTTGATGGTGTCAATGGACAACGAGAAAATAGAAACTTTGCATTGCCGAAATATTTATTTATTAGAACACGATTGATGTCGAAACATAGTAGATTCAGGTTGAATCTGCAGTATCTGTTCTTCCTTCTCAATGATGCTAACTACCGACAGTTGAAAAGTGGTATCTATTATACGATAATGGTTACTAACCCACGAGAGAGATACACTGCTGGTAGATACTTGAACGAATTGAAAGGTTACGAATTAGAATCAAATTTAATGACTATTTTCGCAAAATTGAGAAATACGGATCAATTTTGGCGACAACCGTCCAATAATGTAAAATGCATGACTTTGCATTACGGTCCAGCGACGTGGTTTTTGACTTTGAGTCCTAGTGAATGGAAATGGTCCGATTTGGGTGAATATTTACGAGATATGAATCCCGATAAAGAGAAGTTAGGCATCAGCAAACTAATCGCATACGATCCTGTAAGTTCTTCTAGATTCATGTGCATAAAATTCAAAGCCATGATTGATTTTATTTGTTCGTCCGATAATCCAATAGGAAAGGTTATTCATTACTTCTGGCGACTGGAATATTAACGTAGAAGTATCCAGCACATGCATTGTATGATTTGGATAAAAGATGCTCCAGTATTAGGAAAATCGCCGGATGAAGAAGTTGCTACGTTTATTCAAAAATACGTAACGTGTGAAATTCCAGATGAAAATGTTTCGCCAACGTTGTACGATACGGTAATAAGTGATCAGAATCATAAACATAACTCGTATTGCATGCGTACGAAAAAATGGAAACTAATATATACAGAAAGTGTCGGTTCGATTTTTCTCGGCCAGTTACTGAGAATTTCGTTTTAAGAGACGTTATCACTTCGATAGTCGGTAGAAAAAATTTACGCAGTAAGAGCAGATTGTACGATCTTCCTCGCAAGGAGTCGGAAAGGTTTATAAATAATTATAATCCGGCTATCAAATTAGCCTGGGAGGGAAATATGGACATACAATTTATTAGACAAAAAATCAGAGTTTTTAAACTCATATTTAACAAAATACACGACAAAGTCGGAAAAATGCAATACAGACTTTGAAGTGATAGATTCGAATAAGTCCTTGGCATCGAAACTGTGGAATTTTGCAATGCGTTCATTAAATAACAGAGAATGCGGTGCTTTAGAAACTGCGGATACACTATTAGGGAATCCCTTGTACGGTACGGATAATGATACCATGGTCAAATGGATCGATGTTAATGAGGTGAGAAATAGAAAAGTTAAAACATTTAATGAAATTTAAGCTCTCGATGAAAATTCTACGAATATTTACTGTTCGTCACTCATCGATGATTACTATCCAAATAGACCTCAGGAATTAGAATCATTGAATTTGTACGATTTTGCCAGATTCTGGGAAATTACGAAACAGATGTCAAATAATGACGAAGTCAAGTGTTACAAACTGGCATCGGGTTTATTTTTAAAAAAACGAAAAAAGGGTTATTTAATTAACCATTATCGATTTAATATAAAAACTGAGCCCGAAAAATACTTTTACTCGCTGCTTCTTCTGTTCAAACCATGGAGAGATTTGAGTAAACTCAAAGGTACATTCGAGACTTACACGGATGCCTTTAAGAATTCAGAGTCTGTTTTAACGAAGGCAATGAAATATCACGAAAGGCTCGAAGAAATATAGAAAGCTTTTGAGAACGTTGCTGAATTAATCGAGAAGCGCGAAAATGATCTAAAAACAGCAGACAGAGACAAATCCGATGACGATGAACTGGATTGTAAGCTGACGACGCGATGAAAGATCTGGAAGATTTTGGTAAGATTGATGACCCGATTGATTTATCGCAAATGATGTCGCAATTGAACAAAGACCACCAGAAAAGAGTCTTTGATGGAGTATGCCAAGTTTTACAAGATAAGAATCAGATTCTGCGACTGTACGTAAGTGGCGAGGGTGGTACAAGGAAAAGTTTTCTAATTGAAACGATTAAACATTGGATCAGAATAAATTTGGAAAAAACGACTGCCATATCTGCTCCTACGGGTAGCATTCAATATCGATGGCTTGACAATCCATAGAATGTTTCAACTACCCGTTAGTCATGAATCTACACCAAAATATACGCAATTGTCAGACATGGTCTTGAAAACTTTGAGAGACAAATTAAAGAATGTCGAATTATTTATAATCGAAGGAATTACATGTAACAATGCAATGATGGATTTAGGAACGTCTGTATTCAGTGATGGTCAAGCCTATGTAGGTTTGTCACGAGTAAGTAAATTGGAAGGCCTACATTTGATAAATTTCAATCCAGCATCAGTTAAAGCAAACTCGAGAGCCATTGTAAAATATAATCGACTGAGATCTATATTCAAATCTGAACTGCCACAAATCAATCCGCCCGAGAAAAAGGTTGTGAAAATGTACGATCGTCGCGATGGGATATCCCTAATATCATTGATGATATGCAGAATTATGATTGTGAAGAACCAGAAAGTATAGTTGCGTGGAAAATATATGGCCTTTGCAATAACGATGCTGTTTCGTGTTACGCTAATGTAATATTACAATGTGCGTTTCATTGCGTACGTATTAGGCAACAAATACTGAAAAATAAAGCATCGAATGCATTGATTGATGCTATCTGCGCGTATGGTGAACGTAAATATTGCAACATTCAAGCGGTTAGAAAATCTGTCGGAAAACGCTTCGAAGAACGAACACAACAAGATGTTTCGGAATTTTTTACGGCTCTAATGTCGACGTATTCCGACATCAATGATGTATTAAAACTCGAATTAAAGCACGTAACATGTTGCTCGAATGTCAAATGTAATTACAATGTAACTAAGCTGGAAAGCAGTAGTTTGTTAATATTACTTATACATTCGACATTAAAAAGGAAAAAATGTGTCATTCTACAAAGTTTGATTAATGTAGAATTTTCTAAATGGGAAACGATAAACGGCAATTGTAACAAATGTAAGGGCACCGTGTTGAAAAAGAAAACCGTAATCGAATCAACTTTATCCGTCGTAGTAATACAGCTCAATTTATATACCTTTGTGCTTCTAAAAAAATTATCAACAATCGGATTACCGCCGTGCCGACGATATCACGATTAATAAAAAAAAGTACAAGCTAATAAGCGCTATATTTCACGAAGGTGAAGAAATGAATCGTGGTCACTACGTGTGTATGTTGAGAGCTGACACAAAATCGGAATGGTATTACTCTAATGATATGGAAGTGTTCAAGAAAAAATGGCCCAAAGGAGCACAAGGGGCATACATATTGTTCTTAGAACAGATTAAATAATGGCGCTGTATAAAGGCTGCCGTAAACGCTACATTAAAACATCAACTGTTCTAGCGCTGTATAAAAGTTGCCGTAAGCGCCAAAATAAAATATCGGCTGCTCTGGCGCTTTATAAAAGCTGCTGTAAGCGCTGCATTAAAACGAGTGCAATAAGTTTCTAATTTGACCTAGGCTTCATGACATTTCAAAAAGTATCATCAAGAAAAAAATTATCAGACAAAAATATGTATGTCGTGTTAAAATCGGAGAGACAAAGAAAAATATATGGTTGCGTTCTCACGAGAATGGGCGATGGAGGGGCCCATTCTTTATTTTCAATATTCATACAAGAATATAAACTCATTCTGTTGCAATTGAAATAAATGTGCAATGTATCGTTAAAAGTTATTACAATTATACAAACATTTACATATATGATTAAATAAAATATATATGTATACTATAATATAATTATATATTTTATATATGTACATATATACCATATATTTCAATTATTTTGAACTGTATTGCATAAATTGTTACTTATACAAAGTTATGTGATAAGAATCGAAAATACATTTATTTGTGATACTTGAATTACTAGAAAGCTGCTCTATATATCTGTACTTTAAAAAGTAAGTGATATCCTAAAAAAATCATAAAAATGAAAAGGTCAGGCCATGTTCAAAAGAAGGTACTCAAAAATTTAAACGATCTAATAATAAATTATCACGAAAAGTAACTGATATGTTATTCAAGGTGCCAGTTCAAAGTGAACATACGTAAAGTGTATATTATCTAAATTTAGTAATAATATATTACCATAAAAAGTAACTGTGATATTTTATTCAAGGTGCAAGTTCGCATTGAATATACATACATATAAGTAAAACTGATTACAATTTGATTCTAGAAAATAAGTGCGATATGTTATTCATAGTGCACAAAATATAATAGTCGTTTATAGAGATTTGATTTGAAATTCATACTAGCCCGTACAATGAAAAATAATTGCTCGTAATTCCAGAGTACCAATTTGTTAATGATTCAGAAAAATAACATGGCGGCCTGCTCTCAAAAAACTTTCGATGGGTAGAATAAATAATTGAAATAAGAGTTGTGAAAATTGTATAAATTAAAAACCTCCAATCTTTCTTTAGTAAAATTTCGAATTTTCGTATCAACTTCCGATTTGTGTTGTACCGTATTTTCAGGGAGTAAGTTATTGATCAGAAAACTTTGCCTTGTTGCTCGAAACGGGTGTATATTAAGTAAAATTTATAAATGTACAGTTCTCAGGTCAACTACAATAAAGCTATACGCTTAAAAAGTTTACTGATTATTTGTCGTAATATACAATAAAGAATTACATATTAATTATTCAAGATACAAGTGAGAAATAAATATCATTAAAATATACAAAAAAAATTTATCAATTTTACTCTGAAAAGTAAGTGACATGGTTCTCAAAGTGCAAGGTTTCATTTGACTTACAATTTTCTTCAGAAACACAGAAGAAAAAGCTATTTGTATATAGTTTTGTATATTCACTTCGTTGTGTGTGTAGAGCTTTTAAAAATACGTTGAATCCTTATTCTAATCTAATCTTCTTCTAATGTAATACTTTTCGTATTTCAAATGTTGTAGTAATTATTCTGTAAGAGCTTCGACATTATTTCTAAATGGACATCGAGAAACATCATAGTTTTTTGAGAGCAGGCCGCCATGTTATTTTTCTGAGTCATTAACAAATTGGTACTCTGGAATTACGAGCAATTATTTTTCATTGTACGGGCTAGTATGAATTTCAAATCAAATCTCTATAAACGACTATTATATTTTGTGCACTAAGAATAACATATCGCACTTATTTTCTAGAATTAAATTGTAATCAGTTTTACTTATATGTATGTATATTCAATGTGAACTTGCACCTTGAATAAAATATCACAGTTACTTTTCATGGTAATATATTATTACTAAATTTAGATAATATACACTTTACGTATGTTCACTTTGAACTGGCACCTTGAATAACATATCAGTTACTTTTCGTGATAATTTATTATTAGATCGTTTAAATTTTTGAGTACCTTCTTTTGAACATGGCCTGACCTTTTCATTTTTATGATTTTTTTAGGATATACTTATTACCCTCCAATTCTCTCTTCTCACTTCTGTATCTGCTATCATTATTCCCTCTTTTTCTCCCATTCCTGTTACCTTGATATTCCCCCTCTCCTTCTTTACCCCCATAATCATTCCCCCCATCAATCTTTCTTTCTTCTTTTTCTTCTTTGCTGCTTGCTTTTTCCATTCTTTCGGTAACTTCTTTTTAATCGCCTCCCACCCTTTTTCTTCTATCCATGTTTCCATCATTACCATCACCTCCCAATCTTCTATTTCTTTCCAGAATTTTTCTTCTTTACTTTTCAGCCCTGCCACATTCCAGAAACCTATTTTCCATTCTTCTCTTATTTCTTTTCTTTTTTCCTTTCTCTTCTCTTTCTTCCTCATTCCTGTCTCCATCTCCCCTCTTCCTTCTTCCCTTCTTTTCCTTCCATCCCTCTCTCCTCCTTCTTTCCTCCTTTCTTTTCTCGTCCCCTCTTCTAACTCTTTTTTCCTTCCGTTCCTGTTATCACTTCCCTTTCTTCCACTTCCATTTTTTCTATTTTTTCTCTAAATTCTTTTTTCCAGTTTTTAAGTACACTTTCTTCCTTTTCCCATCTCCACCAAATGTCGTTGATTTTAATCCTCCCAAAGCTTGTTTATACCTTGTTCCCTTTCTTCTTTTCTTTCTCCTCAATCTCCATTAATTTCCGTTTCATCTTTCTTTCTTCCCATGTTAAGTCGTCCTCTATTCTCACCCTCTTTCCTTTTAATACTTTCTTCCTTTCCATTACCTGTCTCTTTTGTTCTCTGCGGCCTAATTTTACTACCGCCATTTCTCCTTCCTCTCTCTCCTTTCCTTTTAACTTTCTTATTCATTCAATCTCTGTTTTCGCTCTTATCTCTTTCATTATTTTCTCCACTCTTTCCTTTATATCTTTCTTCCCTCCTTTCATCTTATACTATGTTGTTTCTTTTTTTTTCTCTCTTCTTCTATTCTAATTTCTTTCCTATGTTTTTCATTTTCCCCATTATTGTCTCATTTATCTCTTTACTCCTTCCTTCACCCCCCTCTCTTTCTCTTTCTTTTTTCCTTCCTCTTTCCTCTATTCTTGCTTCCAAATCTATCAATCTTTTTCCAGGCTCTCTATCTTTTTTCTCATTTCTCTTCTTTCTTCTCTCCATTATCCCTCTTTTTTCCAAATTTCTATCTTCAATTTCCTCATTTCCTCACCTACCTTCTCTATTATTTTCTCTCTCATCTCATCCATCATTTTCTTTAACTCCTCTTTTTTTATTCCCTCTACTTCTCCATGCAGCCTTTCTGTCTTTTTACTCCTCCTTAACCTTGTTTCTTCTTCTTCTTTATCCTCCTCTCCTCCTCCCCCTCTTTTCCTTTTCAAAAGCTCTTCTATACATCTCATACTACTCCTCCTCTCTTTCGCTAACTCATCTATTTTCCTCGGCCTCCCTACTTTTTTTTCATTTCTTCCTCATTTCCCCTTTTCCCCCTTCCTCTATCATCCTATCTTTATTAATTTCTTCACTTATATTATTTTCTTCCCTATTCATTTTTATCTTATCACTTTCTCTTCTTTGCTTCTCCTACTCTATGCTCTAACTCGCTAGTGAATTTCCTAGTAAATTTCCTGTCTTTCTGTTCCGCCTACACCTACTCCTTACACTTATTCCCTTTCTTCTACGTGTCACTTTCCGCCTACCTTTCTCACCTTTTACTACTCTCTATTTTCCCAACCCTTTACCCTTTTCCTCTCCTATCTTCTCTATCGATCCTCCCCTTTTTCCTGCACCCTCTCACCCACTACTTCAAATTCTCCTCGCCTTTTTTCTCACTCTTTCTTCACAAGTACCTGTCATACTTTCACACACCTGTCACTCACACTCTTTCAGAAGCCAATAAACATTTAAATTATATGTTGATTAAAAAAAAATATATGACATTTCCTATCTCATTTACTAATTTATTATATTTATTTAATTAATTTATTTTTTAATCAATATGTAATTTAAATAAATATTAAATTTAATAAACATTTAAATTATATATTGATTAAAAAATAAATTACATTTCCTACCTCATTTACTAATTTATTATATTTATCTAATTAATTTATTTTTTAATCAATATGTAATTTAAATAATTATTAAATTTAATAAACATTTAAATTATATAGAATATAAATATGATGTTTTCTAAATCGGCCAACAGAGCCAAAGCATGAAAAATTAATTATTCGGAACAGTATCTCTTGGTACGAGATTTCAAAGTTCCATATATGAAATAATCTCGAAACTTACATATGGAGAAATAGGCGCGAAAAATATAAGTCCGAAAAGTCGCTGAAGCGGGAATCGATCCCGCGTCTTTCACTTTCCGGGCGACTGCTCTTACCACTAAGCTATTCAGACCCTTTCGATCCTATATTTTTTATTTGCCTTTTTAGTAGATGTTAGTAAATAACGCCGTGATTAGGCCAAGGCGTGAATAAACTCAGAAATAAATATTTTTATCGGCTCTCAGTAGTGGTAAGAGCAGTCGCCCGGAAAGTGAAAGACGCGGGTTCAATTCCCGCTTCAGCGACTTTTTGGACCTATATTTTTCGCGCCTATTTCTCCATATGTAAGTTTCGAGATTAATTTATATATGGAACTTTGTAATCTCGTACCAAGAGATACAGTTCCGAATAATTAATTTTTGCAATTTTTCGTGCTTTGGCTCTGTTGGCCGATTTAGAAAACATCATATTTATATTCTTTATATTAAAAGCCGATAAAAATATTTATTTCTAAATTTAAATTATATGTTGATTAAAAAATAAATATGATATATATTTATATATAAATAATTAATAATTAATAAATATTTTAAAATTATATATTTATATAATGATAATTAAATAATTAACATATTTAAATATATTAATAACTAATACTATATTTTTCTATATATATAAATATAAATTGAGAGTGTTAAACAGGCAATAAGAGCCACATCGCGGATGACAGTGCGTTATCCCAACAAAACTAAGTTTTTTCGTTAGGATTAAAACCTGTGCACAAGGCACTAAATTTTTACTTGGACACGGCCAAGATTTTAAAATTGGAATAATCTCTACAAGAGATTTAATTTCATACATCCCCTGTTCCCCCCTTTAAGGAAATAAATGCGAGAGAAAAGTTGGAAGTTTAGTTGGAAGAGCAGTCGCCCGGCAAGCGAAAAGTCTCGGGTTCGATTCCCGATTCAGCGACTTTCGGATCTATATTTTTCTCTCGCATTTATTTCCTTAAAGGGAGGAACAGGGGATGTATGGAATTAAATCTCTTGTAGAGATTATTCCAATTTTAAAATTTTGGCCGTGTTCAAGTAAAAATTTAGTGTCTTGTGCACAGGTTTTAATCCTAACGAAAAAATTTAGTTTTGTTGAGATAACGCACTGTCATCCGCGATGTGGCTCTTATTGCCTGTTTAACACTCTCAATTTATATTTATATTTATATTACAGAGCCTTGTTAAATTCTTAATAAATATTTTATTATTTATAAAAATAATTAATTGTTAATTATATAAATAATTTATTTATAATAAATTAAATATGATTATTAAATAAATTATAATTAATAATAAATGTATATATAAAATATATAAGATTTTATTAATTATAAATAATTAATTATATATAATATTAATGTTTCATAAAATTTTTGTTAAATTATAAAAAACTTATATAAATTTTTTAGTAGTTATTATTTTTTTTTTTATTAAATTATATCCTATTAAAATTTATAATCTAATTTAATAAATAAAAAATTTTAATGATTAACTTTTTATTATCTACTAGAACATTACAAGCGCGCGCTTCGCGCGCGCCACCTACATTTATCTTTATATACAGGGTTTGTCCGGAAAGTAATGCGTCGCATTTTTTTAAAAAAGAATTTATTGATCGCATAGGTAAAACAACTTAAAATTGTTCGAAGTATGACCCTTCTGCGTCAATACATTTTTGCCAACGCGATTTCCATGCGTCATAAGATTTCTGGAACTCCTTGACTGGGATGCTGTTCAGGGAGGCCGTCGAAGTAGCTTGTACGTTGTCAACCGACTCGAGCTGTTGTCCTTTGAGCTCCCTTTTCAGCCGAGGAAATAAAAAAAAGTCCGCCGGGGCCAAACTTTCTTGAGCATTTCAAAAGTTTCCAGCGGCGTCTTGTCCAGCTTCACGCAAAACTTTATCGCATAGCGTTGCTCTATCGTTCTCTCCATCACAAGTTCGACGCGACCACTAAGCAGAGGTTCACAGAATAAGCCGTCCTAACCCTCCAAGCGCATGGAAACAATTGAGCGACCTACCGTTGGAAAGCTAAGGGTACCCCCCTTCCTCCCCAACCGGTCCCATCGCTCTGCGATGTATAGTCGCGTCACAAAAAAATGCGACGCATTACTTTCCGGACGAACCTGTATGATAAATAAAAAAATTAAATAGCATACACACTTTATGTAAAGCTTTAAAATTTTATCTACAATTTTTTATTACTTTATTATAAAAATAATTTTAAAAAAATTTAGTTAGAAAAGTAAGTTATATTATAGTTACAATTAATATTTTCTATTTAAAAAATTACATACGTTTTTATATAAACAAAAGTAAAAAGAATTACATATAAAAAAATTACACACATGTGTTTTGTGTAAACAAAAATTATACATATATATATATATGTGTGTATATATTGTAACCGTTGATTTTATATTAGTCCGTCGGATCGATAGGGATCCGGGAAATAGGGCCGATGTAAGTGGCCGACGGCACACCTTCGGCGCGGAAAGCGGGAAATTCGCGTAAACACGAAAAATATGTTTAATTGGGCGCCAGGTGCGAGATTCGCGCCACTCTGAAAATTTACAAATCGACAGATGACCTTTATAATTAGTAAATTATCCCGAAAATTTCCGCGACGGCGATAATCAACTCTCTCAGATCGTCAGGGGGTAGAGGGGGGAGTTCGGACGGGAGAGAGAACGGAATTCGAGAGAGGCTATTTGAAATCGCTCACATGTAACAAGCATTAAATATATTTGAACAATGATGAACGAAAATAGACAGAAAAATAATTGTATAAAAGGTTGAGTGAAATGTTAGGTCAAGAAAGAAAAATCAATATTCTTTCGGTATACTACGGAGGGATCGCCGTTTTAATGACGCCGAAATACAAATCCTAAAAAAATCATAAAAATGAAAAGGTCAGGCCATGTTAAAAAGAAAGTACTCAAAAATTTAAACGATCTAATAATAAATTATCACGAAAAGTAACTGATATGTTATTCAAGGTGCCAGTTCAAAGTGAACATACGTAAAGTGTATATTATCTAAATTTAGTAATAATATATTACCATGAAAAGTAACTGTGATATTTTATTCAAGGTGCAAGTTCACATTGAATATACATACATATAAGTAAAACTGATTACAATTTGATTCTAGAAAATAAGTGCGATATGTTATTCTTAGTGCACAAAATATAATAGTCGTTTATAGAGATTTGATTTGAAATTCATACTAGCCCGTACAATGAAAAATAATTGCTCGTAATTCCAGAGTACCAATTTGTTAATGACTCAGAAAAATAACATGGCGGCCTGCTCTCAAAAAACTATGATGTTTCTCGATGTCCATTTAGAAATAATGTCGAAGCTCTTACAGAATAATTACTACAACATTTGAAATACGAAAAGTATTACATTAGAAGAAGATTAGATTAGAATAAGGATTCAACGTATTTTTAAAAGCTCTACACACACAACGAAGTGAATATACAAAACTATATACAAATAGCTTTTTCTTCTGTGTTTCTGAAGAAAATTGTAAGTCAAATGAAACCTTGCACTTTGAGAACCATGTCACTTACTTTTCAGAGTAAAATTGATAAATTTTTTTTGTATATTTTAATGATATTTATTTCTCACTTGTATCTTGAATAATTAATATGTAATTCTTTATTGTATATTACGACAAATAATCAGTAAACTTTTTAAGCGTATAGCTTTATTGTAGTTGACCTGAGAACTGTACATTTATAAATTTTACTTAATATACACCCGTTTCGAGCAACAAGGCAAAGTTTTCTGATCAATAACTTACTCCCTGAAAATACGGTATAACACAAATCGGAAGTTGATACGAAAATTCGAAATTTTACTAAAGAAAGATTGGAGGTTTTTAATTTATACAATTTTCACAACTCTTATTTCAATTATTTATTCTACCCATCGAAAGTTTTTTGAGAGCAGGCCGCCATGTTATTTTTCTGAATCATTAACAAATTGGTACTCTGGAATTACGAGCAATTATTTTTCATTGTACGGGCTAGTATGAATTTCAAATCAAATCTCTATAAACGACTATTATATTTTGTGCACTATGAATAACATATCGCACTTATTTTCTAGAATCAAATTGTAATCAGTTTTACTTATATGTATGTATATTCAATGCGAACTTGCACCTTGAATAAAATATCACAGTTACTTTTTATGGTAATATATTATTACTAAATTTAGATAATATACACTTTACGTATGTTCACTTTGAACTGGCACCTTGAATAACATATCAGTTACTTTTCGTGATAATTTATTATTAGATCGTTTAAATTTTTGAGTACCTTCTTTTGAACATGGCCTGACCTTTTCATTTTTATGATTTTTTTAGGATATATATAATCCTGATGACGTCAGCGGACGCGGACAGAGAAGAAGAAAACGACGTTACTTCATTTTTCATGAAAAACGTCACTTTTTGACCGCTTGTATCTCCGGAACGGCTTGACCGATTTTATTCCTTCTTGGCTCAAATTACTCGTGGCGATGCCGCCTTTCAGGTTGTGTTACGTGCAATTCAAAATTTTTTATATTTTAGTAGTTCTACACCCCCAAAAATGGACTTTGATGGTGCAGGATAAGGAGACTTGTAGTGTCTTTTAAGGTCTTTTAGAGTTTGAACATGGCCGGAGACACTACCGCGTCTCCTAATAAACGAGGCCGAAATTTGATTCGGACAATACAATATGGCGTACGTATTTACGGCCGAGACGCGGTGCGTTGTTATTATTCCGCGTCTTTAAAACGACCCGACGCGGTGATATCGGACGACACGCGGGACCCGGAAGTAAATTAGCACGCCTACGTTTCGAATAATTATTAACGCACGAGACTTAATAAGGTCCGTGCGGCATAATTAATTCTGAGGGTTGTAGGCAATACAAAATTTCCGTAAACTGTAGTAGGTCCCGCGCGACTTCCTTTGAGATCTATCACGTCGGTCGTCCCTCACACTATTTTACAAGAATCAGAAGACTGCGCGGATAATGATATGCGCGAGAAAGAATACGCTAATTCTGATGCGTGACTCTAGACAATGTTCTATTCTCAGATATAGAAACTCTAACAGACGAGAACGACACAATAATCACAAGACGATACTTTTGTTCTACATTAATGTAACGAAATCGCGGTGACTGTCGGCGTATCCGCGGGAAAGAGAGCCTCTCTTAATATACGCGCGGGAGAGAGCACGCGGTCGGCTGGGTGCCGGGATAAATTCCACGCGGAACGAATCTCTAAATTAAACTTCTCGTAATATTGCGAAATGACACCGGTGAATCTAATAACCGGCCGCGACCGTGACACGCTTCTCTGCCGAATACGGTACTCACAAAAAAGAATTTAGCGGCTTTACAAGAGTATAGGGCCGTTCGTCTCACCGGTATCGGTGGGTCCTTCGATGCTTCGGCATCCGCACGCAGGAACCTCTGCCCTCGACAACGCTCCGCCAGACAGTGACGAGCAAGAGGCCTGCCGGGATCACGCCGATAATAAATTGGGCATTTTTCACCCGTGGCGCTCCTTATCCTGGCAGGGCCGCCGGGTGCCCCGCGGGGCCCTGCGAATTTGCTTGATGAAAATTTCTCTCGCCGTTCCTTTGTGCTTTCGCTTCGGGTTTCGTTATTCCTCTTTATTTTCGTCGGAGAGACTCCTATGAACGCGCCTCTGTGCGGTTCCTCCAAAAATCCGCCAGATCGATTGTTTGATCGATGGTGAACTTTCGTACATCCGATTAGGCTGAGGCTCGAGGCAGTGTGTCTCCCGTGCCTCTAGTTTCCGGGGCTCTCTCGCCTCTCGCAAAAGAGTGGCCATTCCCGTCTCTGGCCGGAATCTCTGCGAAAGAAGGAACATTTTACGGCGATATCCAGGTTCTTAACGGGAGGAGCAATCCAGAAAATCTAGGTGAGAATAATATTTACCGGGCGTAATCCGGACTTGGTGGCCTCTGCTCGGTCTTAAATCGTCCGCTTCGTACTCTCCGTCCTCTCACTCTTTCTCTCTTTCTGTTTCTCCGGTTGAGACACGTACCCTATGCAAAATTGCTCGCCAAAAACGCAAAAATCGCTTAAACAAAATTATAAATAAAATAATTCGCGGAACGGATGCGCGGGGCGCATCCTCCTACGCGGAAGAAAACGCAAAATTACTTTTCGGGTGCTTTCTCTCTCTCAAAGGTTGGCGAGAGAGCAAAGGTTCCCGAATTTCTCGCTTTCCCGGCCGGGTTTTCGGCCCTTGTGACGGACAGTAAAAAAAAATGTCACGTCACAATATATATATATATATACATATATATATATATATATATACATATATATATATGTATATATATATATATATTTATAGTATATATATATATATATATATATATATATAATATATGTATAATTTAATTATATAATTTTTTAAATACATAATTATATATATTATATATATATATATATATATATATATATATATATATATGTATATACACATACAATATTTGTTTTTATTTATTTCAAGAATTACTTTATAAAACAAAAGAAATGTGTTGGAACTTTTCTTTTTACTTTTTATTCTTTACGCAGAAAAAACTAATAATTAAATAAATACACTTAATTTTAATTAAATTTATGAAAAGGTTTAATTTTATATACAGTTTTTAAACTTAAGTTAAAAACAAATACAATTATTATAATAAATTTATATTAACATTAAAATTATGTATTTAATAATAAAAAATAAAAATTTTTTAATTATAACTATATGATCAATCTATTATTCTTGTGATAAATAAAGCTCATTAAACTTGTAATAATGTTGTACTTAAAATAATTGTTAAAATGTTAATTTTGTTTAATTTTCTTAATTTTTGGATTCTAGAAAAAAAATAATATATATTATTTATTGTATATATATAAATTTTTTACAAAAATATTTCAAATCAAAGTGTAACGGTACTGTCTCGGGTTGCTTCGGACGGCTCGCCGGAACCAGGATTCGGGAGCGGAAGGCCAAACTTGCGTAGACGAGTTATAGTGACACACTTGGTTTATTCGGCGTATTTACAATATGTACAAACTTAAACCTAGGGGACGGACACACACGGACTTACCACTATCGCGCGGACGGACGAACGGTCTCGCGGTCGCGGAGCCGCGGGCGGCGGCGAGGCGCGCTGCAGGAAGGGTCGGATGCCGGATACACCCTGGCTTCAGAGGAGGCACGCCTACTTCTGCCGACCCGGAAACAGGAAGCTAAACGCTGGGTACTCCTAGGCAGCGGAGGGGTCAAACTCACCTCTGTCGGCCGGACACAGGAGACCGAATACCGGGTACTCCCAGACAGCGAAGGGGTTACATCCACCTCCGTCGGTCGTAGACAGGAAATCGAATGCCGGGTACTCCCAGGCAGCGAAGAGGTTACACCCACCTCCGTCGGTTGTATACAGGAGAGTCGAACGCCGGGAACTCCCAAGCTGCGAAGAGGGTCTTCGTCGTGAATCTAGGAGGCCTCGGGGACACCCAGAGGCCTGGTGCTAGAACTGGATTCAGGACAGGAGTAGTGCCGGCTCCTCGGACGAGCCGGCTTATATACTGGTGGTGTTGCTCCCCACGCGCTTCTTTGCGCGTGGCGTGCATCCCCCCGGAGGGGATGGATCACGCGACCGGCGGATGGTCGGCTCGACGCGTCGGGCAGGTGTTCGGCCCGGCGTATTTAGTGACGACCATTAATGGATCATCACAAAAGTTTAAAATATTTAACTTCTTTATGTGTTCAAGAAATAAAATATAAATCTATTTTTAATAATATTATTTTTTTACCTTTTGCAATAAACTTTCTCTCACTCTTTTTTTTGTTAACATTTGATTAACACTTAATATAGATGTTAATGGCAAACGCCCTGCTATTTTTGTAATATCTTTCAAGCTTTCGACCATAAAACATGGTGGATTAACTGAAAATATTATTTTAAACATTGAAAAATATAGAAACGTTTGTATAAAGTCTAGAAAAATAATATTTATTTATAATAAAATATTAAAATATATTATAATAAAAAAGAATAAATAGATATATGTACATATGTATATGTGTATACAGATATGTATACACAGTATGTATATGTGTTTCGTAATTGATGGAAAACCTGTTAATGAAAGATTCTTTGAGATGATTTTTCCTCAGCAAAAATATCAAAACATCAACAACTTCCAGAATATAAACGATGAAAAAAGGCTCTTTTTGCAAACTAAACTTATTAAAGTTAACAGATTAACAAAGCTAAATTCTTCAGTTATTTTCGAATAGATTTTACTTTTTACTTTAATAGAATTTTAATTTAAATCTTAATTATAAATATATATGATAACAAAAATTAGAAACTTGAAAAAGTTGAAGAAATTATTATATATTACCAATTAATAAAACAACTTATAAAAGCTACTTATGTAAATCAATATACTGTATAGTATATTTATCTTTATATATACGTATATGTAAATGAAATTTTTAATTAATGTTATTAAAATATAGTAAATATATACATATAAACACTTATTACACACCTGTATTTTTCATTTCACCAATTATTTTAACTTTATCACCTTTCAACAATTCATATTCATCTTGATCAAAATCTAATATACCATATGTACTTCCAATTTAAATTGCTCATCGGTTATTGAGTCACAACCAATTATTCTATTCACATTATTATCATAAATTGGTCCAAAATTTGATTTTATGTAGCCTTCTAATTCTATAAAAGAGAAAGTGTATGTATGTATATATATATATATATATATATATATAAATGTATATTACAATTATGTTGGAATGTATTAATAGGACCATGTTTAAAATATAAAATCAAAAATATTAATATAATTATTAATATTATTTAATCAAAATAATTTCTATAATTTTGTCTACATAAATTAACTTACAAAAATATGACATTATTAAAGATAAACAGATTTTATAATAATTTGTAAATAAATCAATTTTTAATAAATAGATAATTTTAATACTTAAATATTTTTGCAACAAATACGCATATATACGTATGTATGTATGTTGGCGTATGTATATATGTATTTGAGAATAGAGTGAAGTAAAATATCTGTAGTAAAATTAATATTAACAGTATTAAAAATATAAAAAAATTACAAAAATTAAAATCAAATAGAGTAGATCTTAGATCATATAGATTACAAATTAAATTTATATTATTTATTTATTATTAAAATTTATAATTATTATTAAAATATATAATTTTGTAAATCCTATACAGTATTTACAAAATATTAGAATTTATTAAAGATTAAAAACTATTATAATCTTAACATTTTCTATTATTTTATTTATAAATATAATAACAACAATATATATAAAAGTTTTATAATTTAAAAAATAAAAAAAACAATGACATTAGTTGTACATTAAAATTTTCAGTTACTTTGTGTTGCAGATGAGAGAGAGAGAGAGAGAGAGTGTGCATGTGCGTATGCATGTGTAGGTATGTGTGACAAAGAATGCATCGTGGAAAACTGATCTTACCACGATGTCAAATTTGGCGCGTCAATTCGCGTTACTCGTCGAACGCCAATCACACTGCGCGAGTTCCGCGCGCAAAATGTCTTTAGCGGTCGCCAGCCCGTTTACGCGGGTCGGTCAAACAAAACAGTCGAATCAAAACAGTTTTGTCCTCCGACACTCGAGAAGATTTCATATCATTATATTGCAAAATTACAAGTTTGGTAATTTCACATCAGAATCTTCTCAAAGGTCGGCGGGATAAAACTGTTTTCCCGCGCGTCTTATCCTCTCTCGTCTCGTCGACACTCGCGCGCACAGACCGAGAGTTTCCTTTTCGCTCTTCATAAAAGTTTCTTTGTATCGCACTTCTCGCGCATACTTGATTCGTCGTTGATTGCACTTTTTGCAATCCTTGCAGTTCGTCGCGCCACTAGTGCGCGAAACTTACTTTCTTGTGTATATAATGTACAAAATACATTTCTTTCGTCGTTCACGTTGTCTTCTTTTCTTTTTCGTGTCGTTGTACTGTGCTCCGTATTCCTCGTGTTCGTCACTCACGCACTGGTTCGCACTCCGCGTTGTCGCGAAATCGCACACATTGTTTTTAAAATACATATTTTAATTTATAACATATTTTTAATATCGTATATATACAATATTTTTATAACATATTTTAAAGACAAAGTAACTGAAAATTTTAATATACAATTAACATTATTGTTTTATAATTTTTTAAATTATAAAATTTTGCAAATTTAATAAAATTTATGAAACTTACCAACACGTGTTGATGTGTTTATAACATCACAAAATGCTACATGTTCTGGTAAAATTACTGGACTATATTTTCCTAAATTTGAAACTATAGTATTTGGTTGCACTTGTAACTCATAAGGTACATTACCGTTATTATAACGTGCATTTTTAGGTAATCGAGCGTGTACTCCATCTAAATGAATAATCTAACATTCAAAAAATTTTATATAATAAGAAATATATACAATTATAGAAAAATTGATACTACACAATATCTTTATCAACAACAGAACAATATGTATAAATATTAATTTCATTATAAATTTTGATATAAGTAACCAACTAAATCACTCAACAAACCATTTTAAACTTAATAAGCTGAATAAATTAATTAAGCTGAATAATGCTTTCACACGCGACGTACTTAATTTAGTGTCTTCGAGTTAACATTTATTTCAGTTGATGCAGCATGTTTTAGCTGGACAGCACTTGGAAAATGTAACAAGGATACGAAAATGACTTCATAATTTTATTGTTTTTAAATCAATATCTTTTTTTGCAACATTTTATATATATATATATATATATATATATATATATATGGCTTCCGGTTCCGGTAAGAGAGTGAGTGACAGGTGTGTGAAAGCGTGGCAGATATTTGTGAGAAAAGAGTAAGAAAAGGGGTGAGGTGAATAGGAGATAGGAGGTAAGAGGGTGTAGGAAAAAGAGGAGGAGAGATTGAAGGATAGGAGAAGATAAAGGGGTAAGGAGTTAGAAAATAGAAAGTAGGAAAAGGTGAGACACGTGGACACGTAGACACGTGGAAGAAAGAGAGTAGGTGTAGGGAGTAGGTGTAGTAGAGGATAAAGATAGGGAATTCACTAGGGAATTCACTAGCGAGTTGGAGCGAGTTGGAGCATAGAGTAAGTGAATCAAAGAAAGAAAGCGATAAGGGAAAAATGATAAATGAAGAGATTATTAGAGATAGGAGGATAGAGACCAATAGAGATAGGATGTTAGAGGAAGGGGGGAAAAAGGGAGATGAGGAAGAAATAAAAAAGAAGGCAGGGAGACCGAGAAGAGTAGATGAGTTAGGGAAGGAAAGGAGGAGCAGTATGGGATGTATAGATGATTTTTTGAAAAGGAAAAGAGAAGAAGGGGGAGAGGAGGATAAGGAGGAAGAGGAAAGAAGCCTAAGAAGGAGCAAAAAGACAGAAAAGCTGAATAGAGAAGTAGGGGGGATAGAAAAGGAGGAGTTAAGAAGGATGATGGAGGAGATAGGGGAGAAGATAACAGAGAAGTTAGGCGAGGAAATGAGAAAGTTGAAGATAGAAATTTGGAAAAAAGAGGGGGAATGGAGAGAAGAAAGAAGAGAACTGAGAAAAGAGATAGAGAGCCTGGAGAAGAGAGTGATAGATTTGGAGGCAAGAGTAGAGGAAAGAGGAAGAAAGGGGGAAAGAGAAAGAGAGGGGGGCAAAGGAGGGAGTAAGGGGATAAACGAGACAATAATAGGAAAAGTGAAGGACATAGAAAAGAAATTAGAATGGAAGGAAAGAGAAGAGAGAAGAAATAACATAGTGATAAAAAGAATGGAGGAAGGGAAGGAAGGTGTAAAAGAAAGAGTAGAGAAATTAATGAAAGAGATAGGAGCGAAAGCAGAAATAGAATGGATAAGGATGTTGAAAGGAAAGGAGGGAAAGGAAGGTGAAATGGTGGTAGTGAAACTAGGAAGTAGAGAACAAAAAAGACAGGTAATGGAGAGGAAGAGGATATTAAGAGGAAAGAAGGTGAGCATAGAAGATGATTTAACATGGGAAGAGAGAAAGATAAAATGGAGACTAATGGAGATCGCGGAGATAGAAAGGAGGAAAGGAAACAATGTATGGACGAGCTATGGAAGGATAAAAATCAATGATGTATGGTGGAGATGGGAAGAGGAGGAAGGTGTGCTTAAAAACTGGAAAGGAGAAATTAGAGAAGGTATAGAGAAAAGGAGGGTGGAAGAAGGGGGTATGAAGACAGAAATGGAGGAAAAAAAGGGATAAAAGAAGGGAGAAGAGAAGAAAGGAGGAAAGGAGGAGGGGAGAACAATAGTAAGAAGAGAAAGGAGGAAGGAGAAAGGGAGACGGAGGCAGAAAGGAGAAAGGAACAGGAGAGAAAGGAAATAGGAGGAGAAGTAAGAGAGGAATGGAAAATAGGTTTTTGGAATGTGGCAGGGCTGAAGAATAAGGAAGAAAAGTTCTGGAAGGGAATAGAAGATTGGGAGGTGGTGGTGATGATGGAAACATGGATAGAGGAAAGGGGGTGGGAGGCGATTAAAAAGAGGTAACCGAAAGGATATAGATGGGAGAAGCAAGCAGCAAAGAGGAGAAAGAAGAAAGGAAGACCGATGGGGGGAATGATCATGGGGGTAAAGGAGGAGAGGGGGAAGATAAAAGTATCAGGAATGGGAGAAAAGGCGGAGGGAATAATGATGGCGGATTTAGAAGTAGGAAGAGAGAAGTGGAGGGTAATAGGCGTATACATCAACGGGGACATGGAAAGAAAATTGGAGGAAATGAAGGAATGGATGGAAGAGAAAGAAGAAAATAATTGGACGATTTTGGGAGGAGATTTCAACGCAAAGACAGGTAGAAGGGGGGGGTGATAGGAGGGGAGGAGGAAGAAGAAAGAAGATCGAAGGACAAGAAAGTTAATGAGGAAGGGAAGAAGTTGATAAAAGAGTTGGAAGAGGTAGGATGGGGAATCTTTAATGGAGGGATAAGAGGGGATAGGAAGAGAGAGTACACATACACAGGAGGAAGAGGGGAATCGGTGATAGATTACGTGGTGGGAGAGGATAGAGTAAAAGAAAGGATAAAGAGAATGGAGGTGGGAGATAACATAGAATCGGACCATCACCCATTGATTGTAACGCTAGAAAGAAGAGGAGGAGCTGAAAAGGGAAAAGGGGGGAGGGAAAAGGAATAAGAAAAAGAGGGAGATGGACAAAGAGGGGAGGAGAAAGAATAAGAGAGGAAATAGAGTGGGGAGAGGGGTGGAAGGAGGGGATTGAAGAGGAGCTAGAGGAAAAAATAGGAAGAATAGAAGAGGAATTGAGAGAAGGAGAAAAAGAGAGTGGATAAGGGAAAAGGAAAGGGTGGTGGGACGAGGAATGTGAGAAGAAGAGGAAAGAAATGAGGAAAAAGTTAAGGGAATGGAGGAAAAAAGGAGGAGGAGGAGAAGGATATAGAAAAGTAAGGGCGGAATATAAGCTAATGTGTAAAGAAAAAAGGGAGGAGGAGAGGCTAAGATGGTACAAGGAGGCGATAGAGGCAAGAACGGAAGGAGAGGTATGGAAGATTATTAACAGGGAAAGGAAAAAGAGAGAAGGGGTGAATGAGGAAATAAAGGCGGAGGAATGGAAGGAATACTTTATGGATTTATTGGGAGGGATAGAGGTAAAAGTGGTAAGAGGAGGAAAAGAAAAAAGGGAGAGGGATGAGGAGCAGGAGATAAGCAGGGAGGAAGTGAAGAGAATGCTGGGAAAACTGAAGAAAGGAAAAGCAGCGGGGGAGGATGGGATACCAAGTGAGGTATGGAAATATGGAGGGGAGAGGGTAGAAGAGTGGGTATGGGAAATGTGCAACAGAGTATGGAGAGGAGAAGGATGGCCGGAGAGGTGGAAAGAAGGGATAATAGTGCCACTGTTGAAAAGGGGAACGGGGAATAAAGTGGAAAACTATAGAGGAGTGACATTGATGCCAACGCTATGCAAGGTATACGTGGGGATTTTAACTAAAAGGTTAAAGGAAGAAATGGAGGGGAAGAATATGATACCGGAGAGTCAGACAGGTTTTAGGAAGGGAATGGGGGTGATGGATAGTATCTATGTGTTGAATTATCTGGTGAATAAGAGGGTAAATAAGAAGGGAGGAAAGGTAGTCGCGGCATTTATGGACCTGAAGGCGGCGTTTGATTCGGTAGATAGGGAGGTGTTAATGGAGGCAATGAAGAGGAGGGGAGTGAGGGAGGGTTTAAGGAGTAGGATAGAAGAGGTGTACAGGGAAACGAGGAGTAAGGTAAGAGTGGGGAAGGAGGAGGGAGAAAATTTTTGGACGGCAAGGGAGGTGAGGCAAGGTTGCCCAATGAGTCCGCACTTATTCAGTTTGCTGATAGCGGATATAGAGGAAGTGCTAAAAAAAGGAGGTTGGGGGGGGGTAAAACTGGGAGGGGAAAAGGTGCATTGTTTGGCGTACGCAGATGACATGGTACTGTTGGCGGAGGATGAGGAAGGAATGATACATATGTTGGGGAAAATGGAGAGTTATATGGACAAGAAAAGGTTAGAAGTGAATGTGGATAAGACAAAGGTAATGAGGTTTAAAAAGGGAGGAGGAAGAATGAAGAGAGTGGAGTAGAGATGGAAAGAAAAAAGGTTAGAGGAAGTGAAAGAATTTACATATTTAGGGTATAAGCTACAGAGGAACGGGGGGCAGGAGGCGCAGGTAAAAAACAGAGTTAGGAAAGCAGGAGCGGTGATAAGACAGGTGTGGGGAATGGGAAAGAGAAAGTTTGCAGGAGACTGGATGAAAAGAGTATGGCTAATGGAAAGGTTGGTGGGGACGGTGTTGGAATATGGGGCGGAAATATGGGGATGGAAGGAGAGGAGAGAGGTGGAGGCAATGCAGGAGCGATGGATTAGATGGACGTTAGGAGTAGACTGGTGCACGCCGGGGTATATGGTAAGAGAGGAGATAGGAAAAGACAAATTTAGGATAAGGGCAGGAAGGAGGGCGGTAGGGTATGAGAGGAAGTTGGAGGAAGGAAGGGGAGGAAGTTTAGCGAAGAAATGTTTTGAGGATATGAAAGAGAGGATAAGAGGAGGAAAGGAAAGAACGATGTGGGAGGAAGAGAGGGAGAAATTCTGGGAAGAAAGAGGATTAGAAAGGAAAGAGATGGAGGAAAAAAGGGGAAGAAGAGAAGAAGTATATGAGGGGTGGGAGCAGAAAGACAGGGAAAGGCAAAAGGAGGAAAGATGGGAGAGGATAAGAGAGTCGAGATATAATAGATGGTATGGGGAATGGAAGGAGGAGGGTTTACCGGAATACCTGAGAAAGGGATGGGGGGAAAATAGATGGAGAAGGATAGTTAGGTTCAGAATGAACAATGAGATGAGAGGGGCAAGATACTGGGAAAAAGAGGAGAAAAGAAGATGTAGGTTATGTGGGATAGAAGAAGAAACATGGGAGCATGTGATAGGAGAATGTGGGGGAGAAGGGGAGAAGGGAAACTGGTGGGAAAGAATGAAGGAAATATTGCAGGAAGGAGGAGAAGGGGAAGGATGGATGAGAGAAATAGAGAAAAAGAGGGAAGAGGGAAGAACGGAAGAAAAGGGGGAGGGAGGGGAAAAGGAGGAAGGAAATATAAGGAGGAGAATGAGTGAGGTATGAATGAGATGGTGGAGAATATATGGGGAATCGGAAGCCGAAGCGATAGGTAGGGACGGCTCTTTCTCTCTCTAAAGTAGTAGATAAGTAGGTTAAGGTAGAATTAAGTTATTTGTAAATTAGATGTAAGAGTAGAGATAAAAGTAGATATAAGTAAAGATTGTAAGAGTTTGTGTAAGGTGTGGGAACGCTCCTGCAAAAGCGCCTTCAATCCCTCAGGGGAAGAATAAAGAAAAATAAATTCTTGACGGCAATCGGAGCCTGTGCGGATGACATGCACAAAATTAATAAATTAAAATGAGATCTTAAATCAAACTCATTTATTAAATTCTAAACGTTTCGACCCACTTCGGGTCTTCTTCAGTAGCTGCAAAATACAAAGAAACAAAAATAAAAGATGATTGGTACAATCAGAAAATTATAAAACTCGTATACATACAATCCGCAAATAAATTAAATATCATTCTCCTCCCTATTCAAACCGTCCGGCCGTCGGAGTGTCTCCCTAACGGTGATCATCGTCAGGAAGGAAGCAGAGCAGTGACTCCCTTACCAACACTAATCAACATAGTATAAATTAAACGTATAAAATTCACAAGAATTATAAATTAAAAACCGGGAAGAACACTCACCCCGACAGCAAAAACAGAGAGAAGACGATGCTACACGTGACACATCACTCTAACGACTGTGCGGTATTCTACCTCGACACAGTCGATACATATATACGCAAAAAAAAACAAATATAAAAATAAAATATGAAAATAAAAATAAAAACAACTAATACTTATCGGCACTCATGTCAAAGGTCTAACGAAAAAATCCGGTTATGTATAATCACAAAGCTAGATTTTGGTAAATTTTTCAATTGACAGATCAAAATTCTCGTTTAATTTGTCGGTGTCGCTATGTAAATTTAAACTATTCTTCTGACGCTTTATGTGGATCATTTCGGATATCAAACGTTTACCTAAAAAAGGCTCCTCGTCCAAGATTTTTACATCCTCCCAATTAAATTCATGGTTCAATAATCTATGTTCCGATATGACTGATAATTGTGACGCGTTTCTTTTTATGTTGCTGCGATGTTCTTTCATCCTAGTTTTCAACAATCTACCCGTCTGCCCTACATACGACGCATCACAATCCATACAATCAATTTTATAAACTACATTATTATGGAGTTCCCTTGGTAACTTATTCTTGTATACTTTGATGAATTTAATTTATTAATTTTGTGCATGTCATCCGCACAGGCTCCGATTGCCGTCAAGAATTTATTTTTATTGTAACACAATAATTCGAGCCGAGATTAACAGGTTTTTTTATATTGAAGAATAAAGAATTGAATTGAATATATATATATATATACTTTGTATATATATTTATATCATCTAATTTCTATTTTTTTAACCTTTATACTTTTTATTCAAAATATTACGAAAAATAAATAATCGATTTACATAAAAAAAATTAAAATAGCTTCTACATTTAAAAAAAAACGAAGTTGATATTTAAATTTTTGAAACTTTTTCAGTTACAAAAAAAACTTTTTCAGTTACAAAATAAAAAAAGTTATGTAGTAATTTTTTCCAAATCAAACAATTTTTTATGCAAAATATAATTTAAAAGTTATTCAAGTATACAAGTTAAATACTGCATTATATACTTAACAATTTATTTTATAAATTATTATTACTTAATATTATATTTTTCGTTTTTTTTCTCTTTCTTTTTCCTCTTTCTTTTTAGTTTATTCTTTATCTTCTTAGACTTTAAGTAAAACGCTCTTTTTTCTCTCCGCTTTATTTCTCTTCTTTTTTTATCTACCACTGTAATCTTATTTACAGTAGGCTTATTTGCACATATTTTCTTCAACTATATAAATAAAACATTTACATATATATATTGGTAGCGCACTTGCCGTTCGCGGCAGGCACTCCGAAGAGAAAGTGATGTTATTATAGTAGGACGAGGGACAGTGAGCTGGATGATAAATCACACGCGTGGTTAACGAAACGATAACTCTTTAATCTATATTTCGCACTTTTCACAATCGCTTGCGTCTATCCCAAAGTCGCACGACAGAAGAAGGAAGCGAATTCCTTCTCTCCGTGATTCACTGATCAGGGGGAGAAGGGAGGGGGGCGCGTCGGCACGAAAACTGCCGAATTGCGAGCGCAAGACGATACCTTACGCGCTGTGTACAAAGGTCCTCTAGGAGATCCTTAAGGACACGTATACAATGCGTTCGCGGCAATATTCCACGCGAACATTCCGCTCGCCATCGCTCGAAGTATTAAGTTCGAGCGATTGATACAGCAATGATAAATTGACTCGATATGATCACAATAATTAAGAGGGTTGCGTACATGAAACCCGAGAATGAAAGAACTTAAAAATTATAAATTCTCCGATAATACCTTTAGAATGACTGTAAAATTAAAATTGCACATTTGAATTAAATCTAAAACTAAAAGGAAAACAATAATATGATATAATTTCGGAACTAGAATACGCGCAGGATTCAAAGATTCAACGCGGTGACTATCGCAAATCAGAAACATCGCGCGTACAATTCGCAAACTAAACTCGTTTAAAATAGTTACACTCAAAAAGTTCGCATATCTTGAAGCTAATACACCGCCATGAATGACTCGAATTGACTAAAATTGGAGATGGTCTTTTCGTGCACTGGCAGCAAGATGAGGTTATTGGATTGCACCAACTCCGAAGCCGATGTGCGAATGGTGGCGACTCTCGTCAGTCCATTCTGTTCAGGATGAAGTCGCACCACTCTGGCCAACAGCCACTTCGTCGGAGGGGCCAGCTTGTCCTTGAAGAGGACCAAGTCGCCCACCTGAAGCTGTCGATTTGGCTTGAGCCATTTGGACCGCTGTTGCAGCTGAGCCAGGTACTCCGCCAGGTACCTCCAGCGCTGCCAGAAGTGATTCCTCATGAGCTGCAGCGGACGCCATCCGGAACATTGTTGCCCCGGCTGATTGATCTCCGTGAAAGATTCCGGGGGAGCAACGAGGAGCCTCCCGATGATGAACTGTCCGGGCGTCAATGCTGAGGCGTTGTTCGGATCCGAGCTGAGCGCGCTGATCGGCCGGGAGTTAAGACAGGCCTTTGTGCTGGCCAGCACGGTAGACAGCTGCTTGTACGTGAGCTTAGAGTTGCCAATGATTCTGTAAAGATGACGCTTTATCGACCTGACGTTGGACTCCCAGATGCCCCCAAAGCTTAGAGCTCGAGGGGAGATGTATCGCCACTCCACTCCATCCGACGTCACGGCAGCCGCTACGGCCTGACCGGTGGCGGAGGTCTCCGAAAAGAGTCTATGTAGCTCGGCCTCGCTGCCCTTAAAGGTGATGCCGTTGTCAGAGTAAATGACCTGACAGAGTCCACGCCGGGCGGTGAAGCGACGATATGCCGCCAGGAACGCGTCAGTCGTCAGATCAGAGACCAGCTCCAGATGAATGGTCTTGACGACGAGGCACACGAACACTGCCACGTATCCCTTAGAGGTCTTCTGCCCTCGCCCAGATGAGGCCTTTACGCAGAAGTAGCCGGCGAAGTCGACTCCAAAGTGCGCAAATGGCAGAGCCGGTTTGGCTCGGATGGCCGGCAGCGGCGCCATTTGCTGCTCGAGGGTGATGGCGTTGTGACGAGTGCACCTGACGCAATTTCGTACAATGCGCCGAATGATGGTATTGGCACGCAGGATCCAATATTTCTGCAACAGATAATTGTGCACCAAACGGTAGTTCCCATGTAACGTAGATATGTGGGTTCTGCGTATAAGTAGGACGGTGACGTGATGATCTTAGGGAGGATGATCGGATGCTTTTCGGATTCCGAGAGGAAGGAATTCTGGAGCCTGCCACCGACACGGAGCAGACCTTGAGTGTCGACGAAGAGTAGGAGTTTACGAAGGGGACTGTTGACACGGACCCCCCCCCCCTTTGAGGCAAGGCTCTGGAACTCCTCCGAAAAGGTCTCCATCTGCACCAACCTGAGAAGCGTCACCAATCCGAAAGATAACTCCCGCAAGAACAGAAGGCCCTTGCGGCGATCAGATTTCGCTAGCTTTGAGTTTAATCGCCAGCGATGTACGTAGGCAAGAATCGCGCTCATCTTGTCAAAAGACGAGAACTTTTGCAGCCAGTCGAAAAATGGTAGGTCCGGTTGCGCCAGCCAAACGTTGTTTAGGCTGCGCAACTCCAACTTCGTGGCTTCGAGGATAGGCCTGGAGGGCCATTCGGCCTGCGGTCGTGTCAGCCACTCAGGTCCTCTCCACCCGATCCCGAATCCCTGCAGCTGCCGGGAAGAGCATCCTCTGGTTGCCAGGTTCGCGGAATTGTGAGCCGATCTGACGTGGCGCCAAGCAGCAGTGGGTAAGAAAATGGCGATCTCGCTGACCCGGTTCGCCACGTATGCCTTCCATTTTAATGGATGCGATTGTAGCCACGACAGGACTACTTGAGAGTCTCATCAGCAGTGAATCTGCGTCGGTTGAGCTTCCAGTTGCGGCAGAGTGCAGACGATCAGCTGCGCAAGAAGAGAAGCTCCACATAGCTCGAGTTCGGGAAGGCTAACAACCTTTAGAGGTGCGACCTTTAATTTGGCCATCAACAGCCGAGACCGTGATGCTGCTGGTACCACGACGTAGATGGCTGCTGCGAACGCGCGCTCGGAGGCGTCGCAGAAACCGTGAAGATGCCACTCCGTTGATCCAGTGGTACCCAGCCAGCGTGGAATCTCAATTGCCTTCAGATCCGCCAATTCCGTCCGATACGTGAGCCAAGACTGTTCAAGGTCGCCTGTGACCTGAGCGTCCCAGTCTGCACCCTGAAGCCACAGGATCTGCAGAAGCAACTTCGCCCGTATGACCACTAGAGAGACCCAGCGTACCGGATCAAACAGCGTCGCAATTTGAGAGAGAATTGTGCGTTTCGTCACTGCAGAAGGTGAGGACGGAAGTCGCACTTCGAAATTGAAGACGTCCGTGTGGGGTAGCCACTTCAAGCCCAGAGTTGAGACCGTGTCGATCTCAGTGAGCCTTCGGTGATATAGCGGCTCAGCTGTGCCGAGAAGGTCGGCGTGGTTTGCAGCCCATTTGTCTACCGCCATTCCTGTTGAGGACAGGATGCCAACAAGCTCAGACTTAGCAGCTGCTGCCTCTTCGAGTGTGTCTTCCCCAGCCAAAAAATCGTCGACATAGCGATTTTTTGGAGCAGCTTGGACCCTCGTGAAAAGCGATGCGCCTCCGCCTCGGCAAGATCCAACAGGCAGGCGTTGGCGTGGAAAGGGGCCGAGGCCGTGCCGTACGTTACCGTGCGCAGGCGGTACGCAAGCAACGGCGTCTCGGGTGAGAACCTCCAGAAGATGCGCTGCCAGTCCAGATCCTGCAAGTGGATCAACATCTGCCGGAACATTTTCACCACGTCACAGGTGAACGCGTATTAAAGGAAGCATTATCTCAACAACACGACTACAAGGTTCTCCTGCAACTTGGGGCCAGCATGAAGCCTGGAATTGAGAAAGACTCTCAGGGCGTCCTTCTGAGAGCCATTAAAAACGAATCGGATTTTGTCACAATCCTTCTTGGAAACAGGATGATGTGGCAGATAGTAGACTTGGTTGGCTTCCAGCTCGCTCTCTGGCACCGCCTGCATATGGCCGAGGTCGAGGTACTCGCGCATGAAGGCAAAGTATGCGGCCGCGACGTCGGGTTGTTTGGCAAATCAACGCTCGAGGCGCTTCATACAGCGCAGTAGTATCGATGCCAACAAATCGAGGGGTTTCGAAGAAGGAAAGCGGTAGAACGTAATGACCTTCCTCGTTACGAAAGGATGACTTTTTGAAGTGGTCCCAGCACTCCTGGTCGTCAGGCGCCAGCCGATGCACACGCGGAAGCTCTTCGGCTTCCCAGAACCTGGCCACGGCCTTAGTAAGCTCGTGGTCGACGGAGATGTGATGCACGGACGTCGCGTCACTGCGATCGTCGACCGGCCCAGCACTGCCCAAGAGGACCCAACCGAAGACAGTCTCTTGTGCTACCGGAGCTTGAAGAGGATTGGCAGCCCTTCTAATTCCAGGCAGTATCGTGGCGCCGAAAACTGCCGAGCTGAGAATGCAGTTTACTCTGCTGGGCGACCCGAAATAAGGGTCGGCTAGATGAAGGCCGTCTCCAAGGCTCCATCTCTCCTGAGGCTTGACCCGCCTCCTGGGCACCAGATTGGAGACCCTCTTCAACACCAGAGCTGAGAAATTGAGAGAAAAGTCAGTATTGCGTTGCGATTTCAGAGTGAGTTCCACTCGACTCTGAGCAACGGCGTTTGTAGTGCCGCCCGTGCCATTGACAATGACGTGAACGGGGTTGCGCTTCAAGTTGAGCGCCCGGACAACGTAGTCCGAAACAATGCATTGCTCTGCCAAGAATCCAGAAGCACACGCGCAGTTAGAGACACCCCGGTCTCAGATTGCAATGTGACCACGGCCGTAGCTAGAAGCTGATTCGTGCCGCAGAACTCGCTGAAGATCTGAGGTGTGCTGGATGTGACCACATGCGCTGTGGTTTTTCCTGAGAATTCGGAGAGGTGTTGCGTTGTAGATCCGGAAGGCTGCCCGTCCTGATAAAGTCGCGTGTAATGCAGACCCGCGCACACGAGACAACGTCTTTGAGATTTGCAGTCGTCGACCTTGTGATGACTGCTGAAGCAATTCGTACATAGACCCTTGCTGACAACAAGGTGCTTTTGTTTGCCCTGCGAGAGAGAGGCAAAGCTTTTGCACTTGCTGACGAAATGCGATCCTTGGCAATGAGCGCAGGACACAGAGTCTGATGATCTCGACTTTGAGCCTGACTTTGAAGGTGAGACCGTCGTGTGAACCGCGGTGCTCTTCCCCTTCGGTTGCTTATTAGATGAGCTTCCTTGTTGGCTGCTGGAAAATTTGATCTTGGAATCAGCTGACGCCTGAGATATTGCCTCGATTTTGTTCAAGGTCTGAATCCGATTTTCAAGAAATTTCTTGAAAAGGTCGAATTTCGGGAAGAATCCATCCTGAATGGTCTCGATTTGCTTTGCCCAGTTCATGTGTGAGGCAGGAGCTAACTTGGACTCAATGCATTGGATGAACACCATGTCCCAGTGCTCAACGTTGATGCTCTCGTTCGTCGTATTGAGAAGGTTACTCAAATGCGCGTTTGTCTCCTTGGCCGACGAAAGCAGCACGAGCAACGCATTGAAATGAGTAGAGAATCTCAGAAAGATGTTGTCGTACCGACTGCAGAGCGACTCCCAGGCAGTGATACAATTATCTCCCGTGACCTCTAGTCCTCTGAGTTTGCCTTTAGCATCTCCTTTCAGTGAGTTGAGAAGATGCTGAAATTTAATAACCGCGCTTATGTTTGGCTCATTTAAAACAAGTGATTGAAATTTACTCTTAAAACTCTGCCAGTCTCTCTGAGTCCCGTCGAATTTCGGAAGCTTGACGCGTTCAAGCGGAAAAAGCGAAGCTAAAAGTGCAGCGCTTGATACTGTTCTAACGGGCAATACAGGCATCGTCTTCGCGGCAATGCGCTCGGTTAGCCACGACTTAGTCGACAGATAGGCCGTCATCCCGGACTCATACAGATTGTCCTTGAAGTACGTGAGGCCTTTGAGTTCCTCAGCATACGGATAGAGCTGGTAATCTCTTGCCTGAAAGCCGCTCCAATAACCTTCAAGGAAGCGATCCCGAGTTTGATAGTCGCTCAGCGTCGTGTCCTTCGCTGCCTTTTGCTTGGAAGTATTCGCCTGAAAATTGGCGATCAGATCGTGATCGCGCTTCGATCGTGACTTCCGCCTTGTCGATCGGCATGATGAGAACGGCGAGCGCGCAACAACAAAAAAGTTACGGCGCGTGTTGTTTTGCGCGCTTTTCGAGTAAAAATAAGAGAGAAAGAAAAAGCCGATGAGAGTTCGAACGCGAGTAAATAATGCGAACTAAGAAGAAGAGATAGTAAATACCGCACGAGCGTCCGTTGGTCGCGAGAGAACACGAGCCGTGGCGAGTGCGAGTGAGCGTCCAATACAGGGCACGCTGTAGCATGCACGTTCGCGTGCGTGCGACCGAGAACGCTGCTTGCCGGAGCGTCTGGTTGTAAGAGAGAGCGCGCGATAGATCTCCTACCGTGAGTGTACGAGCGAGACACCTGTGTGAGACAGACGGATGCGTGAGACGTAGATGCCGGTAACGTCCCTCACCGCGCCGATCCCCTCTTCTCGAACTCGCGCAGCTGTTGGTTGCGGGGGAGAGGGGGTGCTGTACTCGGGGACGATGTTCACGTTCCGCCGTCTTCTCGTATGTTCCGGGCTCGTTTCCGCCTTGGAATATGACGCCTCGATGCCACGGATTCGTCTGCGCGGGGATATGTTCACTGCACTCGCGGTAACACAGCGGGTGGGCGAGAGCAAAAACTCTGGAAATCGACTCCTGGTGCTCAGCACGGTCACGTCCTCGCGGAGTCTTCTGCGCGGATGCGTCTAAGCACTTGGAAGTTCACGTCCACACGCGTACTAATGCTAAAATGTTCACAGGATAGACGGAATATCCGTCGGAAAGCCGTTCAGATCCAAGATGGCTCCTAAAACCACGTGTCGAGTCACCGGCCTTTTCCTCGTCCTTGCTCCGAATTCCAAAGCCGTTGGAGATCTGGCTCGAAGGACCAAAAATTATGATAGCGCACTTGCCGTTCGCGGCAGGCACTCCGAAGAGAAAGTGACGTTATTATAGTAAGACGAAAGACAGTGAGCTGGATAATAAATCACACGCGTGGTTAACGAAACGATAACTCTTTAAAGTACACAAGGATAAGTTACCAAGAGAACTCCATAACAATGTAGTTTACAAAATTGATTGTATGAATTGTGATGCGTCGTACGTAGGGCAGACGGGTAGATTATTAAAAACTAGGACGGAAGAACACCGTAACAATATAAAAAGAAACGCGTCACAATTATCAGTTATATCGGAGCATAGATTGCTGAATCATGATTTTAATTGGGAGGATATAAAAGTCTTGGACGAAGAGCTTTTTTTGGGCAAACGTTTGATATCGGAAATGATCCACATAAAACGTCAGAGGAATAGTATAAATTTACACAGCGACACCGATAAATTAAATAATATGTTTGATTCTTTAATTGAAAAATTGACCAAAATCTAGCTCTGTGATCATGTATATCTGTGTTTTGTTAGACCTTCGATATGAGCGCCGATAAGTTTTAGGTGTTTTTATTTTATATTTTATTTTTATTTTTATTTTTTGGGTTTTTTTGCGTATATATGTATCGATTGTGCCGAGGTAGAATACCGCACAGTCGTCAAAGTGATGTGTCACGTGTAGCATTGTCTTCTCTTTGTTTTTACTGCCGGGGTGAGTGATCTCTCCGATTTTTAAATTTTAATTCTTGTGATTTTTCTATGTCTAATTTATACAATGTTGTTGTGACTTTGATTAGTGTTGGTAAGGGAGTCACTTATATGCTCTGCTTCCTTCCTGACGATGGTCACCGTTAGGGAGACACTCCGGCCGGACAGTGTGAATAGGGAGGAAAATAACATTTAATTTGTTTTGCGGATTGTATGTATATGAGGTTTATATTTTTATAATTGTAAAGACTATCTTTGATTTCTTGAATTTTTTGTATGTTGTAGCTACTGAAGAAGACCCGAAGTGGGTCGAAACGTTTAGAATTTAATAAATGAGTTTTATTTGAGATCTCATTTCAATTTATTAATTTTGTGCATGACATCCGCACAGGCTCCGATTGCCGTCTATATTTCATTTTTATTGTAACACAATAATTCGAGCCAAGATCAAAAGTTTTTATTTTGATAACTCTTTAATCTATATTTCGCACTTTTCACAATCGCTTGCGTCTATCCCGAAGTCGCACGACAGAAGAAGGAAGCGAATTCCTTCTCTCCGCGATTCACTGATCGGGGGGTGAAGGGGGGGGGGCGCGTCGGCACGAAAACTGCCGAATCGCGAGCGCGAGACGATACCTTACGCGCTGTGTACAGAGGTCCTCTAGGAGATCTTTAAGGACACGTATACAATGCGTTCGCGGCAATATTCCACGCGAACAATATAAAATACATATTAATTATATAATAATAAATATAATATATTTATGAGTTATTAAACAATATTTACCTAATATTATTTTCCTTCTTTTTCCTTCGTCCTCTTTCTTTTTTTCTTCTTTTCCTAAAATCTTTTTTTCTCTTTTCCTTTTCCTATAGGCCTCCTTTTCTCTTTCTCTCTTTTTTTCTTCTTCTCTGTCAATCTCTGTCACTCTGTTTTTTTTATTAATTTATACATTTATTTATTTTTATAAATTTGCTATATACACACATACACACACAATCATATTCCTAAATCATGGTTATAAATAAAATGTTTTACAAACTAAGAATTTTAGTTTTTATAAGACGCTATATAAAATAATAAAAAAAAAATAAATAAATAAATAAATAATAAATAATAATAAATAAATAAACAATGGAGAATATAAAATAAGGAATAGAATTATATAAATATACAAAGCAATAGAAAAATATATACAACACATACACATTATATTATATAATAATATACATATTTTTCTCTGTGTATTTTCTTCTTTTACTCTTCTTTGTCTTCTTTTTAATTTTTTCTTTAAACTTTTACACAAAATTATTGCATATACTATCATCAGTCTGACAATTTGACAGTCTCATAACACAAGTGAAGCATAGGCACAACCTATATTGTGTAGGTTTCAACTTCGTCATTCCATCAATTGGATTAGGACGTTTAAATATGGGATATATAAAAGAAAATTAAAATTAACACAAATAAATGACTCTTTATTAATAATCAGTCTTGTTCATCAGTCAATTAAAAGATTTTTTTTCTTACATCTATTATCACCATTAATATTTACGTATCATTAATCAACATTTAAGTATATATTATCGAAACATAAATTATTATTTTTATAAAACATAAATTATTATTTTTATAAAACATAAATTATATTATATGTAAGTTTTTATATTAATTTGTTACATTTTGAGAACATTTTGTTACATTTTGAAAAATTAAAAAAACGAAATAGATTTCTCTACTATTTAAGAGCATAAGTAAAGTAAAAAAATTAAAAAATGTAGATTTTTTTAACAATGTTTTCTCTTTTGTAGATTAAATTTTTTCTTACATCCGTTATCACCGTTATATGTAAATACCATTAATCAATGTTTACAGAATAAATCCCTCTACTATTCAAGAGCATGGGTGGCAAGATTTTTTTAACTATTTCTTCTCTTTCGTAGACTAGAATATCATTCTTATCAGGCCATTTCCATCTATTTTGTATACCCATACCACCCATTGCCATTGTTTTTATTTTAAACTTTGGTCCTTCTTCAATATCGAGTACTAGCCCTGGGAATTTCTCACCCTCAAAGAGAATTACTACATAATCACCTTTGGTTATTTCTGTAGTATTCACATCAGTCATATTTTTGGCATTTTCATCTTTATTCCCATTTGATTTTTTCTTACCCTTAGCTTTCGATTTCGATAGTTTTTCATCCTTTTCATTTTTTAGTCTTATGTGATATCCCATAAACTCATCAGCAACAGCTACTGATGGAGTTATTTTACGTTTAACTTTTCCAGATTTAGTTGTTGAAACTGGGGTGTCTGACCAAAAAAGCGCATTTTTGAACGGAGATGGAAATATTTTTTTTTGAGTAATCAGTGTTTGTTTATAAAAATTTTCAAAGTTGTCATTTTCATCTCGTTGCTCTCTTAGGTTGGAGATCGGTGAATTATCCAATTGTCCGAAAATCTGTACATTATCTGCACAGCTTGTTTTTGGTGTCGAAATCATAACTGAACCATTTGCATTTACGTCTAAGTCGATTACATCGTTTGCAGTGAAATTCTCATCAAGTTCAAGGGCGGAAAAATTTATATTTGCCTCAAGTGTTATATTATGATTTTCTTGATTTTCCGAAAGACTCATAGTTTGCAGTGATGAGTCCGGTATGTTTTTTTAAATTTCTAACCATAAATTAAAAAGACCCTCATCTTTCGGTTGGCCATTTCATTGAGTCTTTTCACATCTCTTGAACTCTTGTAATCTTTCGACTCCTATCATATTTTCAATGAATGACAGATTTGAGTGAATATCTTCTTCATTTTTTTCTCTTGGCTCTAATTTTTCACTTTCTGTTTTTTCTGAATCATCGGCTATAGTTTTTAATAGTTTTTCAAAAGGCACTGCATTTACATTGAATGGATATAATCCACAAATCTTAAAGCCATTGCGTATTGTTTCTGGTTTAGCTGTTCTTTGCAAACATTTGTTAACTAAACCTGAAAAATCCTCTCTTTTCAGGCGATCACCGTTATTATTGATTCGCCATTCATAAATTATTTTTTTCCACTCGTTCTTAAGGGGGTGAAACAGAGATACATCCATAGGCTGCAGAAGATGCGTTGCATTTGGTATCAAGCCGATTAAAATAATGCCCTTTTCTCTGCAAAATGTACTTAGATGCAAAGAAAAATGGGATGAGTGCTCATCAAGGAACATGACAACAGGAAATTTAACGTTATTTTGTTGCAAATATGGATAAAAAATATTTGTTATGTATTCATAAAATGCCTCGCATGTCATCCAACCTGAGTCGGTCCTCCCTATTCCCCAATTTTTAGGCATTTTTGCAACAATATTCTGTAGCATGCGTTTGTATGGGAACAGAGTTAATGGTGGTATTAAACATCCAGTAGCTGATGCTCCAATAAGAACTGTCAGGCATTCCTTTTCATCATTAGTTGTTCTATTATAAATCTGCTTAGATCTTTTTTTAGCAAGAATAAATTTATTTTTTGGACAAAGGTAAAAAGCTGTTTCATCGCAATTAAAAATACGACTCGGGTCAGTTAAAACTTGGTTGAGATCATATTCTTCAACAAAGTTCTTGATTTTTGCCAATTTCGAACTTCTTTTTCATTTATGTTTGCTCTAGCCGTCGACAAATTTTGAGGTACTCTTTTGGATATGTTTTTGTGACGATTTAAAAAACTTTCATACCATCGGCGCCCTGGAATTCCATCCTTGAAGCAATTGCTTTGTCCATTCTCTGCCATGTATTTGGAAACACTGTATAAGAGTTGATCTTTTGTTACTGGAAATCCTTGCTTTCCCAGTTCGATTATCCAATTAGTAAAAACTTTTTCCTTATCTTGTGTCAATATAGTAGGAGCTCCGACTGATCGTTGATGTCGTCCAAATTTTTTATCTTGAAGCGTAGTTCTGGGAATGCCAAATGCTTTCGAAGCGCTACGTACGGACATCCCTTTACTAATTTGCTGTAAAGCTAGTTTTATGTTTTGCTCGTTGTAATTCATATTTTGTTTAGGTTTTTTTTTCGATTTGGGACTTCTTCCGTTCCTCCATCTTCAAAACTTCTATAAAAATGAGATACAGGTATAAATAAAAAAATAAACGTAGCAATTAAGTTAATTAAATTTATTGTAGTAAAATCAGTTTAATTATTTGTCATATTAAGTAAAATAAAAAATGTACGGCATAATAGTTGAGTTTATTTAACACTGACAGAAAAATTACTTAATATAAAAAAATATTTATTTGAGGGGTACTAATCACACATTTATTTGTATTAAAAATTTAAAGTTTACAATTAAATAAAATTAAATATGAATTTTTAATACAAATAAATGTGTGATTAATACCTTTTGAATAAATACATTTTTATATTAAGTAACTTTTTCTGTCTGTGTATTTTTGTCGAGTGACGAAATAAGGGACACATCATTTAAGTTGGATATAATATTGTCATTCAATATTATTTCTTTTCCACGTTAATAAGAAGGACAAATAATAATTGTCGGTAGTATTCAAGGATAGAATAAGTGAACGCTGGCATGAAATGACGTTTGTTTGTTCTTTTTTTAGACTTTTATTAAGAAAATGTATTTGACGAAGTTATATCCACTCGAGTAAAAACTACAATATACCTAATTCCGTCATACCGAATTGACATCTCAAAAATTAAAGATAACTTTGATAAAACGCAAGATAATTTTATGACGAAATTTAATCTTAGTATTGTAAACTCTATTCGCGCTTTTGAAAAAATTATGTTAAACAATTAAAATATTTTTTACACATGTAAAAACTTACAATTACTTCGTAAGCATTTTCACTTAATTTCGTCAGTGTGATAAAATAAGAGACACGAGACAATTTAAGGACACATAATTTCGTCACTCACTTTATTTAAATAAATAATGTAAAAAGTTGAATAAAAATTTTTTCTATATTTAATCCAAACTTAATTTATGTAAAATCATGAACATAAAACTAAATTTACTTACCAATCGAAATTTATAATCTTGAGACACGTCTGCTTGTAACTAAATCTTGTGCGTGACTGCCACTACTCACAAGGGAAGTTCGGCAAGTGTAAAATTCAAAAACATCTGAAACTTTGTATAAGTTTAGAGTAGATGAACCTAATCACGAAACAATTTTTTTTAGCTGCTAATATTCGGTTTTAGGGGTGCAGCATCCCCTTAAATAAAATCGGTGTTTACGTTTTCAAGCGAATATCGCCGAAATAATGAGAAATATAAAAAAATGTTTTCAGCAAAAGTTTTATGGTTTCGAAAGCTCTTTATAATGGCATGATCATATTTTGCAAAAATGTTTAATTTTTCAAAATACCCCCACCACGTATCTTTTTTTTCATATTTAAATTTTTCTTGCAACTAAAATTAAAGTTTATTTCACGCCAAATTCAACCATATATAATAAAGTTGCGATCCGTAAACGTGTTTTTGAGAAATAAACTGAAAACATCCTTACAGGGTATGCTGTCAATTTTATCGGCCCGCTAATTTTGGCTATGACTTCTCTTTCTCCCCTTCTCTCTGTAATTTTTCGCAATACAAGATAACGATGAAACAGATGTTCGTAATAAATCTAATCACGTAACTGATTTTTGTATATTACACATTTTATAAATAATATAGTAGTTTTTACAAAAATAAGATATTATTTATTCTATATAATTGTTACAATAATGGTATTGTTCAAAGAAGTGTTCAAAACAGAAGTATTTTTTGCACCATGCACAACGTATAAAAGCCATTTTATCACAAATGCTACATTTCGGTATATGTTTTTCTTCTTTAAAATAACAGTAATTGATTGGATTTTCAAACTTTTCAGGCCGTGTTGATAAATAGCCACTTTTATACCAACTATATTCAAATAAATTTCGAAATCTTGGAGAAGAAAGTTGATTGTGTGCCAAAGACTGTAATTTTATAATGTTATTGCGTAAATGTAAATTTATATCGTAATTATTTAAAATAACATTATCAGAGAAGCTTCGAATAAAATTTTTCCAAATTCTAAAGCCAAAAACATCTAAAGGTTGTATAGAACTTGTACCAAAAGACAAACAAGTAAATATTTTAACAATACCAAAAAAAACAACTGCTTTTATACAACCTTTAGATGTTTGAATTAAAATTGACAGCATACCCTGTAAGGATGTTTTCAGTTTATTTCTCAAAAACACGTTTACGGATCGCAACTTTATTATATATGGTTGAATTTGGCGTGAAATAAACTTTAATTTTAATTTTAGTTGCAAGAAAAATTTAAATATTAAAAAAAAAAGATACGTGGTGGGGGTATTTTGAAAAATTAAACATTTTTGCAAAATATGATCATGCCATTATAAAGAGCTTTCGAAACCATAAAACTTTTGCTGGAAACATTTTTTTATATTTCTCATTATTTCGGCGATATTCGCTTGAAAACGTAAACACCGATTTTATTTAAGGGGATGCTGCACCCCTAAAACCGAATATCAGCAGCTAAAAAAAATTGTTTCGTGATTAGGTTCATCTACTCTAAACTTATACAAAGTTTCAGATTTTTTTGAATTTTACACTTGCCGAACTTCCCTTGTCAGTAGCGCCGCGGCAACGCCGCGTTAGGATAAACATATATATTCTTCTTTATTATACGTCTTTCGGTTTAAAATTTCTGTATTGAGACGATAAAGTGTTCAAATCGTTTCAAATCGGGAAATATAGTCGACATGTGCGAAATTGCTTAATTTATTTAATTTTAAGAAGTCCTGACGAAATTATATCCGCTGACAAAGTTATAGTCATTTATCTTACTGTATAATTTATTCATTAAATATTTTATTGTTCTTAATTTTGTGGCGATTATATCGACACACAAGAATAATTATACAAAACGTGAAAAACGCTCGCGCGAATACAGACATACGGACATATACGTGGGAAAACAAAATACACGAGATAGACAGACAAAAGACAATGTGTGTTAATCGGCTGATATCGTTTGCTGAACGAGCGCGGTATTTGGTGAGCAAAGAATGGTAGGTGTAGTAACGAAGGCTTCTTGGGTTTTCGGATACTTCTTTTATTTTTTGTCACTGGACGGTGACTATGGTGCCGTTTCTCAGCACCTGATCGTCTTTTGCTCGTTCTTCTCTCAACGGGGTCGGAATAAACACCGTAGCGCGGAGATATGCAACTTGTGCGGGAATCGGTTGACGCGCCTTACGATGAATTCAGAGCGAAGAGTTTCAATATGATTTGACAGGTTTGACAGGGCTTGTTATTGCTTAGACGGCAGAAAGCTGACTCATCTCGGAAACGGGCGTCAAATCGCGTGAACCTGCTGGTTTCCGAGAAAAGTAAGGGAATTAACGACAATAAGAGCGCGGGCAGGTTTTGTTATGTTTTCCACCGATGAGCTGTGTGCTCGCGCGCGCAAACAATACGAAAGTCAAAGCAAGCAATAGTCGCAGAGACGATTCCAAAACAGACAAGAACGGTTTTAAACAAAACAATAAAAATAAAGATTTAGAAAGATCGGGAAGGTCGCAATAACGTTAAAAAAAATAACGTTAGAGAGACTCGACTGCCGAGCGCGAGCGTGTGCGGACGTGCGAACTGATAACGAAAAGATTGTAGCCCGTGGATTTTTGTACTCGGTGAACCTTACAAATTATATTATTTTATAACTATATTAGGCTCTCTCTTCATTTCACACCACACACACCCACACACTAACTTAAGTGGTGACCCCGACGCGATCGCGCGGATTATCAAGTACAGTGAGATAGTGTGCAATGGTGGTGACACGGGACGAGAAACCGAACGCTCCGCTGGTAGAGCCGGAAGCACGAGTGCTTGAGCAGCCGTGATTCCACGGGATGCCGTTGAATTTGCTCGGGATACAGCCGGCGAAATTTGAGCAGCCACCAGGGTATTTTTTGCTCGCCCCTGAGGTGAATTGCGTGAACATGCGGATGCCGGAATTCACGTCGTCGGATCCTGAACTCTGGTTCAGCATCGTCGACCGGAGTTTCCAAGCCTCCAGAGTTACGGTCGACGCGACGAAGTTTGACTACGCGTTGACAGCCATCGGGCTGCGCTAAACGATCGAAGTGCGCAATGTGATAACAAATCCGCCCGCGGATCGTGCGTACGAAACATTAAAATCGGAGCTAATTAAACGGCTCAGTTTATCGGAGAAGCATAAGACTCGGAGGCTCCTCGAGCACGAAGAGATCGGAAATCGGAAGCCGTCGCAGTTCTTGCAGCCTTGCTGGGAATGGGCGATCAGGTTTTGCGGACGATTTGGCTGAGTCAGCTGCCGGCTTACATTCAGCCGCATATAGTAACGCAAACGGAGGACACGCCAGAACAGTTGGCGGATATCGCGGACGCGATAGTCGAGGCGACCCGGGCGCCGCTGTTCCACGTGGCGGAGGCGACGAGATTCGCGGCGCCTCAGGGTCAGAACGCGAGTGATCCTGCGTCTCTGAAAACGAGATTCAAGGTGCGGCTGGCGCAGATGCGGCTGACGATGCAGCAGGAGATTGCGGAGCAAATGACGGCGATTCGCAAGTCGATTGAGGCGATCGGCAGTGAGCGCTACCGAGGAAATCGCGATAATGACCGACGTCATCCGCGTTCGCGTTTACGCCCTTGTGCACGATCGGAAGGTCGCGGTTTGCCGGCCAGCGGAATGTGTTGGTATCACTGGCAATTCGGGGCGGACGCTAGACAGTGCAGAGCATCCTGCTCAATGCAGCAGGGAAACGCGGGAGCCGGTTGCTAGTGGCGGCGAGCGACTTAGGCCATGGTACGCGACGCCTATTTGTGACCGACGCGAGGACAAAGGTGACGTTTTTGATTTACACGGGTGCAGATTTCTGCGTGTATCCTCGGAAGATGGTTCGAGGCCCACGACAGAGATCAACCAACGAACTTTCAGCCGCCAACGGCACACCGATTTTCACATACGGGACAGAGACAGTGCAGTTAAATTTTGGATTGCGGCGAGCGTTTTTGTGGCGGTTCGTAATCGCGGACATCTCGAAGCCGATAATCGGCGCCGATTTTTTCGCGCATTACGGGCTGCTAGTGGATTATCGCGTCTGGTCGATCAAGTGACAAGCTTAACTGCGCGTGGACGTTGCATCCGGTGTGATGCACCCAGTGTAAAGACGATCACGAGAGAGACGCAGTACTACCGATTGTTGGAACAGTACGCGGACATCGCGAGGCCGGACGGGCGTCCGGGAGTCACGATTCATGCCACGCGGCATTATATAGAAACGACACTGGGACCACCCGTCGCATGCAGACCGCGGAGACTCGCTCCGGATCGATTGGCGGCGGCAAAAAGAGAATTCCGCAAGATAATGAAAGCCGGGGTCGCGCGACCTTCGAACAGCTGTTGGTCGGCTCCCCTGCACATGGTGCCAAAGAAAGGCGAAGAATGGCGATCTTGTGGAGACTACAGGGCGCTAAACGCACGAACGATCCCGGATCGCTACCCGGTGCGACACATCCAGGATTTCGCGCAGGCTCTTGCCGGGAGGAGAATTTTCACGACGCTGGATTTGGTCTGCGCATACCATCAAATTTCGGTGGCAGAGAGAGACGTGCCGAAGACGGCGATCACCACGCCGTTTGGCATGTACGAATTTTCGTACGTCGTTCGGATTACGTAACGCGCACAGACATTCCAGCGCTTTATAAACGAGGTTCTGCGCGATTTCGAGTTTTGCTACGCCTATATCGATGACATCCTCGTCGCGTCATCATCGGAAAAAGAACATTGCGAACATCTGCGAGTGTTGTTTGAGCGCCTGCGAGAGTACGGGGTCATAATCAACCCCGCGAAATGTATATTCGGACAGAGTAAAGTGGAATTCCTCGGATACAAGATTTCCGAAGGAGGAACTCGCCCGCTGCCGGCGCGGGTGAAGGCAATACTGGCGATGCAGCCGCCGAGGACGGCGAAGGAACTCTGGAGATACTTGGGCATGGTGAACTTTTACAAGAGATTCATGCCCAAAGCCGCCAAAATGCTAACGCCATTGAACGACCTCCTGTAAGGCAATATAAAAGGAAAAGCGACGATATCGTGGACGGCGCAGGCTTAGCGGGCATTCGAGGCATCGAAGAAAAATTTAGCCCAAGCTGCACTTTTGAAACACCCCAGGATAAACGCGGAGCTCGCTTTGTTTACTGACGTGTCCGAACAAAGCATCGGCGCAATGTTACAATAACGAGGCAGTGACGGCTGGGAACCGTTGGCGTTTTTCTCAAAAAGACTAAGCCCAGTCGAATCAAAATACAGCGCGTTCAATCGAGCTGTTGGCAATTTACCTGGCGGTCAAGAACTTTTGGCACATGGTGAAAGCACGCACGTTCACGCTATATACCGATCACAAGCTGATAGTCTACGCGTTTCGCCAGAAGCCCGAGAAGAGCACGCCGCGTCAGTTCCGTTATCTGGACTACATCGGGCAATTCACTACCGACATTCGGCACGTGGCGGGCGTGGAAAACGTCGTGGCTGACGCGCTATCGAGGATCGAGGAGCTCAGTTCCCCCTTGGATTACGCCGCGTTGGCGGAATCGCAGGAGAAGGACGAGGAAGTTGAGAAATGCCTGCGGCGGGAGTCCGAGCTGAAACTCAGCAGGTTAAAGATTACCGGAAGCGGAATAGGAATTTATTGCGACACGGCAACGACAACACCACGATCGTTCCTGACAAGGCCTTTTCGTCGGGCCGCATTCGACTTGGTGCATAATTTGACGCACCCAGGAATAAAGGCGACGGGCAAGCTCGTGGCACAGCGCTACGTGTGGCCGTCTATGAACGCCGACTGCCGTGACTGGGCTCAAGCATGTGTGCCCTGCCAACGGTCAAAAGTGTCGTGACACGTGTCGGCACCGCTCGGAATAATTGCTGCTCCATCCAGCAGATTCAAACATATCCACCTGGACATCATTTTAATGCCATTCTCGGAGGGCAAACGGTATTGTCTGACGTGTGTGGATCGTTTTACACAATGGCCGGCCGTTATGAGACTAGGAGGCAGAAACGGTCGCGAGAGCTTTCTACGAGGGGTGGATCTGTTCATTTGGGGCGTCTCTTCGGGTTACGATGGACCAGGGGCGCCAGTTCAAGTCCAGGCTTTTCCGGCGGTTGAGCGAGCTCACGGGACCGCAACACCTACAAACGACAGCATATCATCCGCAGGCGAACGGAATGATCGAACGATTTCACCGACAGCTCAAAGCGGCGATTAAATGCCAGCAGAACGACCGCTGGACCGAGGTGCTGCCGACGGTGTTGATCGGGATCCGAGCAGCCTGGAACGATGACATGCGGACGACCTGCGACCGAGATGGTATATGGCAAAACATTGAGGATCCCGGGGCAGTTCCTGAATCAGCGACCGATGGAGGACGAGGATGACGCCGCCGACTTTGTCGGAAAGCTGCGAGAGCATTTTGAAAAAATGCGACCCGAGGATGGGACTCGGCACGGAGAACGACGACCATTCGTCTACAAAGACTTGGCGACGGCCGAGTAGGTATTCGTGCGACACAACGGGCCGAGGACGATGTTGCAGGCGCCGTATGAGGGACCATATGCGGTCGTCAGCCGCAGTGAGAAAATCTTTGTTGTGAGCATGCACGGCAAAGAGAAAACGGTCTCGATAGATCAGTTAAAACCTGCTTATATTTTACAGCACGAAGCAGAGAACAGCAGCTCGGCAGAGTCGGCGACACAGAACCGAGAGAGTGCGGTCGACGGATGGGGAACACGCAAGGACACGGAGATGCCGCGTCGAGAAGACAGGACGACGACGAGAGCGGGAAGAAAAGTCCGTTTTCCGGGTCGTTTCCAGGCGGGCTTGTGACACCGGAGAGCCAGGACGTGGATCGCGAGGCCCCCGAGTAATCGCCGCGAAAGCAAAGAAAATAGAATTATACGTATTTTTCGCGATTTTTGATGTTTTTTTGTTTTCTATTAACCTGTATATAACGTTTAATTGCGAGTGACATGCGAATATATAACGCACGACGAAAGTACGAAACGGGTTATACATATAAATAAAAATTGTTGCGAATTATAGCATGATAAAATGCACGCCGATATTGTGCTATCAGCATATAGCACTGGCGGGGTAGTACTGTAGCAATTATATCGACACACAGAAATAATTATACGAAACGTGAAAAACGCTCGCGCGATTTCAGACATACGGACATATACGCGGAGAAACAAAATACACGAGACAGACAGACAAAAGACAAGAACGGTTTTAAACAAGACAATAAAAATAAAGATTTAGAAAGATCGGGAAGGTCGCAATAATGTTAAAAAAAAATAACGTTAGAGAGACTCGACTGCCGAGCGCGAGCGTGTGCGGACGTGCGAACTGATAACGAAAAGATTGTAGCCCGTGGATTTTTGTACTCGGTGAACCTTACAAATTATATTATTTTATTACTATATTAGGCTCTCTATTTTACACTACACACACCCACACACTAATTTAAATTTAATTTCATTAACAATTATTTCTTTATTTACTTATGATCATAATTATTTGATTTTTTATAGAAATTAATAATTTTATATGTATTTATTATATATGTATAGAAATAAATTTAAAAAAAAATATTTTTTTATTTTATATAATTCAAGTCTTAGTCTCTCTTTTTCTTATTTTTCCATTAATTATTAATAATTTTTTCTTAATAAATAATCAAAATATTTTAATTCTTAATTTTTACTTATTGTTAGCAATAATTTTAAAGCTTGGAATTTCTCCCTTCTATTTATGAATAATTTATTTATCATCTTTTATACCTTGAAAAATTTTATTTATTTTTTTAACAATTCAAAAAATTATCCCATTTCGCAATATGCGAAAGAAAATATTTCTCGAATTAAAATTAATTTATGAATTTTTTATTAATTATTTTATCTACATATATTCCTATTTTTAAAATAATTAATATCTTAAATTTTAAAATTCTTTTAATGTATTTATCCATTAATCAATCAAGCTGAATACTTATATTAATTTTCTTTAAAAAATTATTTTGATTATCTTATATATTTATTTATAGAATTATTTTATTAATAATTTTAATCTACTTTAATTACTTTAAATTTTCATTTAACTTTGTGGTGATTGTATAATCTCACGAAATATTTACGGCGCCTGGCGCGTGGCCGCTGCGCGTAGTTCAGCGCAGCGCCGCTGCGCGGCGCACGCCGAGTTAACTCACCCGTGAGTGAGATACACGCGGGTCGCTATATACACCGCGCGCGCTTGGTACCAAGAATGTCCGCTAGGCTGCACGCCGAGATATTTTTCCGTAGGCGAAAAGCCACCCACGGGTAAGTAATATAAGTACGGCCCCCTGCGAAGACAGTATCGAGAAAGTTTTTGCGCATTTACGCTGAAGAGATCTCCGGCGCATCGGACGCTTACTTCCCCCACAAAGATCGGATAACCAACAACGACGGCGGAAAAGGAGAACGTTTCTCCTTCTGGAGGAGAAGAGATTAGGTTTGTTCTTCTTGCTTACACGTAAAGTGTATAGTGTACACTTTTACTCCGTCCACTTTTTGGGAGTGGGGGTAACGTCGTGTAAATTCAGTGTAAAGTGTAGGTTTTTCAACGAGAACGCCGAAGTGTAACATCAAGTGTTTATAAATACGACAGCTATTTGTGCATGGTGTTCATGTTTAAAGTTTTAATGAAAAAGTGGAATTTTATTGTTTAAAATTTATTATTGGTTATATTGTTACAATTATCACAAAATGATGAATGAAATAAATGTAGAAATTCTTAATCACATTTTGGAGTCGGAGTCTGAATCTGATTTGTCATCTGATGAAGAGAATTTTGACGAGATTGTTCCTGAATCACTTGTTTTATTTGCTGCAAATAATGGTAAGATAGTTAAATAATTTTTTACTTACTACATGTGAGTACATTTAACCACTGTTTAAAGTAATTTAACCTATGTAATCTAACCTCAAAACATTGTTTTTTAGATGAAGACATTGGACAATTATTAGAGCCAGTATTAGGAGTTGTTCAAAGAGTACATCACGTAAAAATTCTAAATTATATTGAAAATGTTGTACATTTATACACTGAGAGTGATTTTATAATGCACTTTCGCTTATCACGAGAAGTGACCAATGAATTGATCAATCGTTTTGCAGCATCTCAAATTTTTTTGGCATTACAAGGTTAATTATATCATAATTGAGTTCCACATACATTAATATTATTTATAAATAACATATTTTAGTTGCATAATTTTATGAATATAATATCTTATTATATCTATGTATGTTATCACAGCTTATGCAGGCTACGAGCCTATTTCTCCAGAGAAACATATCATAAGTTTTCTTTGGTACATTGGACATGAAAGCAGTGGCTATCGGGATGTAGCAAATAGATATGGGATTACCATAAGTGCGCTGTACAATGTTATATCCCGGGTCACAAATTTTTTAATATCTCTCACCAAATGTCATCAGATTTTCTACAATGCAAGAGAGAGAAGCCATTAAAGAACATTTTCTACAGATTTCCTGGAGTAATAGGTATATTTTAAAAGTACTATTTTTATACATATAGAATTTCGATTATTTCATTACTAAATAATTCATTATTACAGGTGCCATAGATGGATCGCACATTCGAATTGACAAACCAATAGAAGACAAAGATTTGTACATAAATAGGAAACAATTTTTTTCCATTCAGTTACAAGGCATTGTGAACCACGAACAAAAGTTTATGAATGTGTTTACCCTGGATCGGTTCATGATGCAAGAATTTTTAGGGAATCGCCTGTGTACAATAGACTGAATGAACTTTGTGGAGGTTTGTGACGTAATTTTTTTTATATTAAAATAATATCAAAATGTATATTTGGATGCTATTGTAAAGAAACTTAGTGTACAATCTTTTACTGAACCAATTTTTTTAATTTGCAGAAGATGGATACTTGCTTGGAGATAGTGCGTATTCCTGTTTACAACGGTTGATTGTTCCGTATAGAGATAACGGACATTTAACACGAGCTCAAATCAATTTTAACCAAAGATTGAGTTCATGTCAAGTTATTATCGAAAATGCATTTGGTAATCTGAAACAGCGATTTCGTCAATTGTACCATTTTAAGTTACGAGACATTGTTCGAATGGTTCAGGTTGTGCATGCATGTTGTGTTTTGCACAATATGGCGAATGCTAATGATTTACAGTTATTTAAACCACCTCCCAATGAAAATCAACCTGATCCTGATGCTGTAAATGCACTGATTAATATAGTTGGAGATAATGCAATACCGCAGGATAATCAACAGGGACGAGAACTTAGAGACGAAATATGTAGACAACTCGCAGCACAATAAATGTCTCAATTATTGTACATTCTATTTAAATAAGAATTATGTAAATTTATCTTTTAAAGGCCTTATATATTATATCATTTGTGAATTATAAATAATAAATGTGTTTTCAATAAAAATCCTTATTTTATATTAATATAAAAATTAATATGAAATAAGGATTTTTATTGAATTAATTGTCTTTAAATATCTAATTGTATTCTTTATTAAATATAAAAATTATTTTATTAAACTGTTCCATTAAATTAACAATAAACAATAAACAATAAACTTCACAAATATAATACAAAGCTGTTTTCAACACTGTACAAGAAATGTGGAAACGCATAAGTGACGAGATGAAAAACTAAGGATATGACGTGACTGCAATACAAGTGGAAAATAAATGGAATAAAATATTATAATCGTCGGCTAAATTTACTGAAAAGAAGAGTCGCCACGTCACACTGGTTAATTTTTTTTAAATGAATTTAAAAATTCTATCAATAAATTATTTTTTTCTTCCAATAAGTCGTTTCTTTGTTGTCTTTGTTGTATAGTTTCCTTTCTGTGGTTTTCTATTGCGGTCAAATGTTCTTGTCTATCTTTTATTGATTTATAGGTTTCCAGGATTTGTGATAACATTTTATCTTGATTTTCATGGCGTTTTTCGAGTGTCTTCCTGTATTCTTGCATCTCTTCTTGGCACTGTTGCAATGCCTTTGCCGTTGTTCCAGTAGCGATTCTTTTTTTAGCAACAGCGACGAGGTTGGCATTTTCAGGTACGGTTACTACTTCACTTTCATCAGCCACAGGCATATCTTCAAGTTCCTCTCTTCTTTCTACGTTTGATGTGGTTGGTAATACAGTTGTTGTCGATACTGGCATTAAAATTGGCGCACTAAAGTTAAAAAATAAAATTAATTTTCAAAAATTAATGATAATATATGAAAATATATGAACAATTTTTAAAATATGCAATAATAAATATACTTAAATCACAATTCATAGATGATATTAGTATTTACGAAACAAACCTGTTATTCAATAAAGTCCTGGGATCTGATATACTATTTCGGACCATTACTCCTATTTCCGGACCCGCCACAGCAAGTGGAACTATTTTGTGGCTCTTTCCCAAAATTTCTGTCAGTTCCCTGTAAAAGCATGTAAGTAAAAATAAAGCATCAATTTATTATGATTTATTATTATTTCAATTTTAGCTATACGTACGTTTGGTAACTACAGGTAATCCGCCCTCTTCCTGTCTTATTATTATTGGAAATAACTTTTTTATATTGTCTTTCTAAAGTCTTCCATTTATTTTCCACTTGTATAGGAGTCACGTCGTATCCGGAGTTTCTCATCTCGTCGCTTATACGCTTCCACATTTTTTTAAAATTTTTAATTCTTCTAGAACCAACTAATTCTTTCTTTTTCTTGTAGAGTGATAAAAATAATTTGGTATTCGCATTATTCCATGTAAAAATTTCAAAATTGTGTTGAATGACGTTTGACTCCTGATTTTCTTGATTGGAAATGTTAGTGTTTAGTGTGTCTATTGTTCTGTGTGTAGATGTTAATACTATTAAAACTTTTTCGTTATCCACAGTACATGTAATGGGTGGACCATTCAAATCTATTTCGAAAGTGTGTATTTTAAAAGTTAGCCTACCTACAAATTAACATGATACACATGTAAATAAAACAATTAAAAATGTATACATACAATTAACAAAACACATAATTAAATAAAACAATTAAAAATGTATACATACTGTCGGTTTGGCATGTTATGTAACTTTCCTCATCAATAATTATTGATTCATCGGCATTTCGAAATACTGTTGCCGTTTTAGGCACTTGTACGACTTCTTCCATTGTAAAAAATAAAATTAGGAAGCAATCGTGGGAAACTATAACCTTTTAGTGTAACTTTACACTGCGTACACCACCTCTCAGGCTTGTGTAAAACCAGTGTAAAATTCGTCATAAAAGTGTGATCCACTTTTCAAGACGAACAGCGTGTAATCCAGTGTAATCACACAACTCTACGTCATTTTCGACAAGAAGAACGCCAAAGTGTACACTTTACACGATAGTGTACGAAGTGTAAGCAAGAAGAACAAACCTATTATCGCCCGATAACGGACTCGGCCAACGCCTCTGCATCTCTTGGCGAGGAAAAACTCCGGCCCTCCAAGCTAGGACCTTGGCGCACTCTCGCCTTCGCTTGGCGTTCTCTCGCCTACGCTCGGCGCCTTCCCGCCTACATCGAGCGCCTCCTCGCCCATCTCGAATGCACCCTCGCTTCATGACGCTTCCCCGCCTTCTTCTAGCGCTCGACACCACCAGGTCGGCGCACTTCGCCATCATCCCGGCGTTTTCTCGCCTCTGTCTGGCGCTCCACGCCTCTTCTCCGGCGCTCCACGCCACGGCACAGGCGTCCTCCGCCCAAGCTCCGGCGATCCTTGCCTAAGTTCTGGCACTCCATGCCATTCCTCAGGCGCTCTCCGCCATATCAAAGGCGACCCCCGCCAAGGATCTAGCGCTTCCCGTCTCGACTCCGGCGCAACTTCACCGACGCCCGGCGCTGTACGCCACGGCCCTATAGAGCCTACACCTCCCAGGGGAAAACTACTCCTCCTGGACGACGTGCCGCAACTCAAACCTTGATCCGACGCCCGGTGCCCCAAGAAGCCTGGCCACAGTATATACAGTAGCGCTACTCTCCTGATTTTATGAGGCCCAAAACGGAGTGCGCATGAGCGAAATAGATAAGATGGCTCTGATTGGCCTGTACTGTCACGTGATCTTCTTTCTCACATTCTCTGTTTGTTGCTCTCTTTCTATTTAAATGACCGTTGCAATATTTCCTTTAAACGTTTGTTTCTAGAGTATATATGGGTTAGACCAGTCTATATTTAAAGCAGAAATTATTTTAACATAAGATATTAATATATTCTTTTTTTTTTATTAAATAGATTTGTTTATTTTCCACATTTTAAATTAATTTTTTAGACATACATATGTCAATTTTTTTCTCAGGTGCATATATTCACTTATTTCATTTAACAATATATTTTGTAAAATTATTTTACACTTGCATATACATATACATATACATATATACAATATTATATTTAATACAAATATAATTATCTTATCTATATATGTATTATATTGTTTTTATGTAAATATATGTTGCCACATTATATTTTTTTGTTCATTTTATTTTAAGTAAATTATATATTACATTAATTTTTATAACATTTTTACAACTAATAATATTTTATAAGTATATTTATATATATTGGTAGATTTCTTTGTATATATAAATTTTATGTATTTTAAGGTTAATTTATTACTGTCGTTCATTTTTCCAAATTTTTATATTTTTAGCTTTTTCCAATATATTAACAATTTATTTGTAGTAATTTTCATTCAGTTTAGATTAGTTTATCGTAATAGTGAGGCCGGCGTCCCATGGAGCGGATTACGCGGAAGCGGAACCAGCGGATCGCCAATCACGGAATCGTTCCGATGGAGCTCATCAATAAGTTCTATCGGAACGATTCCGTGATTGGCGATCCGCTGGTTCCGCTTCCGCATAATCCGCTCCATGGGACGCCTACCTGAGTGTGACAGAACGGAAAATAAAGGATGAAAAGAGAGAGAAGTTTAAATGGCGATACTGGGCAACTTAACTATTTCGCACATGCGCACTCCGTTTTGGTCCTCACTGACATCAAAAGTGCCGACAGAAAGTTGCGCTACTATATATACTGTGGCCTGGCGCCAAACGCCCACGCAAGGAGGCCGCCTCTGACAACAAGCGTCGTCGGCTTTTGCCAGCGAGACCACAGCCTCAGGAGGTACCACAAGAAACGTCCCTTCAACCTCCGGTTCCTGATACAACAATATCAGAACCGGAGTTGGAGCTTCACCCATCAGCCGATCAGCTTCTCGTCAGACGACGGAAGTCCCAGGCGACCCAGGACCATGAGGTGTTTAACTTTAAGAAGGAGGACAGAGGCGACGACCAGGTCCGTTGAGATCCAGACGGAGAAGTGGCTTACTGCATGGACACAGGAGTTGACCACCCAGACGGAGGAGACCGGCCATAAACAGATCCAGGACCAGAGCACGCAGACGCGTAAACGCGGAGGTCGTCGGAAATACGTGCCCTTAGATTATTTACAGAAAAACTTACGCGCTTCCACTTGTACAGAAAATAAATCTTTATAATATGTAATCTAAACGTGTGAATCATTAGCGGACCTTGCGACAATCTTACATCCTTACTCTCCCACGAAAGCGAATTGTAGTAAGTATCCTACAAATTTTTATATTAATTTTTTTAAATTTAATCAAAATTAATATTGGACGCTAGTGATGAAAATAAACTTTGTAACGGTAAAAATAATTTCGACGTAACTAGCAATTTTATTCAATAAATTCACGGCGTTTTGACTATTTAATTGTGATCCTTATCAAGTGAGAATTCTATAACACAATATTTCACAATAGTTTTTAACAATGTTGTGACATACAAAAACATATTTAAATATTAAATTATAACAACAAACATACCCATCAATTAAAATGCTATTAACATAACTTAAAACTGATCTTATTTAAAATTAATAGTTAAAAGAAGAACACTTCTCATCTCCATGATGTTTCGTCAACGACTGAGTTTGAAACGCACCACTAAACAATCTTTATTATTTTGTCGTAAATATTTGTCAAATTCTCAGTGTCTTTCTGTAGATTAACAGTATTATTATGCTTCTTTAAGAAGAACATTTCAGCAATCTCTCTCTTTCTTACATGTTTTTCATTGTGCAAAATGGTCGGTGATTTCCAAATAAAATCATGTCCAAATTCAGATCTGTGTTTATTTACAACCAAATGATTAGACTCATGTAATTTAATATTGCTAGTATGTTCCTTCACTCTAGTGCACTCTAGCATAAATGTCTGTGCATAAGTGTTAATAATAATCAAGTTAGATTGTTAAATTTGGAGATTAAAGATTTGAACACGAACCTAAATTTCATTTAGTGTAAGATTGCTAATATAGAGAAAAAACTGTTTGATTTCTTGCCTTATGAGGTGGTAAATCAGTTTTTTTGTTAAAATAAACAACGATTAAATAATTTTAAGTATAAAATAAAAAGTAGGATAATTGTAAACAAAGAAGGGCTATAAGAGCTATTAAACATAACAAGTTGTCAGTTGATATTAAAAAATATAAAAAAAACTTCATTTGAACGTAGCAAGAAATAAATAAGAAGTGATCATTTATTCGCATTTTAACGAAATAATATATACATAAGAAATACACATTAGAGCGAACGTTTCGGCTGACATTTCGAGCCTTCCTCAGCGCAATACAAATATTATATAAATTGAAATGTAATATTGAACATTAAAGACGGCAATTAACGATGTCAAGATAATAAAAAGTCAGTTTTTTGTCTCATTACATATGTTTCTAAATAAGTCATCGCGTGTGACAAGTGCAAATTTTTTGATACATACTGAGATCGAGCAACAGTGCCATGTAATCACTGTGTATAGGCCTCCTGATTTATTGGTCAAGGGAGATATCTTGATTGAATCGTCATATTGAAATGTTGTTAGACATTAAATGGAGATCTAAATAAATAATATTCAATTATTCACTATACTTTTGAAAAATAACATGCACTGTACACTCACTCAAACAAAATTGGCGATTATTTTATAGAAGTTATAAGTATCAGACGCGAGATCTCATGGACACAGTTTTTTCAAAAACAAAAGTTTACTAAAGACAGAACGTCTTTACCGTCTCAACTCCCAATCCCAAATGAGGCAGTGACTCGGTGTTTCACCTTTATTATACATATCAAGGTCTGTTTACAAACCCTGGTAATTTTGGTAAAGAATCTATAATATTATTGTATATATCAGGCAAAAATTCAGTGTCGTTTTGTAGATTCAACTATAAAAAGACAAACTAATGGATTGAATCTACAAAACGACACTGAATTTTTGCCTGATATATACAATAATATTATAGATTCTTTACCAAAATTACCAGGGTTTGTAAACAGACCTTGATATGTATAATAAAGGTGAAACACCGAGTCACTGCCTCATTTGGGATTGGGAGTTGAGACGGTAAAGACGTTCTGTCTTTAGTAAACTTTTGTTTTTGAAAAAACTGTGTCTATGAGATCTCGCGTCTGATACTTGTAACTTCTATAAAATAATCGCCAATTTTGTTTGAGTGAGTGTACAGTGCATGTTATTTTTCAAAAGTATAGTGAATAATTGAATATTATTTATTTAGATCTCCATTTAATGTCTAACAACATTTCAATATGACGATTCAATCAAGATATCTCCCTTAACCAATAAATCAGGAGGCCTATACACAGTGATTACATGGCACTGTCGCTCGATCTCAGTATGTATCAAAAAATTTGCACTTGTCACACGCGATGACTTATTTAGAAACATATGTAATGAGACAAAAAACTGACTTTTTATTATCTTGACATCGTTTATTGCCGTCTTTAATGTTCAATATTACATTTCAATTTATATAATATTTGTATTGCGCTGAGGAAGGCTCGAAATGTCAGCCGAAACGTTCGCTCTAATGTGTATTTCTTATGTATATATTATTTCGTTAAAATGCGAATAAATGATCACTTCTTATTTATTTCTTGCTACGTTCAAATGAAGTTTTTTTATATTTTTTAATATCAACTGACAACTTGTTATGTTTAATAGCTCTTATAGCCCTTCTTTGTTTACAATTATTAATTTAACAGAGCTAATTACTAATTTTATTTAAAAAGTAGGATGATAAAAAAGTTTAATAGGATGAAACAAAAACAATTTATTTTCAAATCCGTTGGCAACTGTTGACAATTCTAAATGGTTAATAAATATTAGCTCTAAAGTGTTACCGGATACTGTATCTAAACTCTTAAGTTTAGGCGACACGTTTGCATTGCCGATTCAATGCTCAGATAATGACCGACTAAATTATACCGTTAAAGTTATAAAGAATTTCGAATCAAATTGTCGTTATATCCCTGAGGATGCTTTGAAAACAACTAGAATATCTATTGCCAATTCACTACAAAGATTTTTTTCCAAAAGTAAACATATTAACTATTGTGACAAATTTATTCAGAATGCTTTTAATATTTCTAACAAATATTTACAGAATAATAAAGATTTGATTTTTACCAAGGCTGATAAAGGACAAATTACAGTAGTTATGGACAAAAATAACTATGTGACTAACATGGAAATATTGTTAAATGATTCGATGGCATACAAAAAATTAAATAAAAATCCGATTAAACGTCTGACGAATAAACTTCACACGTTAGTAAAGTCGTGGCATAATAATGAGATCATTGATGATCAAACATATAAATTTTTGAATTGCACGAATGGTAATCTATCACAGTGTTATGGACTCCCAAAGGTCCATAAAAACGGTTACCCATTGAGAATCATTGTGTCATCGTTGGATAGTCCCTTTTATAATATCGCCAGTTACATTCATAATATATTAGTTAAATCTGTTAAGAAACCGAATTCAAATATTAAAGATGGACGTTTGTGAATATTATTAAGAACACAAGGGTCAATGATGATGACGTAATGATGTCTCTGGATGTTTGTTCATTATTTACGAATATTTCAAAAGATTTAGTTTTTTTCTGCAATTGAGAATCGTTGGAGTGATATAAGATTAATAACCAAATTTAATTTACAACAGTTTCTATACCCTGTTGATGTAATACTTACTTCAACGAGTTTTCAATTTAATGAGCAGTACTATGAACAGATTTATGGAAGCCCCATGGGATCCCCTCTATCACTGATATTAGCTGACTTACAAGGGGACACTACACTCAGTACATCGAGAATCGGGATGCCAATTTTTTTGGTGATTCTAGAGGTCAAAAAAAGGTATACGTGTTTCGGCGTTTTGTCGAATGCTCCATAGTTTTCGAGTAAAAAATTTTTTAAAAATCGTAAAGTGCAGCAGCGATTAAGAGCTAACTCGTAGGTCGCAAGTTCGAGTCCGTGTCTCGTTACTTTTTTTTGTTTTATTTTGCTAGCTTTGAAAAAGTGTCGTTGTTTAAATATATTTATTTATTTATTTAATTAAATTATTACGTTAAAAATATTTTTCAAATATTTTGTCTTTATATCTTATTTTTATTTAAATTATATTTGTCATTTATTATATATTATATATATGTATATGTATATATTATTTAAATTTTATTTATATTTTGCAATTTTATTATTTTCAATACTATCTGCGTTTGCTCAATTTGTTTGTTTTATTTATTTCAAACACATATTCGGTAAATATTTTCAAAAGAATTATTAGTTTAATTAATTGTATACAGTACAAATACATTGGGAAAGAGAAATAAGAAGAGATAAGAATTTGTTTACAAATTTTATTTACTGATTAACACTTGTTACAGAACATTTACTAGGGTGATATACATCGTAAAAACAGTTGAAACAAATAAATCGGCGACAATTTGCGCAATAAATAAGAGAAAGTTCCCCACATGTACATTTATTTTTTCTTACTTCCGGTGGAAAGCAGATCTGATTAACGTTCGCGAATACGTTTCTCATCAGAATTAATTTTGACGCAAACCACGCGTATTCAATCATTTCATTAAATAAGTTTGAAGAAAGTTGCGAGTGAATTAATGAGTGTATTTTGATAGCATCTTTGCGCAAAGAGAGCTGTCGGTTACTTTGCAGAACTTCCACAGAATTTTGAATTCTTTTGATGAAATTTTTCACCTGCCGAAAAAAATACACGTCACATGGTTGGCAGTATGGCGTACAGTGTGGAGGAATAATTTCCACTGTTGAAGTACAATTGCCTTCATTATCAGTAAAGACACTGTTGAAGTGTGCTGTGTCTGTTTGTCCTCCCCACGAATCCAAAATGAGCAGGAACTCTTTTTGATTGCAATAGGGTTTGATGATGTAATTGACGAATTCATCAAAGTGGGCTTTCGTCAATTTTCCTGATTTCGAGGCGGTAATATGTTCATTGCCATATATTTCTGATATCATTTTGATCGTCTCCGAGACACGAGGCCCAAACGTTCCCTTCGGTTTCTGCATACACAAAAATACTTGTGGCAAAATTTTTCCTGAAGCAGTTATTACATATTGGGCCGTATATGAATGCGTAATTTTATTAAAATCTCTTAAAAAAGCTTCTGTAGTTTTTTCGCCTTTATCGGAGTGAATTTGTCGCACATCAGCGCGGTACTCGCAACCAGTTTGATCAGTGTTTATAATGAAGTCCCTTTGAAATTTTACAATTTGTTTAGCGATGCGATTTTGAAATATTTTCGCTTTATTTAATATTTGTGATATATCTAATGCATCTTTCGATTTAATGTATTGCGTTACTTTTCTTTGCCGAATCCTAAATGTTGATTTAAATTTGATTGCCCATGACTCGGATGCTGCAAACTCGAAATTTTCAAATTGCACTGCTGCTTGGGAAGCCCATTCTCTCAACATCCTTGTTGTTACTGGCTTCTTTTCCTTCCTGGCTTCTCGAAAACGATCAAAAGTCCATTTGTTTATTGTATCATATTTTTTTGCATTGCCACCACCACACTTGATGTGTCGACGCCATGCAGTTAACTGACTTTTACTTTTAAGCGCTCTTCCTCCACGTTCATGAATGGTCTTCAAATTCCACTTGGGGTGTTCTCTTACCATATTGACGATTTTTATTTTTGTTTCTAATGGGATGAAATTCACAATCTTTTGCTTCTTTTTTTCCGGTTCGTAATCACTTTCTTCTTGCAAGAGAACTGACGTACTGGATAAATATGTGCTACAAGTATCTGCTTCCTCCGGTGATGAATTGCATGGTTCCGGTTCTTTTAATTCGTCTGTCGAAACATCTTCTTCCGGAAGAAAAAGATTGTGATCTTCGTAAAAATCGAAGTCCTTCATAACATTAATACAAGCTTCGGCCATTTTCTTCCCCAGTAATATTGCTTTATTGCTAGTAATGATATCATTTGGAGTTTCTTCACAAATTTTTAAGGATTTTAACGTATTAGCACAAACTTTTAAACCGTCCGTAATGTCTTGTTTTACATAAGATGTCATAAATAAAAAGTCTTCATGAGTACTATTTCCGCTAGTAGATGGTTCATAAATGGTATTAATTTTAATTTCGGACATTTTGGAAATTTACTTTATTTATTCAACAAATATAATCTTCACTGCAGCCGTTTGCAATCATGTATGGCGTTGCTGATAATATAAATTCTAATATTGTAAGGTTAGAAGCATACACAAGAAAACTAGTGTGTTAAAACAATAGAAATAAATTCTATTGTTTTAACACACTATTTTTCTTGTGTACGTTTCTAACCTTACAATATTAGAATTTATATTATATATTCTATTCTAAAACCTGTATAACTATCGTTTGATCGACGAAAAGATTTCAACAGTTACTCTCCAAAAGTTCCGAAATCACTTATGATATTTAAATCCAGAATGTGCTGCAATTTTGTTTTTCGACGAGTCATTGTCACTTGAGATTAAAAGAAAAATGGTATTAAAATTAGATCCTATAGAAGATATTGATAATTGTTATCCAAAACGGATACAAATGAATCACGACGACATTGTCAGTTTCTGTGGAAAGCAAATGGATTACTTTACCACCCCTCAATCGAGAAATTTCTTTCTCAGATTTGAAATTAATGACGAATTTTTAAAGATAGATCCAGCTCTTTGGGACCAGAATGCAAATTATCAACGAGGCTTGAATATTGTGAAGCATTTGAAGGTAGTAAATGACGTGGCAGAAAGAGGAGTTTGTTTTCTGAATACAACGATCTTTTGATGAGAAACAAAGACCAAAAAATGTTCGTGTTACAAATTGTCTCTGAATACCGAAAAATGTTTCCTAATGCAAAAAAAAAGATAATTATGAAACATTTTTAATTTTGTATGATCGACTTTCTTTTTATACTTTAAATAAATACAATTATACAGTACAATAATATTTTTTGAAACTTTACTTTTAATTTTTTAGATTTTTTAAAATTTCTTAATCATTGATTATTGATTTCCTCGGTTTTCTAAAAAAAATTATCTAAAATTTGCACTTAATTATTGAGCACTGGACTGAAATTTTCTACACATCTTTTTCCTATATAATCGAAAATAACGACGATTTAAAGTTCAAGGAAGATTCAAAAAAATATAAAAAAAGTCGTTATATATTTGAAAAATGGATAAAAAATAATTAATTGAATTACAAACACCTACGACTCGTGCGGAATAGCCCACATAAGATTTTTGACTATCTTTTATGAAAAAATAAATAATTTTGTTCACTACTTTTGTAGCTGACTCCATCTAGAACTGAAGTAAATTAAATAATTTTTCAAATTATATAAAATATAATATAAATAATATTTAAATAACATATAAATGAATAAATAAATGAATTGATATAAGAATATAACATAACACGTGTAAACAGGGAGACTCAAAGCTGAAAATAAAAATCTGAAAAAATTAGAGAATGATTTTTTCTACATTTGGAGCTGATTTATGACCATCCAACATGATGTTCAATTTAACGACCACCCTAGTATACATGTTTCTGTATCCGTACTATAACCATAGAACATAGATATAGAAAAGGAATAGCAGACTGAAATGTGTCCGGTGGAATTGAGAAAAAAAATCATTGCTTTTCTCTCACTGGTTACTGCTCGAAAATGCGCATGCGTGTCATTTACTGACGCACACAAGTATCATGTGTGTACATATACAAATCAATCATGTATATGTTTTAATGAATAAATCATGAAAAAATTAGATAATAAATACATAAATAAATAAATAATAAAATGCATGAGTCAAGAAATGAATAAAAATAACCTAATAAATGATAACGAGTCAGAATAAATAAATATTAATATATTAATCGATTTTTACTCACCGTAAATAGGAAACTGATTTATCATTTTTACAACATAAAATACAATGAAAGCCGATCTTGCTTGAATTTTGACAATGTATGTATGTTTGCAAATGAGCATGTTTTTTAATTAATTGTAAAATTTATCTACGAAATGAATGTTTCAACATGTGGCTAATATATAACCTTATTATTTTCTCGATCGGCTATGCAAATGTAAGCCGCCGCGCATGCGTACTTTTGAGCAGTAACCAGTGAGAGAGAGGCAACGATAATTTACTTTCTCACTTCCTCCGAACATCTTTTTCTGTTGAGAACAAAACCAATTCCTTTTCCATATCTATATGTTCTAAGACTATAACAGAATAGTATATTTGGTTCTTCTGTTTGTAAAGATTCTGAAGGGTCTGTTTGAATACCAATTTATCGAGTATTTGGTTCAATATCTACATTATTTATAGCAAAAGTGTCAAAATTATTTAATGCTGGAAAATTTACTTGAATACTTCTGTTTTTTGTTCGTTCAAATTGTTTCATACGAGCTTCAGATGTTCTCTTATCTTTGTCCGAAAAAATAGAAGGTAAAAAAGCTGGATTATTAGGATTATTGGACTTTTTTCCACCAATAAAATGCATACTACATATTTTTTAATTTTTACTTGATGTCCACGGCTTGCCATCTTTCAATTAATAAACCGAGAAGAATTAAGCATAAACAAAAAACCGAGTCAATAATATAATTGTATAGCGGTCCGCAAGCAACGGAGAAAGCGCACGAAAAAAGAGACAAGCTATCACGTTTTTTCGGTTTAAGATTCGCATTCTGTTCGCGTCGACTAGCCAAACGGAAAAAACCCCGCGGTCGCTCGAGAGGAGATTCTTATAGGCATTGATTTCGAAAATATTCGCGAAAGTTTAGAATATTTGATAGTTTGGTTGAGGACAAGAGAACGTGTAATGTAATTGTTTATTATCCGCGCAACATCTTATATTTGTTATTAGTATAACCATTTTTTGTCTCCTTTTGCGCGACCGCGGTGTTTATTGTTTGCCGTTTAATACGAGATAGCGCGAATGCTTATTTTCCTAAGGCGCGGGGTAACCGTATACTCCTGTGGCAAAGCGCTAATTTATTAGAATACATTTTTTATATTTTTTTTGCATGATGCACGTGGCATGAAAATGATGCATAAAATTCCTAATGAATTTGCTTTACAGGTATTAGATTTTGATCGTTCAATTTTTGAACATTCCGCCCGCCTTGCAGGAGTATACTTGCAACCTGCAACTGTAATCTTCGCGCGATAGTGGGAGCACATGTCTTTTCACGCACTCGCAAAGTACGAGTACGTGGCGTGCACGTGTTGTCGCGGATTTCGTGAACGGGAAGGAATGCGGAGCCGATTAGTTGTTTGCGAGATTCGCGGCTGTTCGTATCGAACAGCTTAGTCAACCGAGTAAAAACCGCGACAGATAGTGACTTCAGTTTCGGCGTGCAGTTATAATACTAGTGAGCGATGCGCAAGTAGATGTATAAATGTGATGGAAAAGTGAGACAAAGACAAGTGATCCGAGTGAAAGAACAAAGTATTAGTGAGGTGCCGTGTCGCTTCGGTTCTCAGATGCTTCTTCCTCGCCGTCGGATAGAAACACCAGCTTGCTCACCGGGCGCGTTAAAACGGTGGTCGCGGTGTGAATCTCGACGACGCGCCGTCAAAGCCGGGATGCAATTTCGTGATGCGAGCTAATAGCCATCGCGATGGTGGAGTGATCTAATTCCGGATCAAGTAGAGACGACCGACGTAAGCTTCCTGGCTGACTCGGGACTATTTTGGCCGATGAGCCAGCGTGTGTAGGTATTTGCTGGACCACCGGGACCAGAAATGATCCTTCATCTGTTGCAGGAGCTGCCACCGGGAGAGACGGCTCTCGATCAAGCGACGGCTCAGGGACGGCGAAGTCCTTCCCGGTCAACGGCTGCAGCGGTCGGGAGTTGAGGCAGGCCTCAAACTGTGCTACAGGGTAGCCATCTCCTCGTAGGTGAGGATAGCTTCACCGATCACTCTGCGAAGGTGGTGCTTCATGGACTTGACGGCGGCCTCCCAGATGCCGCCGAAGTTAGACGCTGCCGGCGGATTAAAGCGCCACTGGATGCGCTCTTGTGCTGCGTAGGTTGCTATGTAGCGTCTTTCAGCAGTGGCGGCGGAAAACAAGTCCCGGAGCTGAGAGTCGGCGCCCACAATGTTAGTGCCGCAATCGCTGTACAGCGCGACACAAACCTCTCCGCGCAACGAACCGACGTAAGGCGACCAGGAAAGCGTCAGCAGTATAATCCAACGCGACGTCAAGGTGGATCGTTCTGGAACCTAAACAGACGAAGACGACTATGAAAGCTTTAGATGCTTTGTGTTCACGGCTCTTGGAGGATCTCAGCCAGACGGCCCGGCGTAGTCGAGGTCGGTATGTAGAAACGGCCGTCCTGGAGTCTCTCTGGGGGCAGGAAGGTCTCCCATGAGCAGTTGTGAAATCGCCGCCCGCCATCGCTGGCACTTCACACAGTGGTGTAGATAGCCTTTGACTAGCGCACGGCCACGAGGTATCCAGTACTCCTGGCGGATGAAACACAATGTCAGTTGGATACCGCCGTGCAGAGTCCGTTGATAATGAGCATCGATGACCAGGTGGGTGTAGCATGACGAACTCGGTAATTTTATTGCATGATTAGCATCGAACGGCATCTGAGAGTGCCGCAGTCGCCCACCGACGCGGAAAATTCTTGCCTTGTCTATGAATGGATTGAGTCGGGAGAGAGAACTTTACGCGGGTCTCTTTCCTCGCACTGAATTTATATCTTTCTTGAATTTTGAAGTTTGTATTATGTGCAGCTAGTGGAGTAGGGCCTCCCGCAGCTTGTCAGCGTCTATCTCGTTGCAGTTGGTGTTGCGGCGTGGTCACTGTCGGCGTACTCTCGACTACCGAAGACACCAGGCGGTGATGCAAAGCAGTCGCAGCAAGGGAGAATAGCGGAGTAGTAGCTCAGGCTCTTCGAGAAATCCTTGCTGTTGGTCGTCCAAGGGCTGTTCTCCTCTCGAAGCCAGGAAGATCTGTGCCATCAGAGCGGATGCTCCACTAGTTCTCCCGGAAAGACCTTTCGGGAGGCGCAATCGGCGGGGTTGTTACGGTCTAGAACATGATGCCAAAGAGCGTCCGGGAGCGAAGTTTGAATTTCACTAACCCGGTTGACCACGAAAGTGTTCCACAAAGACGGATGTCCACGAATTCAACTCAGAGTCACCGTTGAATCGGAAAGGTGAAAAGGCGCCTTTTCAGCTCCGATGTAAGGCAAACATTGAATGATTAACCCAGGAGAGTGGTTACCAGGAGAGTGGCGGCAAACAGCTCTAACCGTGGTAATGATATCTGCTTCAACGGCGCAACCTTGGTTTTTGCAGCAACCAACGTGATCTCATTTTCGCCTTCTCTGTCTGTTTTTAGGTACACGACAGCGGCGTAGACGCGAACCAAGGCGTCAGCGAAGCCGTGGACCTCCAGCCGACTACCAGCGGGTCCTCCGCCCAACCAGCGCGGCACATGCAGTTTCTCCAAGTAAGGTAGTTCCGCTTGGAATCGTAGCCAGCTTCTCACGTCGTTGTCCGGCAGCGAGGTATCCCAATCGATGCCGAGTAGCCAGGTTAACTGAATCAAGATCTTGGCAAGAACTGTAATTGGTGATAGTCAGCCCAGTAGATCGAACAGTTTGGCCGTCAACGAAAGAACTGAGCGCTTCGTGAACGTGGAGAGCGAGATCTGGCTAGTGGCGAAAGAGAAGCGATCGTCGCAGGGTTGCCAGCGCCTCCAGTGTTGGATGACTTTCCCCAGATAACCACCTTCTTAAATCCTGTTGAAGGCAGTCCTCGGTGGGTAAAATATCCAGCAGTTTAGTGTAATTAGCCGACCATTTCTTCAGTGCGAAGCCACCAGCCCCGCAGATCCGGATGAGTTGCTGCAATATCTCTTGAGCTTCCGAGAGAGAGGTGGCTCCAGACAGGATGTCGTCCATGTAGACGTATGATCGAAGAACAGCGGCCTTGGCGGGAGACTGATGATCCTCGTCGTCAGCGAGTTGACGAAGAGTGCGGATAGCGAGATACGGTGCGCAGGACAGGCTGTAAGTAACGGTCATCAACCAATACTCCTTGACGACGTGATCGTGATCGTGATCCAGAGTATCCGTTGCAGGTCTTGATCGTCGGCGTGTACTAGAATCTGTCAGTACATCTTCTCGATGTCGGTCGCAAAGACGTAGCGATGCCGTCGCCATCTCAGCAGGATGTCCGCCAAAGTAGGAAGCAGGTTGGGTCCCGTCAGCAGAAACCGATTGAGCCAGTCTCCGTTTGGCAAAGAGCAGGAGCCGTTGAAGACCACTCTTAGCTTTGTAGTGGTGCTGCTCTCGCGTAGTACGCCGCAATGCGGCAAGTAGCAGGCACGACGAGATGAACCAACAGACAAGAGCGGAACCGGCTTCATGTGATTCAGGTCTAAGTATTGGGTCATGAACTTGACGTATTTCTGGCGAAAGTTGCCTTTTTTTGAGATATTGTTGATAACATGTTGCAGTGCTCTACTGGTGGCGCGTCGAGTGACTGAGAGGTCCGGAAGAGGCTCGATCGTCGGGAAGCGCACTATATAACGGCCGTCAACTGTGCGGGAGTGTTTTTCGCACTTTTTGTCCTCCTGGGAAAAGAGTTGGGGAGGACCTTGAAACTCCTCCTGTTCCCAGAAGCGCCGCACCAGTCTGGTTAAATCGTCTTCAATCTGGCAGTGAAAAGTGTTGACGCTATGTTCCGTAGCCGCCTCGCCGATATTCCCGGAAAGTATTCAACCCAGTGTGGTTAGCTGGGCGATGGACTGACAAGATCTTTCTTTTTTCAGCCCCTGGCAGATGATGGAGACGTAGACGTTAGCACCAAGAAGAAGGCCCACAGGATCCGCGAAGCGGTAGTCGGGGTCTGCGTTGGGTTCTTCTCCGTTGTATCTACCCGCGAAGATAGTGAGCTTGGGCAGTACCAGAGCCTCGACGAAGATGTAAGAGCTTCCGCCGAGTGACTGCAGGGTAAGTCTAACTTTACCCTTAGAAACGCCAGTCTTTTTCCTGTCGACGCCGAAAATTAAGATGAAAGCGGAGGTTCTCCGCAGCTTGAGTTGTTATATTAGGCGTTCCGACACGACTCTGAGCCTTGGTCAACGAGGGCACGAGCTGGATGCCAGGAGCCGTGCCGATCGAGCACGCGTACGCGTGCAGTCGCGAGAAGCACGGCATTCGGCGCCAATAGAGATTGTTGGGCAACGTGCGACGTTCTGACCGTCTCGTGGTCGCGGAATGCGTCGTGAAGCGAGGAGTGATGTTTGTTGCCACACACAGAACAGTTCTTCTTAGAGGAGCACTTGTTAGTCTTGTGGCGGCCGAGAAAGTTTGCGCAGAGGCTCTGGTCCACGACGTGCTGCTTGCGAGCTTCTGCCGTCTTCTCTTTGTATTCTTCGCAGAACATCATGAAGTGATCACTCTGACAGATGAAGCATCGATTTCGTGATTTCTCCTTCAGTTCTTGTTCCGCGCGTGATATCTACGCGTCGTCTTGGAATTGCCGTTGCTGTTGCTGGCTGAGCTATCGTTCCTGGCGAGAAACAGCGCTTCCAGTGTATGTAGCTGTCGTTTGATGAAGACTTCTACCGAGGCGTATATCGGCGGATTTGTCGTATGATTGATGTAGCTCTCCTATTCTCGACGAGAGCGATTATCGAGAAGTTTGACGACGAGATGCATGAAGAGGTCTTCCGTTCGATGGGACGATCGATGCTTTTCAGCGAACTGACCGTAGTTTTAATGCCATGGAAGATCCTTCTCAGTTCAGCTGCGGATTTGCCTTTCATACTTGACAACGCCAGGAAGTTGGTTAAATAGTTGCGCGTCAATAATCGCTTATTCTCATAATAGTCACTTAAAGTCTTCCAAGCGATTTCGTAGTTGTCGTCCGCTGAGGTTGCGTATGAGTCCGCGTCTTCTTTTTTACAGCGCTTTAAATAATGCATTTTTTCTACAGGTTTGGCTCTTTCACTGGTTCCTGCCGATGATGGAAGAGTACCCGCAAGGAAGGCCAGTCCTCGTATTTACCGGTGAAGGTCGGCGGCTGGGTCTTTGGAAGTGCGGTCCGAGGTGCTGGGGCTGGTGTACCTGTAGCAGGCGCGCTTTCTGCTTGTTGGTGGAGTTGGAGAGCGCTCTTCAGATCGAGCATGAGGCCTTTATTTTGTAAGTACGCCTCCTCGCCTAACGACGGGATGTCTTGTTTAGCGTACACATCACTTCTTATCTCCTCAAGATGATCCGCCAGCTCATCATTAATCGCGTCGAATTTCTCCCACAGCTTCTCAAGGTTATGAAGCCGGGCCTCCATCGCGCCGAGTGTGATCTTTACTTCGCCAAGTTTCATTAGGTTCTCGTACGCGCGCGAGATTTTGCCGTACAGCCCCGTGGCGTTGGCAATAAGCGTCTTGTGTCCGCTATTTTTTACTCGTTCTGTCTTTCAGGTGCAAAAGTTCCCGCCATTGTTCATTACCGCGTCCGTGAGCACTGAGCGTAGAGGAAGTTCCGGAAGCTCCGGCTTGAAGGACCAAATTAATGTGCAAGACGGAATGCGGATTAAGGAATCGGAAGCTGGTCGGAATAAAGTTCACTTTACACGAGCGCACACGTAACATTAACACAAAAATATTTATTGTACTAACACACCAAAAAAAGTTACACTTAATACACCGAGAAAAAATAACCATGAACGAAAAACCGAGTCGATAATATAATTGTATAGCAGTCCGCAAGCAACGGAAAAAGCGCACGAAAAAAGAGACAAGCTATCACGTTTTTTCGGTTTAAGATTCGCATTCTGTTCGCGTCGACTAGCCAAACGGAAAGAACCCCGCGGTTGCTCGAAAGGAGATTCTTATAGGCACTGATTTCGAGAATATTCGCGAAAGTTTAGAATATTCAATAGTTCGATTGAGGATGAGAGAACGTGTAATGTAATTGTTTATTATCCGCGCAACATCTCATATTTGTTATTAGTATAACCAATTTTTGTTTTTTCTCGCGCAATCGCGGTGTTTATTGTTTGCCGTTTAATACGAGATAGCGTGAGTGCTTATTTTCCTAAAGCGCGGGGTAACCGTATACCTCTGCGGCCGAGCGCTAATTTATTAGAATACATTTTCTATATTTTTTTTGCACGATGCACGTGGCATGAAAATAATGCATAAAATTTCTAATGAATTTGCTTTACAGTTACTAGATTTTGATCGTTCGATTTTCGAACAGCTATGATAAACTTGTCTAAAATTTTGATACTCGTGTAAAAATTGAACAACTTGAGAAAGAGGTTCAAGCTATTTTTTTTCTATAGTCACTTTTTCACGCTTTAATATATAATTATTTTCAATTTGTAGCATTTTTACCAGATTAGGTTGTATTTTTAAATGTATTACAGATATGTTTGTGACATCATTTACTTCAAATTGTTCGCCAAAGTCAAATATTGTGAATTTGTATGGAAACATCTCTTGCATTTTTATTTCTTTAGAATATTTATCTAATTGCTGGTTAGAAAGTTATTTCATACTAATAGTTCATCAGTTTTTGATGTAGTATTTTCCGTATTTATAAAAATGCAAACTGCGACAATGTGTTTGCATTTCCCTTTTCTTGCTTTACAATTATACTATAGAAAAAACTTTTAATAGACGATCTTCATTCAGTTATATGAAAGAAAAGAAAATGTTATTTATATTTAAGATTAAGATCTATATTTAAGATTATTAATTACTATTTATTGCTAATTATTGCTATTTATTGTTATTTTTTATACAATTAAAGAAAGTACTAGAATTTTAACTATATAGATACATATAAATATATTTAATTATATATATCTACCTCTATTTTAATTTAATAAGGTGGTTCATTTATACTAGTTTCACGAATAACAGATCCTTTGACAAATCTATATTCAGGATCAATATTTTCAGAAACATTGAATACATGACTACTCTTTACAAGTCGATTACCTTTTGAAATACTTTTTGATCGAAATCCATCAGATTTTATTGCTCGAAATTTACACTGAATAATAACTATTGTAAATAATAATATTTAATTTGTTATTTATAAGAGACCCAAAAAGTGTACAATTGTCTTGCTCAAATAGCGCTTTTATCGCACTGCTGCAATGCGCATTTAGCATATTTGTACATATTTGGAAGATCATATTCAATTTCATATAGAATGCACTTGCCGTCACTCAACTAAATTCTATTGTCAAGAGGACAACAGAGCAGAATGTATAAATAAGCGAATTTCCATTATATACATAATATTAATTCGCCGAATTTGTATTATGTACATAATTTTGTAACGATGCACTCCCCATTGTTCCTGACCAAACGTCGGAAGGCTGCGCCCGGGAAACACCAGCTGGGCAGTGCAGCAGCGCATATGCGCGCCCCTAATCTTTTTCATTATAGTCGCCGAAGCGACTTTTAATTTGTACCTGGCGCAAGGTACAATACTTATACGTACAGCCGAGCGCGCCCGACGACCAACGGAAACAGCCGAATAACGCCGGCGCCAAGTCCCGTTATAATTTCGAGCGGCCAAATAATCCGCCGCAAATCTAGGCGGTATAAATAGCGCCGCGATCCTAAAAACGAGAATTTCGTTTCCTGATCCCGCCAGGTATAGATCTCCGAAATAGTACACGGGAAAACAGAGGTCGAAAATACTCAGTCTCCGCTGCGAATCTCGCAGCAATTCCAATCGGGTACACGACTTTAAGATTTCTTCAAATCTGCCGGCACGAGATCGAAAATCCTCGGTTTCCCCCGAACATTTTTGAGAACCGACTCTCTTTCTCTCTCTCTCTCTTTTAGCGCCCTGGTTGACGGAGAATATTAGAGCGGCCATGAGGAGCAGGGATGTTGCTAGGAGGAGATGGCGAAAGAAGAAGAGCAATCATCTCTACGAGATTTTCAAACGCCTTACCAATAGGGCCCAACGAATGGTGAGATCTGCTAAGCAGAATTATTATATTGAGGCATTCGCTCGCAAGGATAGCGCCGCCGCTACTTGGAGTAGACTTCGACACTTGAGCCTTGTTGTCGGGGTGAAGGGTGTCAATAAGAGTCTGGTTCTCACTGTCGAAGAGCTGAATAAATTCTTTGTGGATAGTGCTGCAGGGGTCGGCGGGGACGCTGACGGAATAGAGTCCTTCAGTCTTCTTAATGTGGGGTTCGACGAGGGCAATTTTTACTGGAGTTATGTCACACCTTGTGCTATTGGCAAGGCGCTCTCTAGGATAAGATTTAATGCCGTGGGGTCTGACGGTATATCACTCCGTATGATTCGACTGGCGTTGCCTATCATCATGCCGGTGTTGGAGCATGTCTGCAATTACTCATTTACGTGCAGGATCTACCCTGAAGTCTGGAAATCGGCTCTGATTTGTCCTGTTCCTAAGATCAAAAATCCTGTGTTAGCTAACCATTACCGGCCAATTGCGATCCTATCTACTCTGTCGAAGATGCTCGAGCGTGTGGCGTGTGATCAGATCCGTGAATATTTGGAGAGGGAGGGTCTTCTGGATCCTAGGCAGTCGGCATATAGGAGGGGTCATTCGACGCAGACTTGTCTGATTGGTGTGATGGACGAGGTGCGGCGTGCTGCAGATGAGAGGAAGATTACGATATCAATCTTCTTTGATCTTTCAAAGGCGTTCGACAGAGTCCAGCACCATATTTTGGTAAGGAAGCTTAGAGGATTGGGATTCTCTAGTTCCTCGCTCAGTTGGATGCAGTCATACCTTGCAGGACGGTCACAGGCGGTGAGAGATAGAATTGCGGGCGTCACTTCCTTTCGGGCTATGCGTGTAGGGGTCCCCCAGGGATCAGTGCTGGGACCACTGCTGTTTACCCTGTACCTAACGGAGTTCCGTGATGCACTGACACATTGTAAATATAATTTTTATGCGGATGACTTACAGATCTATGCACATTGTGAACCGAGGGACCTTGTTGGGGTAATAGACAAAGTAAATCTGGACATAACCTCTGTCCTCACTTGGGCTGGGACCAATGGTCTTATTTTCAATGCAGCAAAGACGCAAGCTGCTATACTGGGGACGTCAAGATATTTAAACACCATTGATCTAGCTTTATTGCCTAAAATTCGAATTGGTGACGAAACTATTGAATACTCTACGCATATCAAATACCTGGGTGTGACTATAGCCAGTAATTTATCATGGAGCAAGCATGTCACTTCAGTGACTAATAAGATCCGATCGACCCTCTATCGGCTTAAGACCTGCAGAAGACTAACTCCAACAGCTCTTAGGAAAAAATTTGTCATGACCTTAATTCTCCCGTTCATTGACTACTGCTGTGCGGTATTCACTGACATGACGGACGAGCACAGCGTAAGACTGCAGCGAGCATTGAATGCGTGTATAAGATACATATATAATCTTAGATATGATGCCCACATCACGCCCTACTATGCAAGATTGGGCTGGCTAAAAGTAGATGCCAGAAGATCCTACTTCGTGGCATGTCTCACCTATAACATATTACGGACCCAGACGCCAGGTCGACTCTGCGAGAGGTTTGCCTTCAGATCGCAAATAACTTCTCGTGTTACTAGGACCACTGACAGTGCACTCTTGCTGCCTCGTTGTCGTACAGAACTCTATAGGAGATCGTTTGGCTTTGTGTCTGCCAAACTGTGAACTAGCTTTCCTGTCAGTATACGGGACTCTCCTAGTATCGAGATCTTTAGGGGGAGACTCTATGTGTATTTGCTTGGTCGAGTTTGTTACGTTGAATTGTGCTAATGCCGTTGGCTGACTCTCTGGCACGCTGTAGTCTCACACTCAGCGATTAGGTGTAACATTGTTGTAATTATACAATTGCATATTCACACGCTATTATACTTTATGCATGCTTTAAACACATTTTATGTACATGCGCATTCACATATGTTAAATTCTATGCGCCCTGCTATTACCTTGTAATTTGTTAATTTTCTGTATATTCTCTTTGTTCGGGCGCTTGAGGGGAGAAGTCCCAGAGCGTCCGTAATAACATTACGTCTCTCTCTCTCTCTCTCTCTCTCTCTCTCTCTCTCTCTCTCTCTCTCTCTCTCTTTCTCTCTCTCTCTCTCCGCGCGCTTTCTGTCCCCTTCTCTTTTTCCCTTTCTCACTCCATCCCCCACCACACTACCCTTCCTCCCACCTTATTTTATATCCAAAATAATTCTTTGCAAAAATTAATATATATTTTACTAAACTTTGCAAAAATATGTAAAATCTGTACAAAAAGACATCACAGATGTTAAAAAAAGCGTTAAGCGTAATATGTTTTGTAAAAACATTAACAAAAATAATTCTTAACAAAAATGATTAAGAATGGTTTTCTTTCAAAATTATATTTTATATCTTTATTAATAATACAAAAAAGCTTAAAATGTTCGCATTAAAAAATAGTGAAATAAAAAATCACGCTAAGTAAATCAAAATCGTTGTTTTTAAAGTTTATAACCATCAAAAATATTTAATTTTTGCAAAAATTACATGTAACCAAAATAATTCTTTACAAAATTATTTAAAAATTAAATTTATAAATTATAGTTTATCTTTATTAATAAAAAATTATTAAATATTCACACTAATGTAGTGAAATCGAAAAATCGCGACAAATAAATTTAGAAGAATATGTTTAAAAAAATTAAATTTAAAAAAAATACAAGAAACAAATTCACTCATTTAGAAAGGAACTACATCTTGCTAATTGTTTGCTCCATGTTCGTCGTTTAAGCAAAAGAAATAATTCATTACTAATTTTAGCATCTTAAGTCAGATATACATGTATATGTTTATAAATTCTTAACTCTTATTAAAGAACTAACAATAATTTGCAACATTATGTTGTAATTTTTGTATGAATTTGTTTTTTAAATAATTACTGTAGTATAATACCGAGGAAGACCGCGAACGATTAAAACGTTTATTTTATAATGATTGTAATTTTTGCTTAAGTTTTATTATAGAATATAAATATGATGTTTTCTAATCGGCCTAAGAGCCATAGCACGAAAAATTACGAAAATTAATTATTTGGAACTGTATCTCTTGGTACGAGATTACTAAAGTTCCATATATTAATTAACCTCGAACTTACATGTGGAGAAATAGGCGCAAAAAATATAGGTCCGAAAAGTCGCTGAAGCGGGAATTGAACCCGCGTCTTTCACTTTCCGGGCGACTGCTCTTACCACTAAGCTATTCAGACCTTTTCGATCCTATATTCTTCATTTTGTCTTTTTAGTAGATGTTAGTAAATAACGCCGTGATTAGGCCAAACGTGAATAAACTCAGAAATAAATATTTTTATCGGTTCTCAATATAAACAATATAAATATGATGTTTTCTAATTACGGCGTTATTTACTAACATCTACTAAAAAGGTAAAATGAAGAATATAGGATCGAAAGGGTCTTTATAGCTTAGTAGTAAGAGCAGTCGCCCGAAAAGTGAAAGATGCGGGTTCGATTCCCGCTTCAGCGACTTTTTGGACCTATATTTTTCGCGCCTATTTCTCCACATGTAAGTTCGAAGTTAATTAATATATGGAACTTTAGTAATCTCGTACCAAGAGATACAGTTCCGAATAATTAATTTTCGTAATTTTTCGTGCTATGGCTCTTAGGCCGATTAGAAAACATCATATTTATATTGTTTATATTGAGAGCCGATAAAAATATTTATTGCTGAGTTTTATTATAGAATGTTTATAGTTTTCACATAATGTTTAATGTTTAGTATATATATGAATAAATTTTAATTTGACAGAACAACTCTAAGAATTGCTCGATAAGTTGGCCTTCCTATTTCTCATTAGTTGTATATACAATATACGAGCGAAGTTTTGTATTAATTGATATTTAGATTCAAAAAACAAATTTTAAATATTGAAATCAGAGATTTATATAGATTAATCAATTTATTACATGGAAAACTTTACGATATTTCAAGATATGTGGCTAGCAATCTTCCAGTATATATATGAAACAAAATTTTAAAACACCATTTCATTTCGTTTGACAAGTTTCATGATAGACTACATAACAAACATAATAACAAATTTAATTTTCTACTTAAAAGGAAACAAGAGGAATATTTTTAAAATATTAAACCGATTAAACTCAGTTACTCGATCAACAATATAGACACATCGCGATCAATAGTTTTAGTAAACAATAATATAAATAACAAAGACATCGTCATATCTCCAAATAAATTCAGGGACAAACATATTAATCCTTTAACTAGTACTAATAAAAAATGGTTTATTAATTTGACTGACACAATAATTCCTTCCAATGTTACTAACTTATTACAATTTGGGAGTAAATTCGGCCTGCCGTTTAATAATGATAAAAAGTTGGCCATACACGAGTTTATCAAGGATATGGAAGGAAATTCCACCAGTTACAACATCAAAAATTTAAAAACATTGCGCAACAATTTGGTTCCACAACTTTCCAACTTTTTACATGGCAAAACTAAATTTAATTCAATTCATGATGAATTGATTTGTATGCATAAATACACAAGGAAATTTTGCCATAATAATCCTGATATTTTCTTTACAAGGGCCGATAAGGGTAATGTAACAGTCGCGATGACAAAAAAATATTACACGGATAAGATGGAGGGCTTACTTGATGACAATAGCACCTATTCTATCATAAAAAAGAATCCATCCTCTAGAATAGAAAAGGAACTAAACAATACTCTTAAAAAATGGCAAAAAAAGGGTACATTTCCAATAAAGAATATTTTTCACTACGTTCCAGCGACTCCCTTCTTCCAAAATGTTATGGTCTCCCAAAAATACACAAGGAGAATACTCCATTTAGAATTATTGTGTCATCAATTAATGCCACGCTATACTCGATTGCCACATTAAACGGTATATTTTTACATAAAATTATATCAAATGGTATTCCTACGGTAAAAAGCAATGTAAATAACAGTTTTGAATTATATAGCAAACTAGCGGGTAAAAAAGTTAGTACGGAAGATATTCTTATATTGTTAGACGTGGTTTCACTCTTCACTAACATTCCGATAGATCTTGCAATTGAAAGTGTGAACAATAGATGGAATGATATTAACACACATACATTAATTCCAAAAAATGAATTCATTTCTATGGTTAAATTTATACTGTCGTCAACATATTTTATATTTAATGACATTGTTTACAAACAAGTTTATGGCACGCCTATGGGTTCCCCGTTATCGCCAATAATTGCTAATATGGTTATGCAAGATCTGGAAGAATCGATTATTAACACATTCGATTTTAATATCGGAATGTATTATAGATATGTAGATGACATTATTATGGTGGCACCAAAGAATAAGATAGACGGTATATTAAATAAGTTTAATAGTTACCATCAACGACTACAATTTACGGTTGAATACGAAATTAATAGAAGCATAAATTTTTTAGATTTAAACACTAAGATCGGCAACGTCATACACTTAGACTGGTTTCAAAAAAAGACTTGTTCAGGCAGAGTACTATCTTTTGTATCGAATCACCCCATGTGCCACAAAATAAGAGTGATTTATAATCTGATCGATAGAGCATTGTTATTATCTCATCCCATATATCACAAGAAAAATCTAGAACTGTGTATTGAAACATTGTTGGACAACGGTTACCCTATTTATTTAATTTTTAAAGAAATTAATAGGAGAATAAAAGTAGTAAACAATTTGCAGTTTAACAACAATAGAACAAAAGAAATTATAGAGGAAAATAATAAAAAATTTTTTGTCATCTCCTATATTAATAACATCTCGGAAACAATGGCATCGACAATTAAAAAAGCAGATTTTAGAGTAGGGTACCGTTGTCTTAATAATCTTAACAAATTCATCAGAGTCCATAAGGATAAAAATGCGCATAATAGCAATAATAATGTCGTCTACAAAATTAATTGTAAAGACTGTGAAGCTTCATACGTTAGGCAAATCAAAAGAAATATACGTACTAGACTAAAGGAGCATATAAATAACATTAAATTTAATTCTTCTAAGCATTCGGTGGTCTCAGAACATATTGTTGATAAAAAACATGCTTTTGATTGGGATAACGTCAAAATACTTGATATTGAATCTAACTTTATAAAAGACTTATCTCGGAGATGATACACATAAAGGAACAAAAGTATGGTATAAATAATAATACAGACACTGAATTGCTCAACAACGCTTATTTTGACATTCTAGAAGAAATAGGAAATCTTTAGACTTATTAAAATGTTTATGTTTTGCGACTTGACACCTATATATTCAACTTTTCAAATGACTCGACATCAGTCAAGTACTAAGTTCAACAACAATTAGAGGCATGGTCATCTCAATTTATTCGGAGACAATTTTAAGCAACAATTAACTAATTTTTAATTTTTAATTTTTAATTTTTTACACATACATAAGTCAAAAATAAATAGAAACAAAGTTTCGCTCGTATATTGAAAAACAAAAAGTGATAAATGCAAGGCCAACTATCGAGCAATTATTCAAGCTGTTCAATCAAATAACATTTATTTCATATATAAATTATTAAGTTACAATCATTGAATAATAAAATTAACGCAAAAATACAGTTATTCTAAAATAAACGTTTCGACCGCACGCGGTCTTCTTCAGTATATTATTAAAATATAAAATCATTAAAAAATTCATATAATGTTGAAAATTAATTTTAGTTCTTCAGAGTCAAGAGTTTATGAGCAGTTAACGCGTGTTTCAATCCACCATGTGTAAGAAAAATGTCAAACCAATGTTCGCCTCGATATGATCTTTGATTTCAATCAGATCTCAAAAAGTTTCGTCGTTAATAAGCGAGAAATTAAAATGTTCCGTAGGCGCTGCGATTAATAAAAAATTAACGATTAACGTATGTCGAAATTAAAATATAAATCCTCAACAATTAGCAATATGCTTACTTGACATCGTCCTTCTTGACAATTTTTAACCACGTCTTACTTAAAAAAGTTGTTGAAGATGACACAAGACAAAACCAACAATATAAAAAGACAGCTAATTTTGAACTCTACTTAATCGGAGAGTGTGCGTGTTTATATATGATCTAATACTTATGTTTAAACCGTTAATGTCCTATTTGTCTTATTATTATTTATTGATTCGTTAATTTTTCCAAAATATCAAAATACGACTCGCTGAGTAACTCAGTATCTTTGTTTAAATTTAGACCATTTTTTTGTTCTTTAATATGTAGCATCTCAGAAATGAGTCTTTTATAATAATTATTTTCATTATCCAGAATCTTTACGTTATCCCAATTAAATGTACGGTGTTTATTTTTATGTGTTCAGAAATTACTGAATATTTCGTTGAGTGCAACCTGATATTACTTTTATGTTTTTTTAGTCTCGTCTGTAATTGCCTCCTCGTTTAGTCTACATAAGATGCATTACAATAATTGCAATTGATCTTATAAACCACATTCGAATTGCATGGATGTTTAGTTTTATCTTTCTGTGCTTTAATAATATTATCAAGTTTGTTTAGACATCTATATTCTATTGTACAATACACTCTGTATTTTTTACCGAGGAAACAATCATTTCTGAGATCCTATTTATATACAGAATGACAAAGAATTTTTTAACTGAGTCCTTTTCTATAATTTCTGTTCTTTCTATGTTAGCTTGTCTCTTTATAATGCTTTTTTTAGATATGATGTGTTCTATCCACCGATTAATTTTGTTAAAGATCAGATCAAGAGGGTAACCATTGCTTATGAGTTTATTAATGATTAACTCCAAATTTTTGTTAAAATATTGTGGATGTGATAACAACAGATCTCTGTCTACAAGGTTATATATTATTCCAATTTTATGGCATAATGGTGGTCTGAATAGAATGATAAAGTCCTTTCTGAGAAAGTTTCTTTTTGATACCAGTCGATGTATATTGTGTTATTAATAATTTTAAGTGATAAATCTAAGAAATTTAAGCTACGATTAACCTCTTGTTCCACCGTGAATTTAAGAGTCTATCATGATAGTTATTAAAATTATTAACAATCTGAGTCATATTAGTCATAGAAGTGGCCAGTATTATGTCATCCACATAACGGAAATAAAACAAACATTTTAAATTTAACGCCTTAAGAACTGTATCCTCAAGATCTTGCATAACCAAGTTTGCTATAATTGGTGATAACGGAGACCCCATAGGGGTCCCAAAAGTCTGTTTGTAAATTATGTCATTAAATGTAAAATAAGTAGAGATCAATATGAATTTTATACCACATAAAAATTCGCTTTTCGGTATTCTAGTATTTATTTCAATGTGATCCCATCTATCGTTAAAACCGTTAATCGCAAGATCTAGAGGTACGTTCGTAAATAAAGAAACCACATCTAAAGAAAACATCTTATCGTTCTCATCAATTTTTTTACTAGACAACATGCTGTACAATTCAAAACTATTATTGATACAACTTTTCGCTTTAGATAGGCTAGTTTGTAAAATGTTTTGTAAAAACGAAGCCAGCGAGTATAAAGCTGTATCAACCGATGAAACTATGATTCTAACTGGATAGTTTTTCTTATGGATTTTAGGTAATCCGTACGCTTTTGGAAGGAGAGAATCATTACAACGTAATTTATAATATTCATTTTTTGAGATATAATCTTCCTTAAGCCATTTCTTCAACAATTCATTTAATTCATTCTCTATTTTTTTGCACGGATTCTTTTTAACAATAGTGTATGTGTTGACATCTTTTAATACGTTTTCCATTTTACTAATATAATAAGATCTCTGCATTGCAACCGTAGCGTTACCCTTGTCCGCGCGTGTGAATAGAATATTCGGATTATCTTGGCAAAATTTTATTGAATCTCTATGTGAACAAAGTAGTTTTTTATAAATTTAACATATATAAGACAGGCAATAAGAGCCAAATCGCGGATGACAGTGCGTTATCCTAAACAAAACTAAATTTTTCCGTTAGAATTAAATACCTGTGCACAAGGCACCAAATTTTACTTGGACACGGCCAAGATATAAAATTAGAATAATCTCTACAAGAGATTTTTAATTCCATGTATCCCCTATTCCCCCTAAAGAAATAAATGCGAGAGAAAAATATAGATCTGAAAGTCGCAGAATCGGGAAACGTAGTTTTTGTTGAAAGTAGTTTTTGTTGAATTAAGTCATTTTTATTATTAGTGTTGAGAAGTTGTGCAAATTTCGGAACTGTGATATTTCTAATAGTTGTGAGATTATTAATATTATTTCGTTTATGATTACTCTCTATGTCTTTGATAAATTCATGTATTACTATTTTTTTATTAATGTTTGGGAGGCAGAAATTATCACCCATTTGTAAAAGATTAGAGACGTTAGGAGGAATATCTATATTGGACAGATTGATAAACCATTTTTTATTCGTATTTTCCAAAGGATGAATTGTATCATTAAGAAATTTATTGGCTTCTATGTGTATACTAAAATTCTTAGCATCATTAGTGATTGCCCTAGGAGAATTTTTTGATATTTTTGTCGGTTGTGAGGTTTCATAGTGTAAAAAACAATGTATATCTATCGGTTTGATGCTGTTGATATACTTGTAATGTTGTTTTTTCTTAAGCCAAATAAATTTCTTTTCGTGTGCAGTGAACAATCTGTTATGACAATTTTTAAAGGCAATATTGTGATGTTCAAAGATTCTATTCCACGCGCGCACCGGTAAACGATTAAGTAATTTGTTGGTGAGATTAAAAATTCTATTATATAATTACTCTACCTGTCTATGCAAATCAAAGATTTCAATGTTCATCGCACTTGTTTTGAATTTGTACAACATGTTCTCTAGTCTTTTGATCGATCTGTGATGATAAACATTAAATTTTATGTGGCAAAATTCTTCCAAATGTGTGTGGGAAAGATACCGTTATTTTTACAAGTTCTTAAAAATCGCAATTTTTCTCTCGCTCTTATTAACAAGTAGTTCGCATTGATCCATTGTTTCAAATAATCTGCGGTTATTATTCCAAAAACTCTATGAATAAAATTAAAATTAAAATAATAATCAATCCGTTTAGTGTTAAATTGACGCATTATAAGGCTAGCGTATATTAAAAATAAATATATACAAAGTTTTGCTTGTATATTAAAAAACAAAAAGTGATAAATGCAAGGCCAACTATCGAGCAATTATTTAAGCTGTTCAATCAAATAACATTTATTTCATATATAAATTATTAAAATTAATTAATGAAAGGCTCGTATAAATTAACAAAATTTAAAAAAAGGTAAATATTGTAAGCCAACTAAACGAGCAATTAAATAAGATCTAAAGATTTATTAATAATTAAATAATTAAATTCTCATTCCGTTAGAGAAACAATATACAGCGTAAACGTTTCGACTGCACTAGTCTTTTTCAATACGTAAAAATCAAATATTAAGATACAAAGTTAAATATTAAAATACAAAGTTGGTTAAACATTAAATTACAAAGTTAAACGATTCTTCGCTGATGACCAATAGATGAGTAAGCCGATTGGTCTGAGATTAGAAAAAGAGGATAATCGGTGTATAAGCTTTTTAGACATAATGATCAAAGTAATAGATAACAAAATTTATTTAGATTGGTATTACAAAAAGACATTCTCAGGTAGATTACTCTCATTTTTTTCAAATCATCCGACTTGTCATAAAATAGGAACAATTTATAGCTTGGTAGATAAAGCTATATTGCTATCACATTCTCAATTTCACAAAAAAAATATAGAGAAAGCTATTAATATTTTGCTATCCAATGGTTATCCTCTTGACTTAATTTTCATAGAAATAAAACGCAGATTGAACAATCTTTCAACGAAAAAATTTAACAAGTTTAACAACAACAATATAATAGATACTAATAACACAAATACGAACATTAAATATATTGTCATACCATATATAGAATCAATTTCTGATAAAGTCGCTTCAGCAATAAGAAAACCTGACGTAGTGGTAGGATATCGTTGCATTAAAAAATTGAATGACTTCATAAGGGTTCAAAAGGACAGAAATGATTGTCCCACGAACTCTAATGTTATTTATAGATTAAATTGCAATGATTGTGACGCCACATATGTCGGACAGACAAAAAGACAGTTAGGAACGAGACTTAAAGAACATAAAAATAATATTAAATTAGACTCTGCTAAACATTCGGTTGTCACGGAACACATTTTAAATGAACAGCATACATTTGACTGGGATAACACTAAGATTATGGATTATGAAAAGAATTACCATAAAAGGCTAATATCTGAAATGATCCACATTAAAGAACAGAAAAATGAAATTAATTTAAACAGAAACACCGAATTGCTAGACAGTAGCTATTTTGACATACTTAAAAAATTAGCTGAATCATAGTTTAGAAAAAACATTGGTAATAAATAAATACATCACACTCTGTACCTCGACATTTGTTATTTAGACTTCGCAACACACACTTGAAATGTCGAGAAAAAGAACTTGTTAAAACGATAATGTAAGTTAAAAGATTTTTTAATTTTAATTTTATCTGACATAAATTAAATTCGCGTAAAATATCCACAGCATGATGAAATGTCGCAAAATTTGGAATCTCAGACCAATCGGCTTACTCATCTATTGGTCATCAGCGAAGAATCGTTTAACTTTGTAATTTAATGTTTAACCAACTTTGTAAATATTTTTATCGGCTCTCAATATAAAGAATATAAGTATGCTGTCTTCTAAGCTGGGCAATAGAGCCAAGGAAACGAAAACGAAACGAAAAATTAATTAAACGGCTTCAGCGACTTTTCGGACCTATATTTTTCTCGCTTATTTCTCCATATGTAAGTTACGAAATTAATTTATATGTGGAACTTTGGGATCTCAAATTGAGATACAGTTCCGTTTAATTAATTTTTCGTTTCGTTTTCGTTTCCTTGGCTCTATTGCCCGGCTTAGAAGATAGCATACTTATATTCTTTATATTGAGAGCCGATAAAAATATTTATTTCTGAGTTTATTCACGCCTTGGGCTAATCACGGCGGTATTTACTAACATCTACTAAAGAGGCAAATGAAAAATATGGGATCGAAGGGGTCTGAATAGCTTAGTTGGTAAGAGCAGTCGCCCGGAAAGTGAAAGACGCGGGTTCGATTCCCGCTTCAGCGACTTTTCGGACCTATATTTTTCTTTGTATTTTAATATTTAACTATGTATTTTAATATTTGATTTTTACGTATTGAAAAAGACTGTAGTGTACTTTTACTTTAAAAAGACTGTACTTTTTACTAGCCATTTAGACGTGATGTACTGTCATGACCTAAGATCAAACAAGTAGTGTTATTACAATAATGCGGTATTAAGTAGCACTTGATGAGGGCCGAAACCCATGGCCGAAACGTCGTAAAGTTTAATAAATAGTATTTATAGCCAAATATGGTTGACGAAATTATTACCATTTATAATTATTTAATTTATTTTAACATTGTATTGCGACTTTTTATTAGAATTTTTATTTATATTTATTTATTTATTATAATGTTTATTGCGCACTGAAGAAGACTGAGTACAGTTCGAAACGTTTGTAATTGATTTTTTTAAATTAAAGTTTTTCCAAGATTTATAATAATATTTTATTTGCTCGTTACACATGGCCTCGTAATATTTAATAAGTTATCATTGGAAATGATATTTGACGAAGTTGTGCAGATATTGTTCGACAAAGTTGTGCATCAGCCTCACGAGAGAACACTGAAAGCAGTATCCGTAAAAATATATTAAGCTCATATGGGATCTTTCACTCTATCCAATCCTCTTTGGTTGTCGCAATACATATTAACGATGCTAAATATTAATAATATTTATAGTCTAGTTACATAAATAATATTTCTATACTAAACGTCTTGTAATATTGGCATATTATTATTAAAATATTATTTATTCTGTGTAGTTGTTTCAACAATGATATTGTTAAAAAGAATGTAAAAATAAAAATATTGTTTACACCATGTACAACGTATAAAACCAATTCTATCATCAATATTGCACTGTGGTATATTCTTTTTCTTTAAAATAACAAATTTTTATTAAATAAACATTTATTGAATTATCAAACCCGCGTTTTCAAGCCGCGTTGATAGACTATCCTCTTATGTGCCAAATGCATTTAAATACATTTTGAAATTTCGGAAAAGAAAGTTGATTATGTATTATCTTTGTAGTTTTATTATATTATTACGTGCATGTAAATTTATGTCATAATTAATTAAAATAACATTATCAGAAAAACATCGAACAAAATTTGTCCAAATTCTAAAATCGAAAACATCTAAAGTTTGGACAACACTAGTTTTTTTGTATTAAAATATTTACATTTAATATTGAGAGCCGATAAAAATATTTCTCATTTAAAATATTTACTTCTTTGTCTGCCAGTATAAATTCTTTTAATTGTTCCGGACAGTGTCTTAACCATGAATCAAGCAGCAATAAATTTTTTTCTCCTTCGTATTTTGTCTTTATTTTATTCCTCAAGAACTAATTTCCGCAACATAATTTTATTATATATATGGTTGAATTTGGCATAACACATAAGCATTAAAATATATATAATTCAAAATTTTTCAAATTAAAAAAAAATATTGAGGGAGATATTTTGAAAAATTTTGTCATTTTTTTAAATTCAAACATACCTTTGTAAAGTACATTTAAAGCTATAAGACTTTTATTTGAACATTGAAATCTATTATATTTTTATTTGTTTAAAAAATATTCGCTTTGGAATGTAAAAACTAATCTTTTAACGGATGGTTGCACCTCTAAACTCATTTTTTAGGACTAACAAATAATGGTTTCGTTATTAGGATCTATTACGCTAAAATTATGACGAGTTTCGAATTTTTTTAAATTTTAACTTGCCGAACATTTCTTGTCTTCTTTAGCGCATGTGCACAGATATCTTTAATTACAAGTAATATTTAATTATTTTCACCAAAAAGCTTATATTTTCAATTTTAATCATATATAATAAAATTATATTTGTTTTCTTATTTCAAGAATAGTATACGTATGTGTGGGTATCATAATTTAACTAATGAGCTTCAAAAAAGTCTTGACTTTTAATTTTTCGAAGTAAGATATACAATATAAAATAAATGATTTATTCAATTTAAACTAACACGTTGCAGATGGTATCAAAGTTTATCGGATACAATACCAATTTTGAATATTTAATCAAAATAGATACGATGACACAAGAATATTTTAATGCTGCAATACGAAGTAGAATATATAATATAAAATTAATTATTTATTTAATTTAAATTAACATGTTGCACGTGATGTCAAAGTTTATAAGAAACAATACAAATTTTGAATATTTAAGTAAGATCAAAATAGATACAATGACACCAAAATATTTTTATAAACGCATTTCATTGTTGCAAGAAAATAAATTTAAAATTTAAAACGTATTTTTTGATTAAATTATAATATGTAAGATTACTATATTTTTATAATGCACTAAGAAATTGTATACGTATATAAAATATATATCTTTTTATATTTAAATTTTACTGATCAAATTTTTAAAGAAGTGTAATGTCTGCTTGAAATTTAATGGCTAAATTGTTTCTTGATGTTTTTACTAAACATTTTCCAACCATGAATATAATACTTCCATCTCTAATACTTAAGAACAATAAGACTTTCATAAATCTAAAAACACTGTATACAACAGTACAGAAACATTCAGCTATCGACAATACCCACAAAACAATTTGATATAATGATATATCGTATACATTAATGTATGTTGCATATACATATGTATTACAGCATACATCCAATGTATATGTAATGTAAATACAAATGTAACCCCGCGTATGTACATGGAACATTGTAAAAATCTACATATATATATGATAAACACATATTCCATGTATATATTTGATGTATGTATATTTAATTTTTATTCATTGCATGTGCATAGGATATAAAAAAATGCGCATAAAGTGTACATAATACGTACATAGCATGTACAATATAATATGTACACAAGATTACATGACACAAGATGTATATTTAATTTTTATTTATAGCATGTACAATATAATATGTACACAAGATGTACATGACACAAGATGTACATGTATATTTAATTTTTATTCATTGCATATACATAAGATATAAAAAAATGTGCATAAAGTGTACATAATATGTACATAGCATGTACAATATAATATGTACACAAGATGTACATGACACATGTATAGGTTGTACATAAAATCCACATAATATATGCATAGCATGTATACAGAGTGTCTTAAGTGGTGGGCAAAATTTCCACATAATACGTGCATAGCACGTATACAGAGTGTCTTAACTGCTGGGTAATATTTAAGGAATGGATTCCTCATGTTTAAAGATGAAAAAAAGGTTATATTAACATAAAAAATCCGGAAGATTAGTTTTTGAGCTATTAATATTCTTGTAATACAAAATTTTTGTCTCAATTCTCGTCTTACAATTATAGGAAATGTTCAATATGTCCACCTCCTGTAAACATAGGCCGGTGAACTTAAAAAACATCGTTGCCTTTAAACGGACTTCTAAGACGAGAAATGGGACAAAAAATTTGTTTTATAAACATCTTAATAACTTAAAAAATCATCACTTCCGAACCTTTTATGTCGATATAATTTTTTTTCTTCTCTAAGCATGAGAAATCCATCTTCGAAATTTAACCCACCACTTAAAACACCCTAATTTTTGTATATAATACCCACACGAAAAATCTCTAATGGATGTTCAGGAGACATCATTATGGAGATTCGAAATCTTTATTCTACATTCTATGAGAATAAAGATATTCTATGAGAATAAAGAATAAAGATAGAATGATGTTTGTGTCGACTTGTGTTGCTAAATGGAAAGCACCTATCTCTAATCTGGGCAGTCGCTTTTTGTTATATATAATTCTCATGACTAAATCTTAAATCTTAAATGTACATCTTAAGCAGAGAGAAACCTGAGAGGGGCCACGCTGCCGTTTCTCGTGAGACGGCTTTCCTAGCTGGTACAGTGGCATTAACTGGATCCATAATTGAGCCAGCAGAACTACATAGTCAGATCCATTTTTCGCTGCCACAATGAAACGAACGATTGGTGTATGTCCGTAAGCCACGATCCATTATTGTGAATCTATATGTAAGTTCTCCACAAAAATATAGAGTAATAGGTTTATATTAATACATATGCATATATTCATTTCTAAAAAAGGCATGTTATTTATTTATCGATGTCTCGAAAATCTTGAAGTGTATTTTTGCCTATTTGACACTCTCAATTTATATTTATATTTATATTACAGAGCCTTGTTAAATTCTTAATTTGTACACGCTGGCTTAAAGGCGTTTGTTTATCAACATTATTATATATATAGCAGAGAAAAGTATAGAATCGAAGGGATCTGAATAGCTCAGTTGGAAGAGCAGTCACCCGGCAAGCGAAAAGTCTCGAGTTCGATTCTTGATTCAGCAACTTTCGGATCTATATTTTTCTCTCGTATTTATTTCCTTAAGGGGGGAACAGGGGATTATCCCGTACGGAAAGAAACTATTGAAATGCTAATAGTAACTATTAGGATGATAATAGTAACTATTAAACGCCAATAGTTACAAGCAGTAATTACTACTGCAATAATTATTGCAACACTAGTAATAATTATTGCAACACTAGTGTCCACTACACAATTATTAATTATTACCAATGTGAATTATTAGAATGTAATAGTGCGTACTATTGAAATATCACTAGTACAAAGATTTAACAGTATACACTGCTATCATACCAATCATTGAATAGTGTGAACTAATAGTGTGCACAAGTTTGCAATATTAAACCAACTAATAGTGCACATTCTGTATAGTGTATACAGTTGAACATTTCGTCCTACCTTATTAGTAATGAGAGTATTATAATATGTGCACTAAATTGCATATTTTAATCAGTGCGTCGTAACAAAAAAAATGTTTTAAAGGTAAAAGAAGAGGTTAATAACAAAAAAATTATATATATAAATAATAATCTTTTTTAATTTATATTTATATATATATATATATATAATTGCAATTATTACATATATTTTATATGTATATACATATATATATATATATATATATATATATATATATATATCTTATAATATATATCAAAATGTATATATATTAATCACGTTCAATATTATTTACGAGGCGCACAATGCAATACTTATTATCTACATTATTGTATGGAATTTTTACACATTTGGCATATAACATGTCAGGAAAGACAGCGATGAGAGAATCAGTCATGCGAGTAATGTGAAAAAAACGATTCGATGAAAGTATTGGATTGTTTAATTTACAAATTTCCATATCAATAATAGGATTAAGAATCTTTCCAATAATAACGCATCGTACATAATTTGTCCGCACAATACGAACATTAAAAATGCCGGTTATTATTATAAACATACCATTCTGTAGTAATACTGTACTGTTTTGTCGTCTTTGAAGTTTTTCATAGTTCTCGACATGCCACAATACATTTCGAAAAATGAAACGTTTGTAACAATTACACTCGTTTAATATATTTTCATGTAAAAGAGCTTCTATACAAGTTTGCTCCATTAATGTTAACATTTTTTGAACCGGTTTTCCAAATATTTTAAAACAGTGCTCGGAATTAGTTGCTCTTTTCGAGCCGATTTCGCGAGCGACGGGGTGGATCTCCCCACTACCGTCGAGGCTCGACGGCGGAGTCGTCGTTACTCCGGGCAACGCTATATCTCAGGAGCGTCGCTAAACATGTTAAGTTGTACCTTCCGCCAAATCGTCATTATTATTACATAATTTATATTTTTGTTAAATAATAACTAAATATTAAGTTAATATTAAGTTAATATTCAGTTATTATTTAACAAAAATATAAATTATGTAATAATAATGACGATTTGGCGGAAGGTACAACTTAACATGTTTAGCGACGCTCCTGAGATATAGCGTTGCCCGGAGTAACGACGACTCCGCCGTCGAGCCTCGACGGTAGTGGGGAGATCTACCTCGTCGCTCGCGAAATCGGCTCGAAAAGAGCAACTAATTCCGAGCACTGTTTTAAAATAAGGTTCATATTCTAGATAATTTTTTGAATGATACATTTCACTCATTTTATAATATAAAATTTTTGCATTTTCGAAACAATCGGGTCTTGAAAATACTTTCAAACATGAATTTTCAATGCGCTTTGATCTCATATATAATTTGCATATCTGTTCCGGAACAGCTTGCGAATTTCGAAACATTTTCCTTAATACTCCGTTATAATGTTCATAAGGAAACGTAGATGTAGCCCATAGAGCCCCAAATTGTTTAAAAAACTTTGGGATATGTAATAACAAATGTACATTAAACTTGTAATATTCTAAGCCATATAGATTTTCTATTTTAAACACGAACATTTTCAATGCATTTTTAGCCGTCGAAAAATCTACGCCATTGATTTTTTCTTGTAGAAATATGTGCATGCTACAGATAAAAAGAAACTAGTGTCTTACATATTGTAAAGACATTACGTTTTGTAGACAAAAGAGAGTAATAGAGCAAGAAGTTCTTCCATTCTGATGCCTTCCATAAATTTCTTTCATTAATAGATCTGGGCGTACGAGTAATTTCACACGGTGGTTTTATTTGCAACAGCTTGTCGTCAATAAGATCTACTTTGTTTCCTATATACCAGTTTTTTTCGTGATTTGACGAGTTAAATCAAGCATCCGTAAAAGTTTTTGTAACTCCCAATAAAACAGAATGCATATAATCAGGTGTAAACGAAGATGTAATATCAAAGACCGGTAGTAGCATTAAAACTGTTGGTCCTTTCACACCGTGAGGTGTAGTTCCAGTTTGCACAGAAATTTTACAATCTACTTCATGTTGATGCAATGTGCGCGGTTCCTTTACGTAACCAGGATATACTCTTGTCATTCCTTTACCGACTTCAATGTGAATACCTTCATGCAGGCAAAAGCTGCAACCAAAACTTCCATTATATTGTTTTATATTTTGTAATAAAGGTCGCGCGACAGAATCTACAGGAGACGCGATTGTGTGTACTCTAATATGAATTTCTTCTTCGCCTGGCACGTTACGTGTAATGCCTACTTCATGCAATGAGATCAATTCCTCGACGAGTAAAGATAAAAACAAATTCATATCAGGTTTTTCTTTACCATACCACAAACCACACAACATCATATTTTTTCTCCTTTCTCTATACGGCAATTCATTTATCATCACCTGTATAGGCCACATAGATACAGACGATGAATGAAACACTTGAACTCCGTCAGAACTGATCTGCAGCGTGATATCATGTAATTGAATTATCCCAGAATCTTTTAAAGATGTATACACTTGTCCAGAAGTTATATCAGAATAATTATCGTTTCCTTTTTGAAGCAAAGCATATTTGTCGCTGTTTACAAAGTCGCGCAACTGCTGTTTTAAAGGTAAATATAGGAAATAGTTACCACTTTTTCTCAACGTATGTTTATCATATCTACATTGGCACTCTTGGCAAACAAGGTTTTCTTTTGCTCTATCATCTGCACTAGTTTTCAATCTTACATAACACTCTGGACAATAATAGCATTTACGAATTGATGCTGGAATATCATATTTCTTCATAAATATATACTTCGTGTGGTATACTGAGTATGGTAGGTGACAGTTTATCAAAGTGATGAGGTCCTCAAGAGCAACATCAGTTAGATTGTGTCGTATCGCAAAGTTTAATATGAGGAGTTCACTTTCTATCTTGGATATATTCGATTGTTCATATAATGGGACTCGTTCCTGTAAATTGAATATGGATTCGATTATTATTTTTTTATATTTGAAGTTATTCTTAAATGTAAGTAATTAAGATCTATAGCGCACACATAATTTTTTAGAGAGTCTGAATATATCTATCCTTGACATCTTTTGATGCAATTTGTAATAGATTTTTTACTGCAAAGCTTTATTTACATCAGAAAAATTTATCTCAATTAAAATAACTCATCTCAATTTACTTGAATCCTGTACCTGATCATTGTTCTCTGGTGGCACAAATGCTACATTCTCTGCAGACTCATCTAAGAATTCATCATAGTCTTGAACTATATCTTCTTCCAAATCCGATGCGTCATCATTGGCGATCACAACATCAGATTCGCTCGAACATGCTGAGATCTCATCCGAAAGATTGAAATTTGATTCAATGATTACACTCACTGTATCATTCTTATTTTCTGGATTGCCAGATATTGGACCATTTATATTTGAATCACTATCTTCCGAAATGTCTTCAGCAGCAATGGTATGTGTGTTGTCATTAGAACTCACAAATGGTTGTCTCGATATCATAGAATCATCAACATTAATTTCTTGTTCCTAAATAAATAAAGAAATATACACTCTATTGCAAATAAATAAGAATTAAAGGATTTTTTAATATATTATAAATAATACATATATTTATAATTTCTCTTTCCTTTACATTTTATAATATACTGACCTGTTGTAATGGCATCTGTTCTCGTCGTCTACGAGAACGAATTGTTGATTCGGGCACTGGTACATCGTGATCTTGTAAATATCGTTTATAACATCCTCTTCTAATCAATATATTATTCTCATCCATTTTTACGTACAATTACACACGAATATATACATATGGAGATGAGTTCAAAAATGATGTACGAAAGCTATTATTTATATGAAACAAAATCATTCTTAAGCCTAGTATAAATATTATTTATAATATATTAAAAATTATACCTCTTAAACGTCTTTTTATATGAATCTTTTTCTGCGGAACACACTGGAACTACACTTTATATTATATCATTTATCTTTGATACTATAGAATTTTACACCAATTAATTATTAGTCGCGTAATAAAATATTTCTGCTGATGATTCAAATTGATGCACTAACCAAAAACGAGCATGTGTCATTCTCGCGCATATATATGCGCGGCCATATAATGACTGCCGTTTTTTATTTATTTATTTATGTATATATACATACACATATATTCTTTTTTAAGGCATTGCGCACAATAGAGAAAATATATATTAGAAATCAATATTAAATATTAGGAATAAAAATTATTTTAAAATAATAAATCGAAAAGACTGTGCGTGTGATATATAAAATACAAATTCGCGAATATAATTAAAAGACTAATAAAAGGAGTCTTTAATAAATTAGTAATAAATAGAGCCCTTTTATATTCGAATTTGATGAAATTATATATCAGAGTTTTTCAATTTTATTATTTTAAAATAATTCTTAATTTCTTCCTAATATTTAATATTTATTCTTAACATTTTCTCTATTGTACATATATATACATACTTCATTGAAGCTACGTTCGCCGCGCATGCACGAAAAAAATCCGGTGCGCGCGACAAAAAGTGATGCAGTGGCATTTGTTTTCGGCTTACATCGATTTTGCTTTAGGTAAGTAAGAAATCTTCGATGTAATTTATACGACATAAATGTGTAGAACAGGTTATTTTTTGAATGTATAATCACCAAGAGTATATCTTTTCAGTTTCTTTCCTCACATATACATATATTTGAGTTATGAATTATCATAATTTAATAAATGCAATCGTTGTATTAAAGTCAATTAACCTATACATATTACATTTGACAAAATAATTATTTCAATATTTCATAATTAATTTATTTTATCATTATATGATTAATTATTTCGTGTATAGATAATGGACGACCAAAGATATATGGTGTGCGAGTTTCCAAATGAAGAAGATAGCATATCTATTGGATATTTAGAATGGCTGGAAAATAAATTCACAAACATTGAATTAGATGATGTAATTAAACGCGGGACGATAGTGAAAGTTCGATGGCCAAAAGACTGTGATGTGGGCCCTGTAGCAACAACAATGAAAAAAAAATTGGCCAATTGTCAATGGGAGGTGGTTGCAACAAAATTACGGGCATATAGAGGTAAGCGCGCATCAATAATATTGAATAAAAATAGTTTTATAAAATTTTAGATAAGAGCTTAGGAAGAGAGATATGAGATAACACTTTATTGAAATTTTAGGATGGATTAAAATGTGTGAGATCAGAGACAATTTAGAAAAGTATGGTATCACTGAACTTGACAGAAGTAATAGAAAACAGTTCACGAGTAAAAATAACCATACAGAATGTGATAGTAATGATGAATCAGGAGTAAAAGAAACAAAAAAGGATGCGAAACAAAAGGTATAACATACATAATTATATAGATATAAATCATGATTTTAAAAATCGCATGCTATAAAAATAAATTTATACTATTGAATAAGAGAGTATAACGATTTTTTATTTATAGAAATGTATTCTAAATGTAAAAAAAGGAAAAGAACTTTTAAAACAATACAAACACAAAAAGCAGAAAAATTCGTCACAGGTATTTTTTTAATGTGCGTGCGTGCGTGCGTGCGTGCGTGCGTGCGTGCGTGTGTGTGTGTGTGTGTGTGTGTGTGTGTGTGTGTGTGTGTGTGTGTGTGTGTGTGTGTGTGTGTGTGTGTGAATGTATATAATGTGTTCTTTAGATTTTTCCTTTTGAAACGTGACAAAATAGGTTGATATATAATTTATACCATATTATAGAATAAATCGATAGATATCAGCGACGACGAATCTGGTGAAGAAAACGAAAAATCTCTCATTCATAAACAATCAAAGTCACAATTAAAATATACAGTCATTGTATTAAATGAGGAAAACAAAAGATTACGAAGAGACAATGAAAGACTGCGCAAATTACGATCTGTCAACGAAGGTATTTTTGTTGAATATTTTCCTCTTAATAATCCTCAGAAATCAAATTAAATATTCCGTTATGAAATAAAGTCAAATGATTAAAGAAAATTAATTAGAATTATATTATATTATTATTATTAATAATTATATTATTATTATTCAGAGTATTTCAATTTGTTTACTACTCAGTATAGCTCAAATTGCATTACTACAGATAAACTTTAATTTTTATCTCAATAGTTTTTTTTAAATAATTGTCGAATTATTGCATTTATCAGCAATTCACCAAATAAATAGACAGATTTCTAAACAACGAGTGCAAACGTTAATCATTTCTTTACAAATACATTTCTTTATATGCTACTTTTTCGAGCGTTTTTCAATTTTGTTAGTACAATTCTTAATACAATCACACCGTTATGTATTTTTTTAGATTTGCCAAAGATAGATAAATTTATGAAAGATGTTACGGCCGACTTGCAATGTGCTTCATGGAAAACCGAATTTCTCAATAATCAGATTGATAAACTGCAACAGGTATATATTATGTAATTTTGACTTTTATTTGCATTAAATCGTATATTTGTAAATATATTGTAATATGAAACGATATATGCTTATTTGTTTTGTAGAAAGTACAAGCAATAAGTAACTGCATTATTGAACGTGAGCAAGATTATACTCCGCCTCCAGCAATGACACTAGAGTCTGATACGATCTGGATCAGCAATAAGTTGGATCTACCAAACAATAAGTTAAAATCATTTCGAAATCAAATCGATGTATCGCCTGCAACATTGATAGTGCAAAATAACGAGTTAGAGCCAATTGTAAGTAGCGATAAGTTAATACGAGTAAAATCGTCTCAAAGATCGGATACAGATGAGTTTCGTGAATCAACGTCCTCATGTGAGTCGAAACCTTCGACATCCGGATATATTCTACCGCAAAATTATAACCGAGAATCATCACCGGAAGATTTCTTTGATACTCATCCAGACGTTAGAAATAAAAATATAAAAGTAGTCAACACACATGAATTGGAAAACGTACACGAATCGAATGCAGTAGATAAAATAAAGCCTGCGGATAAGCATCAATCAATCGCAGTACGCAAGCCTAAAAATTATTTCAATTATTTTATAATGCGCTATTTAATATAGAAGTTAATATTTTTAGAATTTCGATTGAAATTTTGATTTTTAAGTGTATAGTATAAATATATTAATTGGTTGGTTTTCAATTTTTATCTGATGCAATTTTGCGATGAATATGAATATCATTACATTTTATAATTATTTAAAAGTTATTTTATCATATTTTTTGTACAAAATCACAGGAAAAAACAGTCGACCTGGGAGGACCAGAACTTTGTGTGGTGAATGCTACTCGTCTTTCTTTGTGCAATCACACATCTGCCTCTAAATTGATATGCGAGATGATGTCATTGTTATTTTCAAAAGAAGAGTTGGCTACTTCCTCGCTTACAGGAACTGTGGCAAATTTTCATTGCGAAAAAGGTGTAGCCGCTAAAAAGAAACTCGATACGGTGAAAATTGAAGCTATGAAAAGTATGTGATCATAATTTGTGCGATGAAGTATTGATTTCGCATAGGCAACCGATAAATACATGTATATATGTGCTTTCAGCATACGTTAAGAACAAATTTTCATCAGAAAAAGATTTTGATAAAATATTCCGGAAAGCAGTGCAACAGAAGTGCAATAATGCAGTTCCTCGAAATAGAGGGCCAAATAATAAAGGAGATGAAATTAAGAAGTAAGCCAGCTATGTCAAAGCGAAGAAAAAACAAAGAATGATTAATCTAAAATTATTATATTATTATTATTAGAACTATTATTTTTATTTCTAAAATTACTATTATTATATTATTATTATTAATTCGTATTAATTATTTATTAAAATTATTATTATTCTCTTTATCTATAAAATTATTCTACTAAAATATATTATTTTTCAATATTTATAATTATTAACATGATATTATTATTTGAATTTAATTATGCGAATAAAAATACAACTAGTAATTAATGTAAAATAAATAATCAGTGTTGCTTTATTTCTATATAGCAATGTATATATATATAATGTATATATATAATGTATATATATATACCAGTACATCACACCGTCCAGATAAGTTTGGAAACACCTAAAGTTTTAGAGTATTTAGAGACAGATAAAGCATAATCGCATGGCAGTGATATCGGCGCAGATTTTTGGTATATGGACATATCGTGTAAGACGTTTAAATGACGATATATTTCCATTTAGAACGTCTTACAATATATTTATATCAAAAATCTGCGCAGATCGCTGCCATGCGACTGTTATTTATATCTGTAAAACGTGAGATGTTTCCAAACTTATTATATGGAGGGTATATCGTATATGTATATATATATTGCGGGGAGATTATATATATACATATATACATACATACATATATATACAAATATATATATATATATAATCTCCCCGAATACATACCTTACCCAGTACGTAATAGTGCGGATGTAAAACTACTACTGCGGATGTAAAACTACTAGTGCAGATGTAATACTAGTAGTGCGGATATAACACTACTAGTTCGGATGTAACACTACTAGTGTGGATGTAACACTACTAGTGCAAATTTCAATAGTGCGCGAAATTACTATTGATCTAGTGTGCACTAATAGTTCTATAGTTTTCAATTCAATAGTTTCTTTCCGTACGGGAAGACTCTTTTAAAATAGTTCCATTTGAATTTTATTAAAAATAAAAAGTTATACTTTTATGAAATCCTTTTTGAATTACTGAAAAAAAGTCTTTTGAATTTATATGGTATAAATTTTGATAAATCATAAATAATTTCAAAAACTGAATTCTTTTTGAGTTAATAATGATCACGTGTGTTATCTGGATTGGGAATTCAAATTATGTACATAACAGAAATTCAAGAATTAAAATTAAGTATTTCTATTACTATAATGTATATAATTTTAATGCAACTCTTATTTGTATTTTTTTATTAACTGAAAAACCACTGAATAACAAAATTAATAAATAACAATTATACACTAAATTTATACACAAAAAAACACTATTATACACAAAATTATACACAAATCAATATAATGCATAACTTTCAATACACTAATTTCTCGATACGTACAACTGTCAAAATATGCAATGACAAAGGCTCACGAAGTAAACGCAACGATAGAACCAATCGGCTTCGCGGATTAAAGACAAAAATATAAATATAAATTGAGAGTGTCAAACAGGCAATAAGAGCCAAATCGCGGATGACAGTGCGTTATCCCAACGAAACTAAATTTTTTCGTTAGAATTTCAAAATCTGTGCACAAGGCACTAAATTTTACTTGGTCTCGGCCAAGATTTAAAATTGGAATAATCTCTACATGAGATTTAATTCCATCCCGTACGGAAAGAAACTATTGAATTGAAAATTATAGAACTATTAGTGCACACTAGATCAATAGTAATTTCGCGCACTATTGAAATTTGCACTAGTAGTGTTACATCCACACTAGTAGTGTTACATCCGCACTAGTAGTGTTATATCCGCACTACTAGTATTACATCTGCACTAGTAGTTTTACATCCGCAGTAGTAGTTTTACATCCGCACTATTACGTACTTGGTAAGGTATGTATTCGGGGAGATTATATATATATACAGGGTGTTCGGGAACTCCGGTGCCAACCGTTGAGGGGTTGTAGGGTAGGTGAAAAGATGATGATTTTTCCTCAGCAAAAATGTTGAGAAGTCAATAATTTTCGAGTTATAAGCGATTGAAAAAAATGGGTTTTTTGAAAACTAAACGTTTTGGAGTTCAAAGTCTAACATAATTACATTCTTCAGTTAATTTCAGGTAGAGTTTACTATAATACAATTTTAATTTGAGGCTTAGTTATAAAGATACATAATGACAAATATTGGAAAGTTGTAAAAAATGATGACCTTTTTTGACATTTTCGCTGAGGAAAAATCGTTCCCAAATTGACCAAAGAATCCATTTGTGATCGTTGGTCCGTTAGTTACCGAACACCCTGTATATATTTGTATATATATGTATGTATGTATATATGTATATATATAATCTCCCCGCAATATATATATACATATACGATATACCCTCCATATAATAAGTTTGGAAACATCTCACGTTTTACAGATATAAATAACAGTCGCATGGCAGCGATCTGCGCAGATTTTTGATATAAATATATTGTAAGACGTTCTAAATGGAAATATATCGTCATTTAAACGTCTTACACGATATGTCCATATACCAAAAATCTGCGCCGATATCACTGCCATGCGATTATGCTTTATCTGTCTCTAAATACTCTAAAACTTTAGGTGTTTCCAAACTTATCTGGACGGTGTGATGTACTGGTATATATATACATTATATATATACATTATATATATATACATTGCTATATAGAAATAAAGCAACACTGATTATTTATTTTACATTAATTACTAGTTGTATTTTTATTCGCATAATTAAATTCAAATAATAATATCATGTTAATAATTATAAATATAAATTTAACGTATAAGACGGGCAACAAGAGCCAAATCGCGGATGACAATGCGTTATCCTAACGAAACTAAATAATTTTCCGTTAGAATTAAATACCGGTGCACAAGGCACCAAATTTTACTTGGACACGGCCAAGATTTTAAAATATGAAATAATCTCATATTTGAGATTTAATTTCAATACCCCCTTTAACCCCCCCCCCCCACGGAAAATAAATAAATGAATGCAAGAGAAAAATATAGATCCGAAAATCGCTGAATCGGGAATCGAACCCGAGACCTTTCGCTTGCCGGGCGACTGCTCTTCCAGCTGAGCTATTCAGATCCTTTCGATTCTATACTTTTCTCTGTTATATATATTAATGTTGGTAAACAAACGCATTTTTAAGCCAGCGTGTATCAATATAAGAGTTTTAACAAGGCTCCGTAATATAAATATAAATTTAACGTATAAGACGGGCAACAAGAGCCAAATCGCGGATGACAATGCGTTATCCTAACGAAACTAAATAATTTTCCGTTAGAATTAAATACCGGTGCACAAGGCACCAAATTTTACTTGGACACGGCCAAGATTTTAAAATATGAAATAATCTCATATTTGAGATTTAATTTCAATACCCCCTTTAACCCCCCCCCCCCCCACGGAAAATAAATAAATGAATGCAAGAGAAAAATATAGATCCGAAAATCGCTGAATCGGGAATCGAACCCGAGACCTTTCGCTTGCCGGGCGACTGCTCTTCCAGCTGAGCTATTCAGATCCTTTCGATTCTATACTTTTCTCTGTTATATATATTAATGTTGGTAAACAAACGCATTTTTAAGCCAGCGTGTATCAATATAAGAGTTTTAACAAGGCTCCGTAATATAAATATAAATTTAACGTATAAGACGGGCAACAAGAGCCAAATCGCGGATGACAATGCGTTATCCTAACGAAACTAAATAATTTTCCGTTAGAATTAAATACCGGTGCACAAGGCACCAAATTTTACTTGGACACGGCCAAGATTTTAAAATATGAAATAATCTCATATTTGAGATTTAATTTCAATACCCCCTTTAACCCCCCCCCCCCCACGGAAAATAAATAAATGAATGCAAGAGAAAAATATAGATCCGAAAATCGCTGAATCGGGAATCGAACCCGAGACCTTTCGCTTGCCGGGCGACTGCTCTTCCAGCTGAGCTATTCAGATCCTTTCGATTCTATACTTTTCTCTGTTATATATATTAATGTTGGTAAACAAACGCATTTTTAAGCCAGCGTGTATCAATATAAGAGTTTTAACAAGGCTCCGTAATATAAATATAAATTTAACGTATAAGACGGGCAACAAGAGCAAATTTAATTCTAACGGAAAATTATTTAGTTTCGTTAGGATAACGCATTGTCATCCGCGATTTGGCTCTTGTTGCCCGTCTTATACGTTAAATTTATATTTATATTACGGAGCCTTGTTAAAACTCTTATATTGATACACGCTGGCTTAAAAATGCGTTTGTTTACCAACATTAATATATATAACAGAGAAAAGTATAGAATCGAAAGGATCTGAATAGCTCAGCTGGAATAGCAGTCGCCCGGCAAGCGAAAGGTCTCGGGTTCGATTCCCGATTCAGCGATTTTCGGATCTATATTTTTCTCTTGCATTCATTTATTTATTTTCCGTGGGGGGGGGGGGGTTAAAGAGGGTATTGAAATTAAATCTCAAATATGAGATTATTTCATATTTTAAAATCTTGGCCGTGTCCAAGTAAAATTTGGTGCCTTGTGCACCGGTATTTAATTCTAACGGAAAATTATTTAGTTTCGTTAGGATAACGCATTGTCATCCGCGATTTGGCTCTTGTTGCCCGTCTTATACGTTAAATTTATATTTATATTACGGAGCCTTGTTAAAACTCTTATATTGATACACGCTGGCTTAAAAATGCGTTTGTTTACCAACATTAATATATATAACAGAGAAAAGTATAGAATCGAAAGGATCTGAATAGCTCAGCTGGAAGAGCAGTCGCCCGGCAAGCGAAAGGTCTCGGGTTCGATTCCCGATTCAGCGATTTTCGGATCTATATTTTTCTCTTGCATTCATTTATTTATTTTCCGTGGGGGGGGGGGGGGGGTTAAAGGGGGTATTGAAATTAAATCTCAAATATGAGATTATTTCATATTTTAAAATCTTGGCCGTGTCCAAGTAAAATTTGGTGCCTTGTGCACCGGTATTTAATTCTAACGGAAAATTATTTAGTTTCGTTAGGATAACGCATTGTCATCCGCGATTTGGCTCTTGTTGCCCGTCTTATACGTTAAATTTATATTTATATTACGGAGCCTTGTTAAAACTCTTATATTAATAATTATAAATATTGAAAAATAATATATTTTAGTAGAATAATTTTATAGATAAAGAGAATAATAATAATTTTAATAAATAATTAATACGAATTAATAATAATAATATAATAATAGTAATTTTAAAAATAAAAATAATAGTTCTAATAATAATAATATAATAATTTTAGATTAATCATTCTTTGTTTTTTCTTCGCTTTGACATAGCTGGCTTACTTCTTAATTTCATCTCCTTTATTATTTGGCCCTCTATTTCGAGGAACTGCATTATTGCACTTCTGTTGCACTGCTTTCCGGAATATTTTATCAAAATCTTTTTCTGATGAAAATTTGTTCTTAACGTATGCTGAAAGCACATATATACATGTATTTATCGGTTGCCTATGCGAAATCAATACTTCATCGCACAAATTATGATCACATACTTTTCATAGCTTCAATTTTCACCGTATCGAGTTTCTTTTTAGCGGCTACACCTTTTTCGCAATGAAAATTTGCCACAGTTCCTGTAAGCGAGGAAGTAGCCAACTCTTCTTTTGAAAATAACAATGACATCATCTCGCATATCAATTTAGAGGCAGATGTGTGATTGCACAAAGAAAGACGAGTAGCATTCACCACACAAAGTTCTGGTCCTCCCAGGTCGACTGTTTTTTCCTGTGATTTTGTACAAAAAATATGATAAAATAACTTTTAAATAATTATAAAATGTAATGATATTCATATTCATCGCAAAATTGCATCAGATAAAAATTGAAAACCAACCAATTAATATATTTATACTATACACTTAAAAATCAAAATTTCAATCGAAATTCTAAAAATATTAACTTCTATATTAAATAGCGCATTATAAAATAATTGAAATAATTTTTAGGCTTGCGTACTGCGATTGATTGATGCTTATCCGCAGGCTTTATTTTATCTACTGCATTCGATTCGTGTACGTTTTCCAATTCATGTGTGTTGACTACTTTTATATTTTTATTTCTAACGTCTGGATGAGTATCAAAGAAATCTTCCGGTGATGATTCTCGGTTATAATTTTGCGGTAGAATATGTCCGGATGTCGAAGGTTTCGACTCACGTGAGGACGTTGATTCACGAAACTCATCTGTATCCGATCTTTGAGACGATTTTACTCGTATTAACTTATCGCTACTTACAATTGGCTCTAACTCGTTATTTTGCACTATCAATGTTGCAGGCGATACATCGATTTGATTTCGAAATGATTTTAACTTATTGTTTGGTAGATCCAACTTATTGTTGATCCAGATCGGATCAGACTCTAGTGTCATTGCTGGAGGCGGAGTATAATCTTGCTCACGTTCAATAATGCAGTTACTTATTGCTTGTACTTTCTACAAAACAAATAAGCATATATCGTTTCATATTACAATATATTTACAAATATACGATTTAATGCAAATAAAAGTCAAAATTACATAATATATACCTGTTGCAGTTTATCAATCTGATTATTGAGAAATTCGGTTTTCCATGAAGCACATTGCAAGTCGGCCGTAACATCTTTCATAAATTTATCTATCTTTGGCAAATCTAAAAAAATACATAACGGTGTGATTGTATTAAGAATTGTACTAACAAAATTGAAAAACGCTCGAAAAAGTAGCATATAAAGAAATGTATTTGTAAAGAAATGATTAACGTTTGCACTCGTTGTTTAGAAATCTGTCTATTTATTTGGTGAATTGCTGATAAATGCAATAATTCGACAATTATTTAAAAAAAACTATCGAGATAAAAATTAAAGTTTATCTGTAGTAATGCAATTTGAGTTATACTGAGTAGTAAACAAATTGAAATACTCTGAATAATAATAATATAATTATTAATAATAATAATATAATATAATTCTAATTAATTTTCTTTAATCATTTGACTTTATTTCATAACGGAATATTTAATTTGATTTCTGAGGATTATTAAGAGGAAAATATTCAACAAGAATACCTTCGTTGACAGATCGTAATTTGCGCAGTCTTTCATTGTCTCTTCGTAATCTTTTGTTTTCCTCATTTAATACAATGACTGTATATTTTAATTGTGACTTTGATTGTTTATGAATGAGAGATTTTTCGTTTTCTTCACCAGATTCGTCGTCGCTGATATCTATCGATTTATTCTATAATATGGTATAAATTATATATCAACCTATTTTGTCACGTTTCAAAAGGAAAAATCTAAAGAACACATTATATACATTCACACAAACACACACACACACACACACACACACACACACACACACACACACACACACACGCACGCACGCACGCACGCACGCACGCACGCACGCACGCACGCACATTAAAAAAATACCTGTGACGAATATTTCTGCTTTTTGTGTTTGTATTGTTTTAAAAGTTCTTTTCCTTTTTTTACATTTAGAATACATTTCTATAAATAAAAAATCGTTATACTCTCTTATTCAATAGTATAAATTTATTTTTATAGCATGCGATTTTTAAAATCATGATTTATATCTATATAATTATGTATGTTATACCTTTTGTTTCGCATCCTTTTTTGTTTCTTTTACTCCTGATTCATCATTACTATCACATTCTGTATGGTTATTTTTACTCGTGAACTTTTTTCTATTACTTCTGTCAAGTTCAGTGATACCATACTTTTCTAAATTGTCTCTGATCTCACACATTTTAATCCATCCTAAAATTTCAATAAAGTGTTATCTCATATCTCTCTTCCTAAGCTCTTATCTAAAATTTTATAAAACTATTTTTATTCAATATTATTGATGCGCGCTTACCTCTATATGCCCGTAATTTTGTTGCAACCACCTCCCATTGACAATTGGCCAATTTTTTTTTCATTGTTGTTGCTACAGGGCCCACATCACAGTCTTTTGGCCATCGAACTTTCACTATCGTCCCGCGTTTAATTACATCATCTAATTCAATGTTTGTGAATTTATTTTCCAGCCATTCTAAATATCCAATAGATATGCTATCTTCTTCATTTGGAAACTCGCACACCATATATCTTTGGTCGTCCATTATCTATACACGAAATAATTAATCATATAATGATAAAATAAATTAATTATGAAATATTGAAATAATTATTTTGTCAAATGTAATATGTATAGGTTAATTGACTTTAATACAACGATTGCATTTATTAAATTATGATAATTCATAACTCAAATATATGTATATGTGAGGAAAGAAACTGAAAAGATATACTCTTGGTGATTATACATTCAAAAAATAACCTGTTCTACACATTTATGTCGTATAAATTACATCGAAGATTTCTTACTTACCTAAAGCAAAATCGATGTAAGCCGAAAACAAATGCCATTGCATCACTTTTTGTCGCGCGCACCGGATTTTTTTCGTGCATGCGCGGCGAACGTAGCTTCAATGAAGTATGTATATATATGTACAATAGAGAAAATGTTAAGAATAAATATTAAATATTAGGAAGAAATTAAGAATTATTTTAAAATAATAAAATTGAAAAACTCTGATATATAATTTCATCAAATTCGAATATAAAAGGGCTCTATTTATTACTAATTTATTAAAGACTCCTTTTATTAGTCTTTTAATTATATTCGCGAATTTGTATTTTATATATCACACGCACAGTCTTTTCGATTTATTATTTTAAAATAATTTTTATTCCTAATATTTAATATTTATTTCTAATATATATTTTCTCTATTGTGCGCAATGCCTTAAAAAAGAATATATGTGTATGTATATATACATAAATAAATAAATAAAAAACGGCAGTCATTATATGGCCGCGCATATATATGCGCGAGAATGACACATGCTCGTTTTTGGTTAGTGCATCAATTTGAATCATCAGCAGAAATATTTTATTACGCGACTAATAATTAATTGGTGTAAAATTCTATAGTATCAAAGATAAATGATATAGTATAAAGTGTAGTTCCAGTGTGTTCCGCAGAAAAAGATTCATATAAAAAGACGTTTAAGAGGTATAATTTTTAATATATTATAAATAATATTTATACTAGGCTTAAGAATGATTTTGTTTCATATAAATAATAGCTTTTGTACATCATTTTTGAACTCATCTCCATATGTATATATTCGTGTGTAATTGTACGTAAAAATGGATGAGAATAATATATTGATTAGAAGAGGATGTTATAAACGATATTTACAAGATGACGATGTACCAGTGCCCGAATCAACAATTCGTTCTCGTAGACGACGAGAACAGATGCCATTACAACAGGTCAGTATATTATAAAATGTAAAGGAAAGAGAAATTATAAATATATGTATTATTTATAATATATTAAAAAATCCTTTAATTCTTATTTATTTGCAATAGAATGTATATTTCTTTATTTATTTAGGAACAAGAAATTAATGTTGATGATTCTATGATATCGAGACAACCATTTGTGAGTTCTAATGACAACACACATACCATTGCTGCTGAAGACATTTCGGAAGATAGTGATTCAAATATAAATGGTCCAATATCTGGCAATCCAGAAAATAAGAATGATACAGTGAGTGTAATCATTGAATCAAATTTCAATCTTTCGGATGAGATCTCAGCATGTTCGAGCGAATCTGATGTTGTGATCGCCAATGATGACGCATCGGATTTGGAAGAAGATATAGTTCAAGACTATGATGAATTCTTAGATGAGTCTGCAGAGAATGTAGCATTTGTGCCACCAGAGAACAATGATCAGGTACAGGATTCGAGTAAATTGAGATGAGTTATTTTAATTGAGATAAATTTTTCTGATGTAAATAAAGCTTTGCAGTAAAAAATCTGTCACAAATTGCATCAAAAGATGTCAAGGATAGATATATTCAGACTCTCTAAAAAATTATGTGTGCGCTATAGATCTTAATTACTTACATTTAAGAATAACTTCAAATATAAAAAAATAATAATCGAATCCATATTCAATTTACAGGAACGAGTCCCATTATATGAACAATCGAATATATCCAAGATAGAAAGTGAACTCCTCATATTAAACTTTGCGATACGACACAATCTAACTGATGTTGCTCTTGAGGACCTCATCACTTTGATAAACTGTCACCTACCATACTCAGTATACCACACGAAGTATATATTTATGAAGAAATATGATATTCCAGCATCAATTCGTAAATGCTATTATTGTCCAGAGTGTTATGTAAGATTGAAAACTAGTGCAGATGATAGAGCAAAAGAAAACCTTGTTTGCCAAGAGTGCCAATGTAGATATGATAAACATACGTTGAGAAAAAGTGGTAACTATTTCCTATATTTACCTTTAAAACAGCAGTTGCGCGACTTTGTAAACAGCGACAAATATGCTTTGCTTCAAAAAGGAAACGATAATTATTCTGATATAACTTCTGGACAAGTGTATACATCTTTAAAAGATTCTGGGATAATTCAATTACATGATATCACGCTGCAGATCAGTTCTGACGGAGTTCAAGTGTTTCATTCATCGTCTGTATCTATGTGGCCTATACAGGTGATGATAAATGAATTGCCGTATAGAGAAAGGAGAAAAAATATGATGTTGTGTGGTTTGTGGTATGGTAAAGAAAAACCTGATATGAATTTGTTTTTATCTTTACTCGTCGAGGAATTGATCTCATTGCATGAAGTAGGCATTACACGTAACGTGCCAGGCGAAGAAGAAATTCATATTAGAGTACACACAATCGCGTCTCCTGTAGATTCTGTCGCGCGACCTTTATTACAAAATATAAAACAATATAATGGAAGTTTTGGTTGCAGCTTTTGCCTGCATGAAGGTATTCACATTGAAGTCGGTAAAGGAATGACAAGAGTATATCCTGGTTACGTAAAGGAACCGCGCACATTGCATCAACATGAAGTAGATTGTGAAATTGCTGTGCAAACTGGAACTACACCTCACGGTGTGAAAGGACCAACAGTTTTAATGCTACTACCGGTCTTTGATATTACATCTTCGTTTACACCTGATTATATGCATTCTGTTTTATTGGAAGTTACAAAAACTTTTACGGATGCTTGGTTTAACTCGTCAAATCACGAAAAAAACTGGTATATAGGAAACAAAGTAGATCTTATTGACGAGAAGCTGTTGCAAATAAAACCACCGTGTGAAATTACTCGTACGCCCAGATCTATTAATGAAAGAAATTTATGGAAGGCATCATTTATGGAACATTATAACGGAGTATTAAGGAAAATGTTTCGAAATTCGCAAGCTGTTCCGGAACAGATATGCAAATTATATATGAGATCAAAGCGCATTGAAAATTCATGTTTGAAAGTATTTTCAAGACCCGATTGTTTCGAAAATGCAAAAATTTTATATTATAAAATGAGTGAAATGTATCATTTAAAAAATTATCTAGAATATGAACCTTATTTTAAAATATTTGGAAAACTGGTTCAAAAAATGTTAACATTAATGGAGCAAACTTGTATAGAAGCTCTTTTACATGAAAATATATTAAACGAGTGTGATTGTTACAAACGTTTCATTTTTCGAAATGTATTGTGGCATGTCGAGAACTCCCATTTTATCTCTATGGGAGAAAACGGAGAGAGAAGAAAGAAAACTCAATATAATAGTGAAAGAGATAGAAAGTGGAAAAGAAGGAGGAAAAGAGAAGATAGAAGAATTGATAGAAAGAATAGGAGTAAAGGCAGGGATAAAAAGAGTAAAAAAGGTAGGAAATCCAAATAAAGAAGGAAACAACATATTGCTAGTAACTCTAGACAGCTGGAAGCAGAAAAAAGAGATCCTAGAAAACAAGAGAAGACTGAAGGGGAGGAAGAAAATAATTGAGGATGACATCTCATGGGAAGAAAGAAGAACAAGATGGAACTTGAGGGAGATTGCAAGAAGAGAAAGAAGCAAAGGTAAAAATGTATGGATAGGGAGAGGAAAGATGAATATAGAAGAAAAATGGTGGTTCTGGAACGAAGAAAAGAAGAAGTTGGAAAATGAAAAGGGGGAGGAAAAGGAAGAAGAGTTGGGAAACGGGAAATAAAGGAAAGGAGTGAAGGGGAGAAGGGGAAAATCAAAAGAGAAGAGAGAGGACTAAGTGAAGAGAGAGAGAGGCAGAAAATGAAGAGGATCGAAGTGAGGAAGAGGAAGATCAAGGAGAGGGGGTAGAGGAAGGGAGAGAGAAGGATAGGAAAAAATTCAAAGGTTGGAAAATTGCATTTTGGACGTGGCGGGGATGATAAACAAAGATACGGAATTTTGGAAAGAGATTAAGGAATGGGATGTAATGGTATTCATAGAAACATGGCTAGACAAGAAGGGGTGGGATAATGTTAGATATAAGCTGCCAGAAAATTTTATATGGGAAGTGCAATACGCGAGAAGAAAGAATAAAAAAGGAAGAGCGATGGGAGGAATGGTGATGGGAGTAAAAAAGGATTTGAGAAAAAAAGGGGAAGCAATAGAGACGGGAAAAGAGGGAATAATTGAGGGCAAGATTAGTTTAGGAGGAGAAAAATGGCGTATAGTTGGAGTATATGTTAATGGAGATCTAGAGAATAAATTGAATAGTATAAAAGCATGGATGGAAGAGAGAGAAGATGAGGAGAGAATAATAATAGGAGGGGATTTCAATGCAAGAATGGGGGAGGAAGGAGGATGGTGGAAAGAGGAAGAGGAAGAAGAAGAAGAGTATAAAAGAAATAGAATTTCAAAGGACAAAAAGGTAAATAAGGAAGGAAAGATACTGAAAAATTTCTTGGGAGAAAGAGGCTGGGGAGTACTGAATGGAGGAGGAAAGGGAGATGAGGAGGGAGAGTATACATATACAGGGGCAAGAGGAAATTCTGTGATAGACTATATAATAGTTTCAAGAGAAACAAAGGAAAAGATTGAGAGAATGGAAGTAGGAGATAAGGTGGATTCAGATCACCATCCGATAGTTGCATGGATAGAAGGAGAAACGGAAGAAAAGAAGGAGAAAAGACAAAAAAAGGAAAGGAGAGGAATTTGGGACGAGGAAAGAAGAAAGAAATTTAAGGAGAAACTAGGGGAGATTAAGGAAGAGGAGAGAGAGATGCAAGATGAGATCGAGAGTATAAACAAAAGAATAAGAAAGGCTTTGGAGATGGGGGTGGAGACAAGTGAAAGAAAAGAAAAGAAGAGTAGAGAATGGTGGAATACAGACTGCGCAAAAATGAAAAAGACAATGAGAAAAAGCCTAAGAAAATGGAGAAAGGGAAAAGGAGAGGAAGAGGAATATAAAGAACTAAAGAAAGCATTCAGGGAAAAATGCGAGGAGAGGAAAAAAGAGGAAGAGGAAAGATTAATAAGGGAAATAGGAGAAGCAAGAACAGACAAACAGGTATGGGAAATAGTGAATAGAGAAAGGAGGAAAAGAAAGAAAGTAAATGAGGAGATAGAAGAAGAAGGATGGAGGGAATAATTTATGAATATCCTAGGAGGAGTGGAGCAGAAGGTTATAAATGGGGCAGGAAAAGAAGGAAGAAAGGAAGAAGGAAGAGAAATAGGAAAAGAGGAGGTGAGAAAGGTGATAAGCAAAATGAAAGACAACAAAGCAATGGGAAAAGATGGAATTCCAAATGAAGTCTGGAAATATGGAGGGGAAGAAATAGAAAAGTGGGTAAGAGGAATATGCGAGAGTATGGAGAGGAGAAGGATGGCCAGAAGGGTGGAAGGATGGAGTAATCGTGCCGATAAGGAAAAAAGGAGAAGGAAAAAAAGTAGAAGATTACAGAGGAGTGACACTGATGCCGACACTATATAAAATATACGTATCAATAATAACAGACAGGTTAACAGAAGAGGTCGAAAGAAAGGGAAAGCTACCGAAGAACCAGATGGGATTCAGGAAGGGAAAAGGAGTGATGGACAATGTATACGTATTAAACTACCTAGTACAAAGACAGCTTGGAAAACAAAAAGGAAAATTGATAGCATGCTTTGTGGATTTGAAGGCGGCGTTCGACTCTGTAGACAGAAAAACGCTAATAAAAGCATTGAAGGAAAGAGAAATAGGAGAGGATTTAATAGAAAGAATAGAGGAAGTATTAAGAGAAACAAGAAGTGGGGTAAAAGTAGGGGGAAAAATAGGGAAGGAATTTTGGATGGCAAAAGGGGTAAGACAGGGATGCCCGCTGAGCCCGATGCTGTTCAACCTACTAATGGCTGACCTGGAGGAAGAATTGAGAAAAGGGGAATGGGGAGGAGTAAAACTAGAAAAGAACAAAATATACTCGTTAGCGTACGCAGATGACGTAGTGATTCTAGCAGAGGAGGAACAAGAAATGAGGGCAATGTTAGGAAAAATGGAACAATATATGGGAAAAAAGAAACTAGAATTGAATACGGATAAAACGAAGGTAATGGAATTTAAAAAGGGAGGGGGCAGAAGTAAGAAAACAAGTTGGAGATGAGAAGGAAAAAAGATAGAAGAAGTAAAAGCGTTCAAATACTTAGGATACACACTACAGAGAAACGGCAAACAGGAAGAGCACATAAAGGACAGAATCAGAAAGGCAATGGGAGTTGCAGGAAGCGTATGGAGGATTGGAAAAAGGAAATTCGGAAGGAATATAAAGAGACGAATATGGCTGTTCGACACATTGATCTGGACGGTGTTGGGATACGGAGCGGAAATATGGGGATGGGGGAACAGAAAGGAGATAGAAAAGATAGAAGAAAGATACTTGAGATGGGTGATAGGAGTAGACTGGAGAACACCAGAATACCTAGTAAGAGAGGAAATGCAAAGAGATAAACTAAGAGAAAGGGCAGCAAGAAGAGCATGGAATTTTGAAAAAAGATTAGAAGAAGGAAAAGGAGGGGGGCTAGCCAAAAGATGCTTAGAAGAGATAAAAAAGAGAGCAGAGGAGGACAGGAGGCTAACAGAATGGGAAAAAGAAAGAAAAAGCTTCTTCAAAGAGAGAGGTGCTTGGAAAGAGGGGATAGCATGGAAGAGAAAAGAGGGAATGGTAGAGTTTAAGGTAGTAGAAGGAAAAGAAAAGGAAATACAAAGAAGAGAAAGATGGCAGAAGATAAGGGAATCTAAATACAATAAATGGTACAAGATGATAAAAGGAGAAGGAATCCCAAAATACCTAAAGAAAGGATGGTCGGAAGAGAGATGGAGGAGACTAGCAAGATATAGGTTAGGGAATGAATTAAAAGAGAGCAACTATTGGGAGGAGGAAGAAAAAAGAAAATGCAGAGTATGTGGAGGAGAGGAGGAGACATGGGAGCATGTGATAGAAAGGTGCAGAAGGGGAGAAGAGGGGAACAGGGAGAGCTGGCAGGAAAAGATGGAGAAAATTCTGGGGAAAGAGGGAGAAGGAGAAGAATGGCTGTTAGAGATGGAAGGGTGAAGAAGGGAGGAAAGAGAGAGGGAGGTGAAAGAAAGGGAGAGGGAAGGAGAAGAAGAAGGTGAGAGAGAGAGAATGAGAGAGAGAGAGGAGTGTGAGTGAGAGAGAGAGGGAGAAGGGTGAGTATGAGGGGAGAGAAAAGTAACAGAGAGTAAGAAGCAAAGCATAAACCGGAAGCGAAGGTCCAAAAAATAGAAATAAACAATAAGCGGTATTTAGTAATATAAGAAATAGTAGCATAAGACAAGTAGGATAAGAAATAGTATAAGAAAGATAGGATAATAATGGTATAAGAAATAGTGTAAAGCAGATAAGTAGGCGATGTATGTGTGTGCGGCGTAGGGTTAATTTTAAGAAAATTTTGTATGGAAAATTGTAACCCAAATTGGGAACAATAAAGAAATATCTAATCTAATCTATAGATCCGAAAGTCGCTGAATCGGGTTCGATTTCGATTCAGCAACTTTCGGATCTATATTTTTCTCTCGCATTTATTTCCTTAGGGAAGAACAGGGGATGTATGGAATTAAATCTCTTGTAGAGATTATTTCAATTTTAAAATCTTGGCCGTGACCAAGTAAAATTTGGTGCCTTGTGCACAGATATTTAATTCTAACAAAAAAAATTAGAATAAATTTGATAAAAGGCTATTAAGAGCAGTAAATATAAAAATTTAAATTATGTTTGAAAGTGAAGTCATATATAAAAATAATATTCTTTAATCTAATGTCTAATAATGAATTACAATAAAAGGTGACAAAAATGAATTAAACATAAGTACTCTTTAAATACAAATACAAAGCGAACGTTTCGGTCAATATTTTGACCATTATCAACGCTGATTAAATTCTGAATTTAAAAACTAATAAACGGAGTCATAACGGTAACATATACATCAAGCATAATCAAAAACGTCATAGAGTATGTAACGCATTAAAAATACAATGATAGATATAATGATTAACAAATATTATGGTAAGAGAAAAAGAGAACATTATGTAAAAATGAAAAGCGATATTCCTCCAACATAGTCATAATGTGATAGTTAAAATTCGTTAATTGTGTTTCTACTCCGGTTATTAGACTCGATAGACACATAATGATTTGAATCCTATAACGTTATTAAATAGTTATTGATTTATTTAAGCTTAATAGGTTGTACGAAAACGAAGGTGTTTATAGACTTACATATAATTAGATTGCAACGTAAAACAGTAGTGTAGGAGAAACATCGATTCCTGAGATCCACACACTTACAATGTCACAGACAAAGTGATCGAAAGGTGAAAATGAGCGGTGTTAACTTATTATATTTGTGTATCTATTTTCAGAATTTCGGTAGTTTATCAATACTGTTTATATATGTATCAGGTAAACATTCTGTGTTTATTTGCAAGTTCAAACTATTTGTTTGTCTTTTAATATAAATCATCTAAGAGATTAATCTTTTTTCGAAGAAATTTTCTTTATCAAGAATTTTTATTTCATTCCATTTAAATTCGTGGTTGAAATTGAACCTATGGTTAGTTATAACAGATTTATTCGTTGTATTCTTATTAATGTCAAGTTTATGTTCCGAAATCCTAGTACTTAATTTACGTCCAGTTTGGCCACATATGATGCATTACAGTCTGCACATTCAATTCTATAAACAACATTGGTATTGGAAAAAATTGGAACTTTAATCTTTATGCACTTTAATGTGTTTGTTTAACTTCTTTAAACTGAAGTAGGAGAGTTTTGTATTAAGATTCCTTGTGATATTTTTAAATTGTTCAGATATGGTTAGTAAATATGGAATGGTAAAGTATGAATTAGGTGATTTTAGAGTAGAAATACTATTGTTAATAATGTTGTTGGTTTTATTGATCAGTAATTTTAAACGATGATTTATGGTTTGAAAAATTAATTTAGTAGGGTAGCCATTATTAATTAATATATCAATTATCAACTTTAAGTTCTTGATATGGAAAATTGGGTGCGATAATAAAAATGCTTTGTCAACCAACCCAAAAAAATTTAGTTTCGTTGGGATAATGCACTGTCATCCGCGATTTGGCTCTTATTGCCTGTCTTACACTTTAAATTTATATTTATATTACAGAGCCTTGTTAAACTCTTAAAGTATAAATAATTTATAATCTATCCGAAAACCTATCCAAGAAGCTTTTAAAACGACCTACAATAGAATTCCTTTAGAGCACTATTTAAGATTTGTAACGGTGCACCTTTTCCGACGCCGCGGATCGGCTCGCCGGTTCTAGAATTTGGGAGAAGGGGGAGACTCAGACTCGCTTATTTCTTTACAAAAATGCTTTATTAAAAATAAAAAGTAGAGTGTCCGCTGAGGACTTACAGGCCACCCTGCGGGTGATACAGATTGAGGCTATATGACGCGAAAGAAAATATATTTATATTTTGCTCCGAAAGAACGTACTGCTAATTACGTTGTATATAGCCTATAACGGTGTCCGGAAGGGACTTACAAGTCGCCTAATATGCCCGATGCAGGAAGAACGAGGTATTCCGAAAACCGGGGAACCCAGCCTAACGACGGGAAGCCCGTCGCTTGGAGACTAGCAGGAAGAACCGGAAACCGTGAAATCCGGCCTAACGACGAGAAGCCCGTCGCCCAGTTTGTAGCAGGAAGAGACCAGAAACTGGGAAACCCGTTGCCCGATGCAAACGGAAGGAACCAGAAACCGAGAAGCCCGACCTAACAGCGAGAAGCCCGCTGCCTGATATAGGAATCTGGAGTACGGGACTGGTGCCGGCTCATCCGCCGAGCCGACTTATATACCCGGCCGACGGCATTCCACCATGCGTCGGGCGCATGGCGGGGGTAGCGTCGATAGCGTAACGGCGCAGTAATGAGGCGCCCCCGGAGTGGGGCAGCCCGTGTATGGCGTTTAGGGGAGCGCCTTAGGCGTCAGAGCCTCATGTGGCAGGCGGATGATCGGCCCGCGAGGCGATAGTAACGGCTATGCCGTTACAGATTTACATTATAAATTTTTATGGAGTACAAAAAGAATTACCCTTATAGTTTGATAAAGGACTCGGAAGTGGTGACATAATAGCGAGTTCTTTGCGAACTGTGAAAAACACTTTTAGAACAAAAACAGGTATAAAAAAAGAAATTCATTTTAAAAATGTGAAAAAAAAGATTCTTTTTAAATTTTATGTGCTCTCTGGGAAATTTCTATTATGTACATATTTTCTATTTGTCGAATTTCTATTATATACATAATTATAATTCATCAAATTTTTATTATGCACATAATTTTATTTTCTGAATTTATGCTATATACATACATTATTATAATTCGACAAATTTATATAATGTACATAATTTAAATTTCCGTATTTCTATTATGTACGCAATATTTATTCGTAAATTTTTATTATGTTCATAATTTTAATTTGTCGAATTTCTATTATGTACATAATTTTAATTGGCCGAATTTCTACTTGGTACAATTTTTCAGTTATTTACATAATAGAAATACGGCGAATTAAAATTATGTGCATAATAAAAATTCAAGAAATAAAATTATGTACATAATAAAAAATTAAAAATTAAAATTTTGTGCATAATAAAAATTTGGCAAATTAAAATTATATTTATAATGGAAATTCAGCGTATTAAAATTATGTATATGTATAATAGAAATTCGGAAATTAGAGTTATGTATATAATTAAAATTTGGCTAATTAAAATTATGTACACTTGCGGAGCAGAAATTAGTTTGGTGCGCGCAAAAAGCGCGGTTGTATTATCTAGTATACAGGGTGTCTTAAAATAACGGACTACCCTAATAACTCTTCAGTAATAAAGTTTCAAGAAAAATGACCCTAATAAGAATTGTAGGAATTTAAGTAAGCTACGTTATGCTGACTTTGACTTTGACCTTGATCTCCATTTTCAAGGTCATTTAAAGGTCAACTCATGTTTTTTTAATAGAAACTGTTGAGATTCGCATGCTCTTTCTATTATATTGTATCCTATTCTGATTATATATTGTTTTCGATCTTCGCGCGTTTCAGTACGAAATATGTTTACTCGTTTGTCCGTGCTGACGCGCTTTTGCTGTTCCATTTATTTGGTCATGATTTTCGATCACTCTCCCCATTCTTGTCCGAGAGTCGTCGTGATATATACACGTTTACCAAAAGGTCTAATAAAGTTTGTTACTTATATTATAATATTTCGTGCTCCTCATTATCCTGCGCCAACAGGTTATGGGCCCAGTCGAAAAATCATTTAATTAATTGCGATTGAGAGTGAAATTGTGTTACGATATATATATATATATATATATATATATATATATATCCCGGTACGGTTGCCGCGTACCTTTTTCAAGCACGTGCTCCGAGAGTGGTCTGCGCACCTGTGTATCCGTGATCATAGAGATTTTTTTTTCGGCGACAATATCGAATTCGGTGAGGATTGAATTGCTCACGAAGGAGAACTATGATTCCTGGAGCATGCAGGTGGAAGCGTCGATGACCAAAAACGGTACTTGGAAGTATACAAACGGAGAATTACCGATTCCGGCAGCGACGACTGAGAATGCGGCATTCCAAAAATGGCTACAGGGCGATAAAGAAGCTAAGTCTGATTTAATTTTATCTATTAGTCCGTCTGAGTTGCAACAGGTACGCGGATGTAACACATCTCGCGAAATATGGCAAAAATTACAAGGCGTTTATGTGTCAAAAGGGCCAGCCCAAAAAGCCACTTTATTAAAGAAATTAGCCGTGCAAAAACTATCGGAAGGAGAGGATATGCGCGAACACATGAACCGTTTTTTTGATGCTGTTGACAAGTTAGCGGTCATGGGCGTAGACGTTAATCAAGAATTCCTTAGCATTTTGTTATTGTACAGTCTACCGCCGAGTTTTGAAAATTTTAGATGTGCCATCGAATCTCGTGACAAACTGCCAGGAGCGGAGGCCCTAAAAGTTAAAATTCTGGAGGAGAGTGAAGCTCGAGGTCAGAAGAAGCGTGATGAAGAAGCTGGAGCCATGATTGCATGGAAGAAACCTAAAGGTGGGTGGAAAAAGCGAAATTCCTCACAACGATTTGAAAAGCATAATGATTCTAACACAGAGACTAAGATAAAATGCTTTAAGTGTCGCAAACCCGGACATAAGTCTACCGAATGCCCACGAAACACCAGAGGTCACGGGGCCAAAACGACTCAAGCGCCCGATGCGTATATTGTATATGAAACCGAGCAAAACACGGCGTTCAAAACAAGTTCTAATAGCCAAGACAGCCGTTGGTGTCTTGATAGTAAAAGCACGTCTCACGTATGCCACAGCAAGGACATTCTTGTTGATATTACCAAGGCCGGATACGATCGATTGTGCTTGGCTAGTAACGCTTCGGCCGATATAGAGGCAAGAGGAATTGCTCGATTAAATATTTCAGACGGATCAACAAATCAAAAGGTTAACCTTGAAGATACATTATTGGTACCTAACTTGCGAACAAACTTGATGTCGGTATCAAAGATCACGGACCGAGGATGCGAGGTAATTTTTCAAAAAAATGAAGCAATTGTGAAGGGCTCAAACGGATCGATTCGCATGGTGGCTGATCGCATCAGATGCTTATACTATGTTCGCGGAGCGGACGAGAAGGCTCAGGCAGTTTCAGAGGACCGAGACCAAAAGGAGTTAGACCTGTGGCACCGAAGGATGGGTCACCTAAATGTACGCAACCTAGTGGAGATGACGAAGAAGCAGTTTGTCACGGGCGTGAATATTGGACGAGCAGATAATTTACTCCCCTGCAGCACGTGCATGAAAGGTAAACTTACCTCACTAAGCTTTAAACCCAGAAAATCAAGGAGCACAAGGAGACTCCATATTGTTCACTCTGATCTGTGTGGACCCATGAGGACCCAGTCGAAAGAAGGCGCACGTTACGTCCTCACATTCATCGATGATTACACACGCTGGTGCGAGGTCTACTTTCTCAAGCAGAAAAGTGATGCCTTAAATGCATTCAAAGAATTCAAGGCCTACGCTGAGAATCAATGCGGAGAACGGATCAAATACCTTCAGAGCGATAATGGTGGCGAGTACTGCAATAGAGAGTTTGATGCTTTCCTGAAGGAGCAAGGAATCCGAAGACGACTCATTGTTTCACACACACCGCAGCAAAACGGTACGGCGGAACGCAAGAATAGGGCTTTAATTGAGATGGCTCGCTGTATTTTGTTTTAGGCGGGTTTACAGATGTCGTTTTGGGCTGAAGCTGTCCACGCGGCTAACTATTTGAGAAATCGATGCGCATCTAGAAGCCTAGAAGGGAGAACACCATATGAAAGATGGACTGGAAAAATACCGGATCTAAGACATCTACGCGTTATTGGCACAAAGGCGTATGTCCTCGATAAAACGCCGTCAAAAGGAAAATTCGACGCACGAGCGAAGGAAGGCGTCCTGGTCGGATACTCAGAGATCTCCAAGGGATATAGAGTATGGGTTCACTCTGAAAATCGCGTGATTATCACGCGAGATGTAAAGTTCCACACGGAACTTGATTCAAATTGCACTGACACGGAGAAAGCCATTTTAGAAAACCTTATAGAGGATGATTCCGCAGACGCAGATACAAAAACACCTGCGGTTATTGGAGATTTTGAAGTATTACCTATTGCGATTTTTCAGGAACCGAACGTCGAAATACGCCGGGCACCTGGCAGACCGCGCATTGTCCGCACCGGAAGTCGTGGAAGACCTCGAAAAGAGTTCCGATCGATCGGTACGGGAGACACCAACGACAACTACGCGGGGCAGAATGAAGATTTCACGGATGAGTCAGATCTTGATAGTAACGTGACATCGAATGGTAACGAGGAGTTGGAGGACGATGTATTCCATGAGGCAAACCTTACAATTGCAGCAGCAAATGTAGCAGAGGTACAACTTCAAGATGCTATGACTGGATTGCTGGCGGATAAATGGATGGATGCGTTGGTAACCGAATTTAAAAACATTCTTGCACAAGATACCTGGAAATTGGTAGAACGGCCCAAGGATCGGAATGTAATTGGCTGTCGTTTGGTACTGACCACAAAGCTGAAACCAGATGGAACGTTGAACCGGCGGAAGGATCGACTCGTCGCTCGTGGTTTTTCACAGCAACCAGGCATTGATTTTATGCAAACATATGCACCGGTAGCAAGGTTGGAATCGATGCGATTAATGATGGCGTTGGCTGTGCGTCACAAAATGAAGATTCATCAACTAGATATTGTAACAGCTTATCTAATTAGTTCCCTGGATGAAGAGGTGTTCATGGAAAAACCAGAAGCACTCGAAAAGATTCTCCTGGAGATTGTCCGGCGAGATGGCGAGGATAGTGCCTCCGGTAGTAAAGCGACAAGGATGTTACATAACGCTCGAGACGAGAATAAAGTTTGTCTCCTAAGGAAAGCGCTCTATGGCCTTAAACAAGCTGGACGCCAATGGCACGCGAGGTTAGATGCCGTCATCCGGAAACAAGGATTAACTCCCACCAACGCCGATCCGTGTCTATATAATTTGAAATGTGGCAAAACAAGTTTGATTGTGTTAATTTATGTTGACGATATTTTGATATGTTCACAGGATGAAACGTGGATTAAAGAATTTTGTCACAGTCTGGCCAGAGAATTTGACGTCAGGAAGCTCAATCTTGCACGATACTGTTTAGGAATCGAGATTAACCAGAAGGAAGGCATAATCTCGCTTAACCAGCAAGGATACATTAAGGAAATAATCAAACGATTTAATATGGAGCATTGCAATCCAGTATCCACGCCTGGAGAAGTTAAGGCACGAGCGACGGAAATCAAAACTCGAACGAGCAAGGAGGACAAGGACTCGAATATGCCTTACCATGAGCTTGTCGGGGGCCTAATGTATTTGGCCATTGCTACGCGGCCAGATATTGTGTATATCGCAAGTTATCTTGCACAATTTAATAATTGTTTTGCGCAAGAACAATGGGGAACTGCAAAACGCGTATTGCGTTATCTACAGGGCACCTCTAATTTTGGTTTATGTTTTAGAAAATCTAAAAATGAACTGACTGGATATTTGGATGCTGACTGGGGCAATTGTCCAATTGATAGAAGATCTTATACCGGATACTCTTTTATTCTGAGTGGAGCAGCTGTGAGCTAGAAGGCTCAAAAGCAACGAACAGTTGCCCTGTCGTCGACCGAGGCCGAGTACATGGCACTTGCGGAGGCAGCAAAAGAAGCCGCCTACCTGCGGACCCTACTGCACGAACTCGGAGACCCCGAATTTAAAAGAATTACGATTTACTGCGATAATCGTGGCGCGCAAATTTTCACCGAGAATCCGGTTTACCCTACTAGGACGAAGCATGTAGACATTCGTCACCATTATATACGACAATCGGTTAAAGACGGCTCTTTTACGTTAAAATCAGTACCAACGACCGAGATGGTAGCCGACGTTTTTACAAAGATTTTGCCAAAGTCTAAACACTATCTATGTATAGAGTCTCTAGGATTAAGGAAAATATAATGTATATATATATAATGTGATTTTGCAATTCTTCGATTGCGCTCGGATCGAGTAGGGCGTGTTGAGATTCGCATTCTCTTTCTATTATATTGTATCCTATTCTGATTATATATTGTTTTCGATCTTCGCGCGTTTCAGTACGAAATATGTTTACTCGTTTGTCCGTGCTGACGCGCTTTTGCTGTTCCATTTATATGGTCATGATTCTCGATCACTCTCCCCATTCTTGTCCGAGAGTCGTCGTGATATATACACGTTCACCAAAAGATCTAATAAAGTTTGTTACTTATATTATAATATTTCGTGCTCCTCATTATCCTGCGCCAACAGAAACCCCTATTTTTGACCTTGAATTCTGAAAGAGCGAAAAATTTTACGGTCAGGTACCTTCTGATAAACTTAATTTTTGCGGGTCGCTATTAGAGAGTGCCGGCTGGAACTCTGGCAAGTTTCGACGATAAAGTCGCATATTTTTTGTAATTTAGACATTGTTGAAAGTGATTTAGTCCTACTGATTAGATTTCTGACGCCAAAGAAATTTTTTAATTGATTGAAAATGAACCGTAATAAGCTGTTTTTCCGACATGTGCTTTTTCACTATTTTGAGCTCAAGAAAACTGCAGCTGAAACGCATTGCTTATTATTCAAAGTGTATGGTGATGAAACTCCATTGGAAAGAACATGTAGAGTTTGATTTGAACGCCGATCTGATCGGCCGATCCCACTACTTCTCCTATAGGCTTTTGGTGCTAGTGTTACCTAATCCATATTAATAAACCAAAAGCGAGGTTCTAGACATTCCGTTGAGTGTAACTAGAATGAATCCAAAGCAGTATAATATTTGTGTCAAAATGAAAATTGTAGTATGTATTAATATTGGAAAATAGAAGTTCACACTCATGTTGTTATTAGTAAAATATTATGAATGAAATTGACTTACTCACCCGACATTATTCTGATGCAACTACGTATTTCTTTACAGAGAATTTCATTTTAAAAAAATTTTTCTCAAATTAAACAATCTTTTTTGAAAATATTTCACGTATTTTTTATGTTCAATCAATCTCTAAACTATAGCGTATGTACGACTTACAATTAGTAAGCAAGAACGATTAATACTAAATAAAACTTAATGATACGAGGTTGGGGTGACCTTCAACGTTCTTACTCGCAAACTCGAACAATATTTAATCAAACGTTCCGAAATGATGACCGTTAATTTCCAGATCTACAGTCATTCAAACTGTGCAGCGATATGAAACTACTGGTGGAGTAAAAGATCGTCAGCTATCAGTTACAAATGAGGAGAGTCAGATGAAGGTTGCACAAGCATTTGTAGAAAACTCTCACCTTTCTATTCGCAACGCAGCTAAACAGCATGGAAACACTTGAGAGTCCGTTCATAGAATCTTGAAGTTAATCAAATTTCATCCATATAAAGTTCACTTAGTTCAGAAACTCAATAAAGACGATGCCGATCGTCGAATAGAATTTTGTGATGATAGATTTGCACGACAGGGACCAGGATTTTTCTTACAATATAGTATTTTCTGATGAATGTACTTTAACATTAAAGGGCGAAGTGAATAGACACAACTGCAGATATTGGAGCAACACCAATCCACGCTGGAAGCAAAAATCTCTTACTCAATATCCACAGAAAGTGAATGTCTAGACAAGTATTTTGAATAATTCAATAGTAGGTTCTTTTTTATTGATGATTTGAACGCTGCAAAATATCTGGATATGTTAAGGAATCAAATAATACCAAGGATAAGAGAGATTGCAGGTGATAATTTTGAACAAATTTGGTTTCAACAAGATGGAGCAAAACCTCATTATGCCATAATTGTTCGCGACTTTCTTAATAATCAGTTTTATCATCAATGGATTGAATCATCAATAAATTGAAATCAAATGGCCTTCTCGATCATCATCAATAGATTGAATCATCAATGAATTGAAATTGAACGAAGCTAAATGATTTATATGAGCTCCGAAATCGTATTATCTAAAAGTGTATCTCGATAGACCAAGATATGATAAGAAGATCTGTCTCTGATTTTTATCAACGCATGGCATATTGTCAAGAGACCTTCGATTTCAACATTTAATCCACTAGTTTTCCATTCACACATAAGTGAGGATCCAATTCCGGAAGCGACCTCTATCTTGCATTCTTTAGCCGAATGACTTAGATCTTGCCTTCAGTGGCTGGATCATTACGATCTCGCCTTCAGTGGCTGGATCATTACAATTTTACCTTAAATGGCTGGATCATTATGATCTTATATTAAATGGCTGGATTATTACAATCTTGTTTTCAGTGGCTGGATCATTACGATCTTGCCTTCAGTAACTGGGTCATTACGATCTTGCCTTCAGTGGATGGATTATTACGATCTTGCCTTCAGTGACTAGATTTGGGATTTGAAAATCCAGCCTGCTATGCAGGCAATAGTTACTTAATATTTTATTCAATCAAGTGAACATTGTCAACGTATTCCATTACTACACGGTGCTCTCAAAATCAAATAATTATTTGACCTTTAAATGACCGCTACAGTTTATTTCAACCTTTATAGATACATATTTAAACGTAACATTTTCCGTTGTTTCAGAATCCAAGGTCAAAAATAGTGGTTTCCATTTAAAAAACATGAGTTGACCTTCAAATGACCTTGGAAATGGAAATCAAGGTCAAAGTCAAGGTCATCATAACGTAGCTTACTTAAATTCCTACAATTTTTATTGAGGTCATTTTTCTTGAAACTTCAATACTGAAGAGTTATTAGGGTGGTCCGTTACTTTGGAACACCCTGTATACTAGATAATACAACCGCGCGCTTTGCGCGCACCAAACAAATTTCTGCTCCGCGAGTGTACATAATTTTAATTAACCGAATTTTAATTATATACGTAACTCTAATTTCCGAATTTCTGTTATACATATACATAATTTTAATACGCTGAATTTCCATTATAAATATAATTTTAATTTGCCAAATTTTTATTTTGCACAAAATTTTAATTTTTAATTTTTTATTATGTACATAATTTTATTTCTTAAATGTTTATTATGCACATAATTTTAATTCGCCGTATTTCTATTATGTAAATAACTGAAAAATTGTATCTAATAGAAATTCGGCCAATTAAAATTATGTAAGTACATAACAGAAATTCGACAAATTAAAATTATAAACATAATAAAAATTTATGAATAAAAATTGCATACATAATAGAAATACAAGAATTTAAATTATGTACCTAATATGAATTCGTTGAATTATAATTATGTATATAACCAAAATTCGGGCATTAAAATTACGTGCATAATAAAAATTCGATGAATTATAATTATGTATATAATAGAAATTCGACAAATAAAAATTATGTACATAATAGAAATTTTAGAATTTAAATTATGTACATAACGGAAATTCAAGAATTAAAATTGAATACTTTCATTACTATAATGTATATATTTTAATGCATCAAACTTCTATTTTTTTTATTATCTGAAAAACCACTGAATAACAAAATTAATAAATAACAATTATACACAAAATTTATACACAAAAAAAAACACTATTTTACACAAAATTATACACAAATCAATATAATGCATAACTTTCAATACACTAATCCCTCGATACGTACAACTGTCAAAATATGCAATGACAGAGGCTCACGAAGTAAACGCAACGATAGAATCAATCGGCTTTGCAGATTAAAAACAAAAATACACTTCAAGATTTTCGAGACATCGATAAATAAATAACATGCCTTTTTTAGAAATAAATATATGCATATGTATTAATATAAACCTATTACTCTATATTTTTGTGGAGAACTTACATATAGATTCACAATAATGGATCGTGGCTTACGGACATACACCAATCGTTCGTTTCATTGTGGCAGCGAAAAATGGATCTGACTATGTAGCTCTGCTGGCTCAATTATGGATCCAGTTAGTGCCACTGTACCAGCTAGGAAAGCCGTCTCACGAGAAACGGCAGCGTGACCCCTCTCAGGTTTCTCTCTGCTTAAGATGTACATTTAAGATTTAAGATTTAGTCATGAGAATTATATATAACAAAAAGCGACTGCCCAGATTAGAGATAGGTGCTTTCCATTTAGCAACACAAGTCGACACAAACATCATTCTATCTTTATTCTCATAGAATGTAGAATAAAGATTTCGAATCTCCATAATGGATGTCTACTGAACATCCATTAGAGATTTTTCGTGTGGGTATTATATACAAAATATAGAGTGTTTTAAGTGGTGGGTGAAATTTCGAAGATGGATTTCTCATGCTTAGAGAAGAAAAAAAATTATATCGACATAAAAGGTTCGGAAGTGATGATTTTTTAAGTTATTAAGATGTTTATAAAACAAATTTTTTGTCCCATTTCTCGTCTTAGAAGTCCGTTTAAAGGCAACGATGTTTTTTAAGTTCACCAGCCTATGTTTACAGGAGGTGGACATATTGAACATTTCCTATAATTGTAAGACGAGAATTGAGACAAAAATTTTGTATTACAAGAATATTAATAGCTCAAAAACTAATCTTCCGGATTTTTTATGTTAATATAACCTTTTTTTCATCTTTAAACATAAGGAATCCATTCCTTAAATATTACCCAGCAGTTAAGACACTCTGTATACGTGCTATGCACGTATTATGTGGAAATTTTGCCCACCACTTAAGACACTCTGTATACATGCTATGCACATATTATGTGGATTTTATGTACAACCTATACATGTGTCATGTACATCTTGTGTACATATTATATTGTACATGCTATGTACGTATTATGTACACTTTATGCACATTTTTTTATATCTTATGTACATGCAATGAATAAAAATTAAATATACATGTACATCTTGTGTCATGTACATCTTGTGTACATATTATATTGTACATGCTATGAATAAAAATTAAATATACATCTTGTGTCATGTAATCTTGTGTACATATTATATTGTACATGCTATGTACGTATTATGTACACTTTATGCGCATTTTTTTATATCCTATGCACATGCAATGAATAAAAATTAAATATACATACATCAAATATATACATGGAATATGTGTTTATCATATATATATGTAGATTTTTACAATGTTCCATGTACATACGCGGGGTTACATTTGTATTTACATTACATATACATTGGATGTATGCTGTAATACATATGTATATGCAACATACATAAATGTATACAATATATCATTATATCAAATTGTTTTGTGGGTATTGTCGATAGCTGAATGTTTCTATACTGTTGTATACAGTGTTTTTAGATTTATGAAAGTCTTATTGTTCTTAAGTATTAGAGATGGAAGTATTATATTCATGGTTGGAAAATGTTTAGTAAAAACATCAAGAAACAATTTAGCCATTAAATTTCAAGCAGACATTACACTTCTTTAAAAATTTGATCAGTAAAATTTAAATATAAAAAGATATATATTTTATATACGTATACAATTTCTTAGTGCATTATAAAAATATAGTAATCTTACATATTATAATTTAATCAAAAAATACGTTTTAAATTTTAAATTTATTTCCTTGCAACAATGAAATGCGTTTATAAAAATATTTTGGTGTCATTGTATCTATTTTGATCTTACTTAAATATTCAAAATTTGTATTGTTTCTTATAAACTTTGACATCACGTGCAACATGTTAATTTAAATTAAATAAATAATTAATTTTATATTATATATTCTACTTCGTATTGCAGCATTAAAATATTCTTGTGTCATCGTATCTATTTTGATTAAATATTCAAAATTGGTATTGTATCCGATAAACTTTGATACCATCTGCAACGTGTTAGTTTAAATTGAATAAATCATTTATTTTATATTGTATATCTTACTTCGAAAAATTAAAAGTCAAGACTTTTTTGAAGCTCATTAGTTAAATTATGATACCCACACATACGTATACTATTCTTGAAATAAGAAAACAAATATAATTTTATTATATATGATTAAAATTGAAAATATAAGCTTTTTGGTGAAAATAATTAAATATTACTTGTAATTAAAGATATCTGTGCACATGCGCTAAAGAAGACAAGAAATGTTCGGCAAGTTAAAATTTAAAAAAATTCGAAACTCGAAACATAATTTTAGCGTAATAGATCCTAATAACGAAACCATTATTTGTTAGTCCTAAAAAATGAGTTTAGAGGTGCAACCATCCGTTAAAAGATTAGTTTTTACATTCCAAAGCGAATATTTTTTAAACAAATAAAAATATAATAGATTTCAATGTTCAAATAAAAGTCTTATAGCTTTATTATATTATTAAAACTACAAATGTACTTTACAAAGGTATGTTTGAATTTAAAAAAATGATAAAATTTTTCAAAATATCTCCCTCAATATTTTTTATATTTTGAAAAATTTTGAATTATATATATTTTAATGCTTATGTGTTATGCCAAATTCAACCATATATATAATAAAATTATGTTGCGGAAATTAGTTCTTGAGGAATAAAATAAAGACAAAATACGAAGGAGAAAAAAATTTATTGCTGCTTGATTCATGGTTAAGACACTGTCCGGAACAATTAAAAGAATTTATACTGGCAGACAAAGAAGTAAATATTTTAAATGAGAAATATTTTTATCGGCTCTCAATATTAAATGTAAATATTTTAATACAAAAAAACTAGTGTTGTCCAAACTTTAGATGTTTTCAATTTTAGAATTTGGACAAATTTTGTTCGATGTTTTTCTGATAATGTTATTTTAATTAATTATGACATAAATTTACATGCACGTAATAATATAATAAAACTACAAAGATAATACATAATCAACTTTCTTTTCCGAAATTTCAAAATGTATTTAAATGCATTTGGCACATAAGAGGATAGTCTATCAACGCGGCTTGAAAACGCGGGTTTGATAATTCAATAAATGTTTATTTAATAAAAATTTGTTATTTTAAAGAAAAAGAATATACCACAGTGCAATATTGATGATAGAATTGGTTTTATACGTTGTACATGGTGTAAACAATATTTTTATTTTTACATTCTTTTTAACAATATCATTGTTGAAACAACTACATAGAATAAATAATATTTTAATAATATTATGCCAATATTACAAGACGTTTAGTATAGAAATATTATTTATGTAACTAGACTATAAATATTATTAATATTTAGCATCGTTAATATGTATTTAATACATAATATGTATTAAAAATTAAAGAAAAATTCTATTAAGACTTTAACGAACAAATTAAATTTCTTAACAAAATCTTGGCTTAAGAATAATTTAATAGATGAAATTACTCATAAAAACTCAATTGCACTAACGGCAATTTATTACGTTGCTACGGGTTACCCAAGATTCACAAGATTGGTTTTCCATTAAGAACTATTGTATCATCAATTGATAGTCCACTGTATAATGTCTCGATCTACATTCACATCATATTATACAGCTCTATGAAAAAACCGAAATCCCATATTAAAAATGGGTGGTCTTTTGCAAAAAACATTAAAGATATGCCTATTAATGATGATATAATGATCTCTTTGGATGTTAGTTCTTTATTTACAAATATTCCCAAGGAATTAGTTAGACGGCATCAAGAAACGCTGGAGCGACATAGAGAAAAACACGAAATTTAATTTATCTCAGTTTATATACGCAATTGAAATGATTTTGGATTCGACCAATTTTAGTTTTAACGGACAATTCTATGAGCAAATATTTGGTAGTCCTATGGGTTCCCCGTTATCACCAATTTTGGCGGACATTGTAATGGACGACTTAGAGACACAATATTTGAGTTTATTAAACTTTGATGTACCTGTATATTATATGTAGATATGTAGATGACGTCTTTGCAATTTTGCCACGTAAAAAATAGACAAGATGTTATCAATCTTTAACAATTATAATCAAAGGTTGAAATTTACATACAAAACAGAAAATAATTCTGTAATTAATATCTTAAACACTAACGTCATTTACAATGATAAAAAGCTTATTACAAATTGGTACAGGAAACCCACCTGGTTCGGAAGATATATAAACTTTCACTCCAATTATCCGTTAAAATACAAAATCAATACCATTTACAATCTCATAGACCATGCCATTTTACTATCAGATGATAAATTTCATAACAAGAATATTAATATAGTACAGCAGACTTTAATGAACAACTGCTTTCCAACACATTATTAAGCGACATATAAGTAAAAAAAATAATTATCTAAAAAATAATAATAGTAATAATGTTACAAATGAGACTTATGAAGTGCGAGAAAACAAGTCTCCTTATATCTCATTGCCGTATGTCAAAAATGTGAGCGAGAATATCGGTCGTTCTTTAAAAAATGCCGGCTTTAGTGTAATCTATAAAACAGCCAAAAAATTGGACATATTAATAAAACGAAGCAAAGATAGATTACCTAACGACAATAGAAATAATGTTGTGTATAAAATTGACTGTAAAAATTGTGATTCCTCATATATCGGTCAAACAAAAAGACATTTGCGTACTCGTATGAAAGAACATTTTAACAATATAAAATTACATGTAACAAATCATTCGGTTATAAGCAAACATAGACAAGAGTTGGGACATGAATTTGATTGGGTATCACCTGTTATATTACATAATGAAAAACATGTTAGAAAGAGAGAAATCGCAGAGATGTTTTTTATCAAAAAAGTTAATAATACAGTTAACCTACATAAAGACACAGAGAATTTAAACAACATCGATGACAAAATTATAAAGGTCGTATAAATTCTATATACTCAGTTTTTGACGATCCATCTCACACAGTAAAATAATAACAAAAAGAACTCTTAATGTTCTCTCATTCAAGACTTGGACATCCAAAAATTCTTTTAGAAATATAACATAATGATATCAAAAAGAGCTCCTATGCGCCGTTTCTAAAAAGAAAAAAGACCTCTTCTAAAAGTCATCAAAAAGATAATTTATATATATATATATATATATATATATATATATATATATAATATCTCAAATTGGATATCTTTAAGAGTTTGTGTTTATGATATCAATAAGACATCTACTTCAAGATATTTAAAACACTACGCAAAGAAATTTTTACAGTACAGATTATTATGATATGTATTAACTTATAGACGATCAGGATATCATTTTAAAAAATAAAGTACTATAAAAAACTGTAAAATTACGACAATTAATTTACACAATTTTTACAATTTTTTATAGTACTTTACTTTAAAATGATATCTTCTGATTGTCTATATCTACTACACATCATAATAATCTTTACTATAAAATTTTCTCCGTGCAATATTAAGAAAATGTAAAGGTTTTGATGTAATATATTCAACAAACTCTTGAAACAATTTTTGACAATGTGAATAAGGATGAACATAATATATAAAGGAAAATTAGAGTTGTCCTTTGTTCTTTATTGTCAAAAAACTATATTTATATATCATTATTTATATATATGTATATAAAATATATAATATTAATTGTTAATAATATATTATATTATATTTTTCATTTTTTGTAAATAGTTATTTTTATTTCTTTTTTGTTCCTCCTTCTTTAGGAAGACGATCTCCAGCATGTTGCAACCATGTTTTAATAACTGCTTGTATTTTATCTATTCTAGAGTCAGTTCGAGAATTAATTATAGTATCTGAAATAAAAAAATAATAAAAATAATTAATATAAATATAAATTTAAAGTGTCAAACAGGCAATAAGAGCCAAATCGCGGATGACAGTGCGTTATCCCAACAAAACTAAATTTTTTCGTTAGGATTAAAAACCTGTGCACAAGGCATCAAATTTTACTTGGTCACGGCCAAGATTTAAAATTGGAATAATCTCTACTAGAGATTTAATTCCATACATCCCCTGTTCCCCCCTAAGAAAATAAAATGCGAGAGAAAAAGTGCCTTGTGCACAGGTTTTTAATCCTAACGAAAAAATTTAGTTTCGTTGGGATAACGCACTGTCATCCGCGATTTAGCTCTTATTGCCTGTTTGACACTTTAAATTTATATTTATATTTATATTACAGAGTCTTGTTAAACTCTTAAAAATAATTAAATTATAGGTACAAACATATATATAATGTAGAGTACATAGAATAATTTCCGTATAATTTTTTTCTACAAAACTTTACGTCAAAGAGGCATATATATATATATATATTCACTAGAAGATTACTGGCAGTAATTAATACTGATTAAAACATTTGAGCAAGAATATGGCTAACTAATTGTCCATCAGATTCAGTAGAAGGCACTGATCGTTGTATACACTTACCTTTCACTCTATCCAATTCTTTTTGGAGAGAACTTATAAAGAAAAAAAAAATGAGTCGTTATGAAACAGCGAACCATTAAATGTAATAGATAGGTAGCTTGCGTCTTGGTTTTATTTCTCAAAATTCTTTAATTTAATTATGACGCTACCAAGTCTCCTAATTATATGTGCGTTAATTAATCGCTATTCATTGCATGATTGATTTTATATCAAAAGATTAAAAACTAGTGACTGATACCGGCAGCATAATGGAAACAGTATAACTTTATAGATTACATCGATTTATCTCTCTTATATCTGACTTAAGATGCTGAAATTAGTATTGAATTATTTCTTTTGACGGAGCTACGAACATGGAGCAAACAAATAGCAAGATGTAGTTTTTTCCTGAACGAGTAATAATTATTTTTTTTTTTTTTTTTTATAGCATTGTCGTCGCTTAACTTTTGTCTATATGGATATAAATAAATTGTAAAAATGGAGTAATGACCTATAATAACGTGACGACAACAAAAAGACTGTGAGACAAATATCATGCAGAGAGAATTAAATATTATTTGTTAGATATATTATAGAAAGTAATAGAGAGAAAGAAAAAAAAATTATCGGTGTTTTCTCCAAGAAAAGTAAAGAATCATATAAATTTCTTATAAAGTACATTAAAATAAATTGAAATAATTATTCATTTTAGTGCAATACATAATGCAGAGAGCATTGACTTTGACATACATATATCACCAAAGTCGTGATTCTACTAATAAGTAACAAATAGAAATTCAAAAGATTTTGTCATTTTCATCTTCACTAATTGTTTAAAAAGTTATTAACAAATATTAAAAAGTTATTAACAAATAAAAATGCATACAAAACACGGTTCAAAAGTAAAAAAATAATTAAAAAATTCAATATTTAAATTATTTGATATTACTGTACATATATCTCAGGTAGCAAGCATTCGTCATTTTGACGTCATATTCTGGTCATTCGGTGACCAACAAATCACATGATAAATGACGTATTTATGACCGAAAAGTGACGGACTAATGTCGCAGACTATTGATGTCATTACATATCGTCATAAAGCCGTTATTTGATGACGTCTTTTATGACGTCTTTTTTATCCCTATAAACGTAATTTTTAAATATATTAAATATTAATAAAAAAACTATTTAGTTATACAATAAATGCTATTTATTGCACAAGTATTTTATCGCAAAGTGTTTACAAAGTAAATATTGCATTATTGAAGCACATTATAAACACATATATATAATATATAATATACATATTTTGTTCGTTGCAGTTAATTAAATCTAATTAACTAAAGTTAAATTGTGAAAGTAATAGGTACTATAAAATAATTATCAATCTCAACTACTGTAGTATCCAATCGTACATAAGGTATACAAATCTTCTTTTTATCTTCTTTTTTAATTGGAGAATTTTGACAATTGAAGAATTTGACTCGTTTATGTGTTTTAACTGGTGTACCAGGTTGACTTCTATTTTGATCAAATAAAGATTCTGGATCGACGGAGCTAGTTCTTGTTCTACGTGTGGTTCTAACCATCGGCAATGGTGACTTAGTTTCCGAACCAGCATGCACAAGACGCTTACTGAAAATTATTTCAAATAAAACATATTACAATAAATAGTTTGAAATATAATCCCACATATCATGCATTCCATTAAATATAATTGTATATGTATATATATATATATATATATAAAATATATATATGTATATATATATATATATATAAATATAATAAATATAGAATAACGAGATAATGTACAATGTAATATTTATTTGTATAAAAATAATTTATCATAGTAATTGATTAGATCTTTTTCATTCTGTGATTAATATATAACAATTTTTGAAACTAATCAGTTTTCACTATCTTTTTGTAGTGAAAGAATCAGGTTTGATTCTGCTTCAAACAATTCCGAATCATATAAATATCATATATACGTATATATAGAAGGGAGCTACAAAAAGCAGCTTGGCTGCTGTAACTACTGATACACCTACCAAAATTAACATTAGAGCAGCAAGGTATGGTTAATATATATATATATATATATATTAACCATACCTTGCTGCTCTAATGTTAATTTTGGTAGGTGTATCAGTAGTTACAGCAGCCAAGCTGCTTTTTGTAGCTCTCTTCTATATATACGTATATATGATATTTATATGATTCGGAATTGTTTGAAGCAGAATCAAACCTGATTCTTTCACTACAAAAAGATAGTGAAAACTGATTAGTTTCAAAAATTGTTATATATTAATCACAGAATGAAAAAGATCTAATCAATTACTATGATAAATTATTTTTATACAAATAAATATTACATTGTACATTATCTTGTTATTCTATATTTATTATATTTATATATATATATACATATATATATTTTATATATATATATATATATATATATATATACATATACAATTATATTTAATGGAATGCATGATATGTGGGATTAACATTAGAGCAGCAAGGTATGGTTAATATATATATATATATATATATATATATATATATATGCTGGCTGGGATACGCACATGTAACGGATCTTTATATAAGTTTTTATAGTTTTCATACATTGGTCTTATACTTTTTTATTTATGTATTTAAATTTTTTTTCTTAAATTGTATATTTTTCTCGTTTAGATAATATTCTTTGTATAATAAACTGAATAAATTATAGTTTATATAACACCTTATACAGGGTGTCCGGTAACTAACGGACCAACGATTACAAGTGGATTCTGTGGTCAATTTGGGAATGATTTTTCCTCAGCAAAAATGTCGAAAAAGGTCATCATTTTTTACAACTTTCCAATATTTGTCATTATGTATCTTTATAACTAAGCCTCAAATTAAAATTTTATTATAGTAAACTCTACCTGAAATTAACTGAAAACTAATTATGTTAGACTTTTAACTCCAAAACGTTTAGTTTTCAAAAAACCCATTTTTTCAATCGCTTATAACTCGAAAATTATTGACTTCTCAACATTTTTGCTAAGGAAAAATTGTCTCGAAATTGGCCAGAGAATCCGCCCTTAATCATTGGTCCGTTAGTTACCGGACACTCTGTATAATGCTCAATAAGTTGGCCTCCTAAATTATTTTGATTGTCTTAACAATAAACAAGCAAACATTAATTTCATAATATTTAATTGTATAATATACGCTGACCTTATAATGCGTCAATTCAGCACTAAGAATTATTACTTTAATTTTGATTATATGTATCAAATATTCGGAACAAACATAGCGGATTATTTTAAACAATGGATAGATTCAAATTATAGGTTAATAATGTGAGGGAGGTAGATGTTTTAATGAGAGGACTCTCTTTGTTGGGATGCCTGGATTCGCGGGTGTCAGGAAAGCCGCGGGAGAGGCGAACAAAGGGGTCTTGCTCGTGAGATGGTTGTAATAATTATCACACCACGTTTAACTGAACTGATCTTTATTCACGCGCATGGTACTTACAAATACCATGTTCTCGCCGTGTGACTCTATATTCTAACAAGGCTTATGCCATACAAGTTGTTGCGACGTAGTTGAACGTCGCGCGCCCGACCACACTCCTTCGCTGTACTTTAGCTCAAGATACCGTCATGGCCGCCGCCTTCTTCCTCGTCGACCACGAGGTTTTGCGCCACTGCGCACGCATCTCACACCTGCGCGCGCATCTACAGGATGCGCGCGCCTATCCGCACGCAGGCATAGTTATACTATGCAAGATATATCTCGTAATATATCTTACAGCTTCGGCCATCCTGGCCTAGGCATTCGTCCCGAATGTTTTATTAAACTATCGGAACGACAGAGAAATAAAGTAATCAAATACAATAGACGCAATTATGCCTGAAACATAATATAATTTTTAACCAAAAACGATAACGTAGGATAAGCATATCGGAACTTGAAACGAAAAATATTATTTTAATAAATTAAATAAATTTTCAAAATTAAATTAAAACTTATTAAATCACAATGAATAGAATGTTTGTACTTCGATTGCTTATAAAAATTATGCTTCTTAAAGCTATACTTAATATATAGTTGTAAACTTAGTCTAACGCAAGTTCGTTTATGAACTAATATATATATATATATATAGCAATGTACAAATAATATATACAACGACTAGGTTTCTGGAATCGCTTTTATCCAGGGTTTGATTCGATCTGTGGACAATATTGAATCATATGGTTTAGACGAGACATTATATCCCGGTATGTCTTGGACTACATATCTATTTTTATCTAATATCTTCGCAATACGATATGTTCCTTTATATTGAGACTTGAGTTTTTTGTCTTCTCCTGGTTTTACAGTGGAGTCTTTGATCATAACGAGATCGCCAACATTGTATTTAGTCAGTTTTCTATGTCTTTTATCATAGTAGGTTTTATTATATTTTTTAATCATGTTAGTGGCCTCTACTGCTATTTCACGACAGGTCTCTCTGTCTTTCTGAAAATCTAATTCGTTTTTAGCAATTATATCCAGAAAATCCACTAACTCAATGTCAGCGTTATTACGCTGTTCTATACCAAGCAGAACTTTAGAGGGGGAAGCTTTTAAAGACGAGTGAAACGTATTATTCATCACGTATTGCACAGTATTTAGGTGTATATTCCAACACTCGTAATCGTCTATGAGTTTCCTAAAAGATGATTTTAGGAATTGATTAACTCTTTCTACAATGCCGTTAGCCCATGGAGCAGCTACAGCAACTAGATGATGCTTTATATTATAGATTCTAAGGAAATCGATAAACTCTGACGCGGTGAAAGATGAGCCTCTATCACTAATGACTGATTCAGGATAACAGAAATTATGAAAAATATTAGTTAAGGCTTTTACCGAATCTTTAGAAGAGGTTGATTTCACGGCGATGAGCCATGTAAATCTTGAGAAAGTATCAATCACTACTAGAATATATTTTTGTCCATCTATCGATTCTTTGATAGGTCCAAAATGATCTAAATGGAGAATCTGAAAGGGACGCTCTGGCGTATTAGTTAATTGGAGTTCGCCTTCACGTGAGTTGGGAGAAGAATCAGAAATGAGACAAATTAGACAATTATCAATGTGGCTACGAATACGTTTTCTTAACGAAGGGAACCAATAATGACTTGCTAAACCTTGATAGGTTTTCTCAAAACCACAATGGGCCATATCATCGTGATAGACCCTGATTATGTTAGTAACCATGGCTTCCGGTACCACAAACCTATGTTTGTTAGTATCTTTTCTAAAAACTAGACCATCTATCAATTGGAATTTTTCTTGGTCTTCTTTTTCTAAATTTTCAGCCAAACGTTTCAAGAAGGGATCTGTTAATTGTCTGTATTGTAGCTCTTTTTCTAGCGGAATTGTCTCTGTGAAGCAGACGGCTCTGCTGAGAGCATCTACATGCACCATTCGAGGGGCCTCTCTATGTTTGGTATTGAATGTATAATCCTGTAATCTCAGGATCCACCTCGCTATTCGAGGATTCAGACAGGCTTTATTGATTGCATGCACTACTGCATTGCAATCTGTAACTACTGTAAAGTCTATTCCATATAAGTAAATATGGAATCTTTCGACAGTTTTGACTATTGCGAGCATCTTTAGTTCAAAACTATGATAGTTACTTTCAGCACCATTAGTGCACTGACTGTAGTAAGCAACTGGCGACCAATTATTGGATTTTTGTTTTTGAAGCAAGATGCCAGCTATTGCGACTGCACTAGCATCCGTATGAATTTCTGTGGGTAACGTGGGATTATATACAGATAAAATGGGCGCTGAAACTAGCTCATTTTTAAGAAGATTGAAAGCTGTCTGACAACTTTCGTCAAATTTGAAGGATACAGATTTTTTTAATAAATCCGTAAGAGGTTTTGCTTTAAAAGCATAGTTCTTTATAAATTTTCTAAAGAAATTGGTGAGACCTAAAAATCTTTGAATTTCTACTATCTTTTTTGGTATGGGGAAGTTCTTAACAGCTTCCACGTGTCTTTTGCTTAACGTAATCCCTGTTGGGGAAATTACATATCCTAAGTATTCTATCTTTTCTTTCAGAAAAAGACATTTATTATAATTCAGTTGAAAATTATATTGTTTAAGGATTAACATAACTTGTTTTAAAACGTGTAAACTATCGTCAACTGATGTAGATGGAATCAAAATATCATCTATGTATACTAATATCTTATCTTCCCGAATCAATGGTGACAAAATTTGTATAAGACGACGCTGAAATTCAGCTGGTGCTTCACAATAACCGAAAGGAAGTTTCACGAATTCGAACTGGCCATCTGGTGTGGCGAACGCAAAATATTTCGTGTGTTCTGGGAAAATTTTTATATGGTGAAACCCGTCTTTTAAGTCTAAAAGGGTAAATATCGTTTTATCACCTAAACGCGATATGCAGTCTTCTATCAGCGGAAAGGGATATTTTTGTTTTATCACTCTACTATTAAGAGGTTTCAGATCAATACAAAGACGCAGGGTACCGTTCTTTTTTCGAACCGGAACTATTCTAGCGCAGTACGGAGAAGAACTATACTTAATAATATTCCTATCTAGTAGGTCGTCCGTAATCTCTCTGATCTGCTGCCTTTCAGACCACGCAAATCTTCGTGGCGCGTAAGCGTAAATAGAATCGTCCTTTAACGAGACTTTAACCGAGTGATCGTCCTCCACTGGTGGGATGTCTGTATTTTCTACTTCTTCAATTACTTTAATTAATTTATGATCCGCTTCTGGACCAAAGTCAGATTTTAATTCCGATAGAAAAGGAATAGAGTCCTTTTTTGGAAGTTCAACGATTTCCGTTGAAGCTACTTCTGAAAATAAATCAACTTTAATTTTTGATTCATTATTAGTCAAAGAAACAGTAAAAGTTATTTCATTGTCTTGAAGGATATCTCTTCCTAAAATCAAATCCATGGAAGAAAAATTATCTTTTAAAACTAGCATATTTGCAGATGCTGTAAAATTTGGCAAGGATTTTAAAACTAAATTTGATTTTATTGAACCCAGAGTTGAAATGGTAGTGTTATTTACCGCTCTATATGTTTGTTTACTGCTGTTAAATCGTAAAGATTGAGATGAGAAAAATTTACTAAAAGTGGCATGGCAGATGAAAGAGACCGGGCTTCCCGTGTCTATCATTGCTAGTAACTCGCATGCGACGTTATTTAATTTAACAATATTAAGGACGGTGTCTTGGGAAACAATTTTCCTACCGTTATCTTTAAATGTTACCGCTACTATAGAAGATGGACTGCTTGGCTGTTCATCGACTGTTGCTACCGTAGGAGAAGTTGTCGGGGATGATGCTTTTTGCAGCTCCCTCCTTTTTAATTTTCTGCAATCCTCTCTTAGGTGACCCTTGTTGCGGCAATAGGCACAAAAAATTTCTGGCTTTTGTTGTCCATTTTTAGAGGAACCGTTGCTGTCCTTGAAGTCGTTATTCTTCGAGGGGTTGTATCTTTTGTCATTTTTTGAAACAACTTTAGTAGATCTGCAGACTTCAGTGATATAATGCATCTCTTTTAAAAAATGATTTATCGAATGGTGAGGTTTGTTTGCAGCCGTAGACTTTATAGCGAGGTTGTTAATCCCATTGATTAACAGGTGGATGGTGTCTCTATCATTAAGTTTGAGTGGGTGTATTAACGCAAGCTTATCCATAGCATACTCTTGAAAACTCTCTGATGCAAAATTCCATTTTCTGTCATTTATTTTCTGCATTACAACGTTGAAAAGAATTTCTCTTTTAAATCTTTGAGTGATCTCATCCTTAAAAGTGTCCCAAGATTTATTTATATTACCCGGACTCAAATCCATCCAGCGGCGAGCAACTTTACTAAGTTTGGAGGTAGCCGCTGACAATCTGACAATAGGTGACAGACCATAATTATCCGCAATGGTCTCTATTTTTTCCAACCATAGGGAGATGTCTTCGTCTTCCGTACCACCAAAGGAAGATATGGAATTCGTTAAGAATTTGATGGCTTGTGCTGTGGCAGCGAATGACATTTCTGGAACAAGGTTATTATTAGCGTCTTGAAATTTGTGCCGCACCATACCTTGTGGTGAGAAAACAGATATCTGTGAGTCTGCATAATCTGTTACTAGAGGAGTTTCTGAATATGACTCCTGAGCTTTGTAGTAGTTCAACAGAGGCGTCTCTGGTGAGGATCCTTGATTTGGATAACTTGTAGAGCATTGGTGCTGTATATGTGTTGGCACTAAATGCTGCATAGTTGACCTTTGAGGCTGCGTAGTAATATGCAGTTGCTGTGAAGAAATGGGTACCTGATTATGAGCCGTTGAGACTAGCATTTGATGCTGTGTCGTTGGGACAGATAGTTGTTGCTGTGTGTAAATAGGCAGTTGATGTTGCGACATCGAAACAGGCAGTTGATGCTGTGTTGAGATAGGCAGGTGATGCTGCGACATTGAAACAGGCAATTGATGCTGTGTTGAAATAGGTAGGTGATGCTGCGACATTGAAACAGGCAATTGATGCTGTGTTGAAATAGGCAAGTGATGCTGCGACATTGAAACAGGCAGTTGATGCTGTGTTGAAATAGGCAAGTAATGCTGCGACATTGAAACAGGCAGTTGATGCTGCTGTTCTAGCGTAGAAGTTTTTGAGACGGACATTGACATGAACATTTGTTGCATGATAGACTGCTGCTTAACTAGTTGTTGCAGCATGTCTTTTTGCTGGTCCATTTGTTCCTTTTGCAATTCTATTTGTTCTTTCAACGAGAAGTAAGATTGAGGCTGTGTATTATTACCTGATACATCAGAATGTGATGGGTTTTGTTCCTCCATTGTCGTCTCTGTTTGCTCAGGATTTTTTTCTAATTGCAACTTTTCTTGTCTAATTATGTGATCTAAGATCTCATCTATCCATCTATCCTTATCTTGACTTGATAGGATGATGCCGTATTTTCTTCCTTCAGCTCGTAAGAGGGGAAGAGATAAATCACTTAATTTCGCCTTGACGAGTTCCATCGATGTGTCTGTAGACATCTTGAAAGCGCGGGAATCTCGCGACTCGTGAACTCGGAAAACAAAGGCACTAAGAAAACTAAAAATGGCGACTGCTTTTTAGCGCGAACGACGCATTTGTTTCCAATGGCGTCTAACCGGCACTTTTTTGTGACCGTAACAAAGAAAATTTTCGAATGCAATTAACCACTGAAAATTATAAAAAGCCTCGACCGCCTTTTGGGCAATGCAAGGATTGACTCGTCAGTCTTCGGACAACGCGAGAATATTTCGACAGTCTCTGGACAACGCGAGAATATTTCGACAGTCTTTGGACAACGCGAGAATATTTCGACAGTCACTGGACAACGCGAGAATAATTTGACAGTCTCTAGACAACGCGAGAATATTTCGACAGTCACTGGACAACGCGAGAATATTTCGACAGTCACTGGACAACGCGAGAATATTTCGACAGTCACTGGACAACGCGAAAAATAACACGCACTCGTTAGTCTTTATGACAACGCGAGCACTGTGGTTTTTTTTTTCTTTTTTTTTTAAAAAAAAGAGAGAAGGAATGCGGGTGACGCAATCTATTTGCGTCTAAATTCCGGACGCAAAAAAACGAAAAAAAAAACCACTCAGAGCAAGGGATATCCCACTTTTGAAGCTGTGAGGGAGGTAGATGTTTTAATGAGAGGACTCTCTTTGTTGGGATGCCTGGATTCGCGGGTGTCAGGAAAGCCGCGGGAGAGGCGAACAAAGGGGTCTTGCTCGTGAGATGGTTGTAATAATTATCACACCACGTTTAACTGAACTGATCTTTATTCACGCGCATGGTACTTACAAATACCATGTTCTCGCCGTGTGACTCTATATTCTAACAAGGCTTATGCCATACAAGTTGTTGCGACGTAGTTGAACGTCGCGCGCCCGACCACACTCCTTCGCTGTACTTTAGCTCAAGATACCGTCATGGCCGCCGCCTTCTTCCTCGTCGACCACGAGGTTTTGCGCCACTGCGCACGCATCTCACACCTGCGCGCGCATCTACAGGATGCGCGCGCCTATCCGCACGCAGGCATAGTTATACTATGCAAGATATATCTCGTAATATATCTTACAATAAGAGCGAGATCTAAATTAAAATTTTTTAAAAGTTGTAAAAATCATGACATTTTTCCCACACACTTAACTAAATTTGGTAGCACTAAATTTAATTTGTATCACCATAAATCGATCAGAAGATTGGAGAGCATGTTTTACAAATTCAGATCAAATATTGAATATTGAAATATTTGATTTACATAAACAAGTTGATTCATTTTTTATGATTCATTATCTCACAAAACTTTAAATCTCACATATGAATTAAATAATCTCCATACCCATACAAATTTGGGACAGAATTTACACAAACATCATTTTATTTCGTTCAAAACTGCCATAATAAATTATTCGCAGCTCACAAAAAGAAATTTAATTGGTGTATAAAGATATACTTTATACTAAGTAATAAATAATGGATTGTATTTTAAACAAGGATATATGAGAGCAAGTCGGATGTTTTCTTCTGTAATAAAATGAATGTAATTTAGTATATCAAAAGAGCAACTATTCGAGCATTATTAGATGATATAAACTAAGTATTTATTCTATATAAGATAATACCCAACAAACACCGATATATAATTGTTACATTGCTATAATAAAACGGAATATAACAGGTAATATAACGTGTACGTTACATGTAACATCCATGTTAGTTGTAATTTCCCACTCATAGATGTAACATTTTTAATATAACATACATTACATTGTAGTTATATTGTAATTATATACCAAATAGCACATTGATGTATTGATAAGTCAGTGCTATCTTGGGATATAATGACAATATGACTACAATGTAATATATGTAATATTAAAAATGTTACATCTATGAGTGGGAAATTACAACTAACATACGTTACATGTAACATGCTTAAATAATATAACATTTATATACTGTGTTTGATGGGTACAGTACAAACGTTTCGACTGCACGCGGTCTTCTTCAGTATAGGAATTAAAAGTAGATGATCATAAGTGATTGTAAGTCGCAATTTTATTGCCGAATTAGTGCATGTCATGTTGAGTCAAATTACAAAACGTCAATATATTTCTTACGGATTGATCGCTCTATTGAGATGTTTGGCCAATCTCATAGATTTCATTGTTAGTATGCGAGAAAATTATTGTTGTCATAACGCACTATGAGTAGTGAGATATAATAAATTAATAATGGTCAAAATATAAAATTGGTTTTACGTGATCTGTGCGCTTACTTGTAATGTTTGTCGCTTCCCAATTAGACCGTACCAACGTAACATGACCTCTCATTTCCAAATGTACTTATTTTGTAATTATGTGTGTTTATATAGTTTAAGTGTGTTTAGGATTTTAACGATCTGTTTCTCTTGTGTGTTTTTTTTATTATTGTTTGCTAGTTTTTCCAATATATCAAAATAAGATTTGCTAAGCAACTTGGTATCTCTATTTAGATTTGATCCATTTTTTTATTTCTTAATGTGTAACATCTCGGAAATGAGTCTTTTATGATAATTAGTTTCACTGTCTAAAATTTTAACGTTGTCCCAATCAAAAGAATGATGTTCATCACATTCATATGTGATCAGAGATTACCGAATATCCTGTCGAATCTAACTTTATGTTGTTAACATGTTCTTTCATTCTAGTTTGCAATTGTCTCTTCGTTTGGCCCACATAAGAAGCGTTGCAATCTTTACAATTGATCTTATAGACTACATTTGACGTACATGGGTGTTCATTTTTATCTTTTTACGTCTTAATAATTTTATCGAGTTTATTGATACATCTGTATCCTGTTATGAGTTCCGTATTTTTTACCGAAGAGACAATTATTTCTAAAATTTTATTGATATATGGAATAACAAAGAATATTTTTGGCACTGGTTCTTTTTCTGAGTTGCCTATTTGTCTTTTACTGTGTCTATTTAAGAAACTTTTTTTGGAAATAAGATGCCCTATCCGATAGTTAATTTTATTAAAAATGAGATCCAGAGGGTAACCGTTGCTTCTTAATATGTCAATAATTAATATCAAGTTTTTATTAAAAAATTGTGATAATAGTAGACATCTATCAACTAAGTTATAAATTATGCCGATCTTATGGCAAAGTGCGTAGTGTGAAAAGAAAGATAAGGTTCTTCCTGAAAAGGTATCTTTTTGATACCAATCTATATGTATCATGTTGTTCGTTATTATAATAGACAAATCTAAAAAATTTAAGCAACAGCCAACCTCCTGTTTTACGGTAAATTTTAATCTGTCGTGGTATTTATTAAAACCATCGACAATCCGAGTCATGTTCTCACTAGATGTGGTTAACAAACGTATCGGAAATATAACGTGCATTTTGTGTTAAACGAATTCAAAACTGTGTCTTCTAAATCCTGCATCACTATGTCGGCTATAATCGGAGACAATGGAGAGCCCATGGGAGTCCCATAAGTTTGTTTATAAATCTTATTTTTGAAGATAAAATAGGTAGATGTTAAAATAAAATTAATTTCTTCTATGAATTCTTTTTTAGGTATTTTTGTAATTTTTGTGATATGTTCCCATCTATCATTAATACCATTAATTGCGAGATTTAGAGGCACGTTAGTAAAGTGTGAGACCACATCTAACGAGAACAATAACTCGTTGTTATCAATCCTTTTGCCAGAAAGCAAGCTGTACAAATCAAAGCTATTGTTAATATAACTCTTAGCTCTAGGAATGCTAGTTAATAAAATTTTGTGCATAAACGAGGCAAACGCATACAACGCAGTATCAACTGATGAAACAATGATTCTAAAAGGAGTGTTTTCTTTGTGAATCTTAGGTAATCCGTAAGCTTTTGGCAAGAGAGAATCACTAGACCATAATTTATAATAATCAATTTTAAAGATGTAATTATTCTTATGCCATTTTTTTAACAAATTGTTTAGATCCTTTTCTATTATTTTGCATGGGTTTTTTTTAATGATGAAATAAGTGTTGGCATCATTTAGTAGATTGTCCATTTTATTAATATAATATGTTTTGTCCATTGCGACAGTAACGTTGCCTTTATCCGCGCGTGTGAATATAATGTTAGGATTTTCTTTACAAAATCTTACGGAATCTTTGTATGAACTTAGTAATTTTTGTTGTGTGAAATTTTTTTCACATAACAAATAATCATAAAAGACTCATTTCCGAGATGTTACACATTAAGGAACAAAAAATGGGTTAAATCTAAATAGAGTTGCTTAGAAAATCTTATTTTGATATATTGGAAAAACTAGCAAACATGTAATAATAATAAAAAGATACACATAAGAAACAGATCGTTAAAATCCTAAACACACTTAAACTATATAAACACACATACGGAATTCTAGAGCCTTCTGAGCGGGCAGTATTTTCATCAACGACATAGGCTTCGATGAATCTGGTCAATAATAATTCTGCTGAGAAGCACCTTTGTATTGAGCACACCTATGTGCAGCGAAGTAATTCACAAATATCACAAACTACTGTTAAATTTACTAAAAAGCACACGAGCTCGTGCGATTACTACTCGACGCGTAATGGCGGAACAAAGTCAGAAGAAGAAGGACGGCGGGCCTCCCTCCCTCTCGGAGGTCCGCGAGGCTAGCGCCGGACCCCTGTGAAGCTGGCCCCTCATTTTCAAAAATTTGAAATTTTTATTAGAGTTCTGATAGCCCCCCTAAGAGTTCTAAAGTTCTCTATCGGTTTTAGAAATAGTTCCGCCATTTAAAATAGAAAAAATATCATTTGAAGATACGGGGGGGCCAACTTCACATTTTTTGCAACTTTAACTTGGCATAACTTTTTTGTTATCAATTTTAGAGCTTTGGTAATTAAGGATAATTGCTAGAACTCTTTGGGGGGCTATCAGAACTCTCAACAGAATTGTCAAATACCGAAAAAAATTTTCACCCTTCTAAAAATCGATAATTCGGGTAAAAATTTTTTCGGAAATCGGCAGTTCTCTCGAGAGTTCTGGTAGCCCCCCGAAGAGTTCTAACGATTCTTCTTAATGATCGAAGCGCTACGACGCGAAATTAAAAAGTTCTGGTTCCTTAAAGTTGCAGATTTGAAAAATTTCAAAGTCCCAGAGGGGTAGAAATTTTTTTCGGAAATCGACAGTTCTCTCGAAAGTTCTGGTAGCCCCCCGAAGAGTTCTAACGATTCTTCTTAATGATCGAAGCGCTACGACGCGAAATTAAAAAGTTCTGGCTCCCTAAAGTTGCAGATTTGAAAAATTTCAAAGTCCCAGAGGGGTAGAAATTTTTTTCGGAAATCGGCAGTTCTCTCGAGAGTTCTGGTAGCCCCCCGAAGAGTTCTAACGATTCTTCTTAATGATCGAAGCGCTACGACGCGAAATTAAAAAGTTCTGGCTCCCTAAAGTTGCAGATTTGAAAAATTTCAAAGTCCCAGAGGGGTAGAAATTTTTTTCGGAAATCGGCAGTTCTCTCGAGAGTTCTGGTAGCCCCCCGAAGAGTTCTAACAATTCTTCTTAATGATCGAAGCGCTACGACGCGAAATTAAAAAGTTCTGGCTCCTTAAAGTTGCAGATTTGAAAAATTTCAAAGTCCCAGAGGGGTAGAAATTTTTTTTCGGAAATCGGCAGTTCTCTCGAGAGTTCTGGTAGCCCCCCGAAGAGTTCTAACGATTCTTCTTAATGATCGAAGCGCTACGACGCGAAATTAAACAGTTCTGGTTCCTTGAAGTTGCAGATTTGAAAAATTTTAAAGTCCCAGAGGGGTAGAAAGTTTTTTATTTATATATACTTATACATACAATACTATTACTAGATACTAATACTACTTATTATAATACTTATTATAATATATATTATTACTAAATTTTTTTAATTTCATTAATTAATTTTAAATTTTTTTTATATTTATTTTAGAATTTTTTTTTATTTTTTTTATTATTGCCTGTAACTTATTATATATTATTAATTTTTAACGTAAATAATTACGTGTGGACATATGTTTTCTTTTCCACTTACCGTGGATCGTTTTGTGGCTAGATCATCGTATTTGTACCATTGCGTTCCTATGTACGTGAACGCAATGTAATGTCCACTACTATAACCACTGCCGAATTTAATATATGATATCACTCCTGACAGGATATAGAGATTATCATCAACGACAATAGTTTTAGATATAGTATCCAATCTGTGTTTAATATTAATATTTTGATCATGCATGTAATTAGGATCACTAAAAATACTTGTGTCTATAATAAGATGAGAACCATAGGAAATAGTTCTATTAATATATTTTTTGCAATTATTGCCTGTTGTTTTTTTTCGCGCAATAATGTTATCATTTATTGCTTGTTGCATATTACTTAAGCCATTTTTTATAATGACGTCTACATTTATGTTACAGGTCGGGGAGGTTCTTCTATAACTGTGATCGCAATTGTCACAGTTATACATAGTTGTAAAACTAGGAATATCTTCAAATAAAATTTCTGCAAGATGCGCAGCATTGCAATTGGCATTTAAAGACGATATGTTCCTAGTGTATGTCTTTTTATTGAAAATAGCGATATTGCATAGGATTGTTGCTCGTGCACAATAATCGTTAGCAATTATTTTTCCGCGTGCTAAAACATCTGTAATCAGTTTTATAAAGTGATTAGATGATGCCGTCATTTCTGTCTTATAAGTATCTCGCATGGCTATACCATTCGCCACGACTTGGAAAATGGAGTCGAATGCGCAAGTTTCTCGCACAACAATTTTTTCTTTCTTCACCGTCGTGGCGTTGCATACGTTGCCATTTTTAAAAACTGGAATACCTACAGTTTTATTGGTGGTAATTAAGTCCCAATCAGCGCATGGCGTTAAATAATTAGATTTGAATCGTTTCGCGACCTTTTCCTCATCACCACTTATGGACTTTTTTATTTTAAGCCTCCAATTTTCTATTTCATTTAACGAGTCTCGCGCAATCTCGTTTTCATTTTTGTCTGTATTGTCTTCATCCCTTATATTTTTTTCTTCAATCTCACTTTTTATTGAGATTGATTCCTCATTATAAATTATAGATGAGTCTGGATTAAATATTTCAGGCGTGTCTACAATTATTGGGCTCGAAATATCCTTGCTTGGTGAAGATGTTTTTTCTTTGGATGCACCTGTTAGTCGAAGTCTACCTTCTAAATATTCAAGATGACAAAGGATAAATTTATCTATACGCATAGGCAATTGATTTTTAAATACCCTTGTTTTTAGTTCCGAAAATTCGGCTTCGACAAACGATGATGAAGCAATTTGTGAGCCACGTTTAAAATGAGCTCTCATTATGCCCGTCCATATGGGTAAATAAGTTATGAGAAACTTTATTTTTCTCGCAGCTTCGGGATTATAATAGGCATTCGCGATACTTCCGTTGCGCGAATTATAGGCAATTTCTTGAGCATCAAGAAATAAGTTTTCGGTCAAAGTTGTCCAGCCACTTGCTACAACTTCTTCATCATCGTTAATGTCATCATAATCTTCATTATCAATGTCATCATAATCATCATACTTTTCAATGTCATCAATAACTATACCTTTAATGACATTATTTACATCTCTTAAATGTATTTCGGAAGATAAAAATGCACCGCTTTCATCCAGGCCTATTTCTTCGCTCAACGTTACTATTAATACTGATCTTAAAAAATTATGCACCACGGTAAAATTTTCCATTTGATAGGCTTGTCCCAGACATCTTAAAAAAAATTGTCGGATTTTAGGTGCTTTTCCTCTTAGACAGTCCCATTTGGCTATCATGCCTATAAAATGGCTAATGTCTAATCTTATGTAACATTGCGGAATGTTATTGCAATATATATTATTAATTATATTGTAACAGATTTGCAAATAATGACGTAAATCTATGCAATTTGCGAATATACGTGCGACCGCAATAAGAATTGCTTTTCCAAAATCTGTTACAACGATTTTAGGTTTTGGTGCACCGTCTCTTATGATTTCGGATAAAAAGTAACTTATCATCGATGCATCCTGCTTTGCAGAAACCATCTGGAAGGCAGGAAAATTACCAAGCTCGGAAACGCACATACATTCATACAAGAATAAATGTGGTGATTTTTCTCCATTCGGAAGCCGTAATTTTTTTCCTATGCTTCCAGTGGCATCTACAGTTAAAAGACAATTATCGTCTTGCTTATAAGCCTTCTTATACATAATCTGTTGTTCCAATGACCAATACATACAGTAAAACGGATTTAATCCTATGTTGCGTATTGTTCGTACAAATCTAGTACACTTGGCGATGCGTAAATTGTGTAAAGGATCAGTATTATATAATTGTAGACGTTTATCTATCTCCTCTTGTTTTGCCTTGCGCAAAACTGTTGCGTCGTATAAAATTGGTGGAATATTATCACCAAATGTCATTAATTTCGTCGCTTCTTCGTTGCGCCAAACACTAGCGCTTTTATGTCCGTCTACTAATTCGTTCGCAACTTTTTCGCGTAAAAATCCTTTCAATTGTCTTTTTTTCTTATGTACAACTTCTGTTGAAAATTCAGTAAGAGTACATTCAAATACTGCATCGTTTCCTTTTATAGGCTTATTGTATAATAAACCTACAAGGTGCGCGCCACATTCATTGCACATACCTTTAAAACGTGCATAACATTTAGCATCGCTATTTATATAAACTTTAGCGCGTTTAAACGTAAATGCGCACGGTAATTTTGTTTGCTGCCATATTCTATCAGCAAAAATATGTGTCCATTTACCTGATTGCAATGACATATATTTTCTTTTGTTACGTCCGCATTTTTGGCGCGTAGGTTTTATTTGCGCCCATTTTTCTTCTGAAATTATCAATTTAAAATTTTTCAAAGATTCAGAAGTAGAACTATTATTTAAGTCTGTTACATTAAAAGTGCTATCTTTCGAATCGTTATTTTGAATCGCAGCTTTTTTATCTATTCCAAACGTTTTTAATACAGCACTATACATGCCGTTTCTATCATTTTTCAAAATCGTGTAAATATGCTTAGGGGTGATATGTGATCCATTATTTATAAGAGTTTCAGATATCGCACGATAAATATCATGAGATGGTGGAAAAATTTTACCGTCATCACCTACAGTTTTATATTCGTCATTTATCAAGACATCACGCAATTTCTCTTTATCGTACATATTGAAAAAAATTTTTTTAAAGCTTAATGCGAAAGAACTAAAATAATACTATGTACTATAACTAAATATACATGAATATAAACTAATTGTAAGAAAAAAAATTAAAGAACTCTTAAAACTCTGAAAAGAATCTAAACTTTAAAGTACAATAAAAAAATCTAAGTATAAAATCTCTCTCCAAAGTAAAATATATGTGAAAACCTAAATCTAATATAAAATCTATAGAATATCTTATTAGAGATAAAAGAAAAAAAGAAAAAACGTAATCCTAAAGATATGAAAAATCTAAAATATGGAAAAACAGGAGAATTAATGAAAGGGAAACAAAAGTACGAAAATAATGATACTTGTACGTATCAAAACGCCAACTATATATATCGCTGTTCTATTCGTTATGCCGACAATAAAGTCGCACGACTGAAAAGACGATTTTTGTCTCGTTCGGTTTGCGGTTTCTGTCGAAACTCTCATCAATTCCGCTACTACTCATTCGCGTGGCTCGGAAGTTCACGAGATAAGCGAGTGGACGCGGAGTGGATGCAAGCAGAGACTCCGTCTCGTGGCGCTGCTGCTGCAACGTGATGGTGGGGGTAATGCTACGAGATAAGCGAGTGGACGCGCAAGTGCACGCGCATGGCACGTGGTGCATAATTTTTTAAGATCAGTATTAATAGTAACGTTGAGCGAAGAAATAGGCCTGGATGAAAGCGGTGCATTTTTATCTTCCGAAATACATTTAAGAGATGTAAATAATGTCATTAAAGGTATAGTTATTGATGACATTGAAAAGTATGATGATTATGATGACATTGATAATGAAGATTATGATGACATTAACGATGATGAAGAAGTTGTAGCAAGTGGCTGGACAACTTTGACCGAAAACTTATTTCTTGATGCTCAAGAAATTGCCTATAATTCGCGCAACGGAAGTATCGCGAATGCCTATTATAATCCCGAAGCTGCGAGAAAAATAAAGTTTCTCATAACTTATTTACCCATATGGACGGGCATAATGAGAGCTCATTTTAAACGTGGCTCACAAATTGCTTCATCATCGTTTGTCGAAGCCGAATTTTCGGAACTAAAAACAAGGGTATTTAAAAATCAATTGCCTATGCGTATAGATAAATTTATCCTTTGTCATCTTGAATATTTAGAAGGTAGACTTCGACTAACAGGTGCATCCAAAGAAAAAACATCTTCACCAAGCAAGGATATTTCGAGCCCAATAATTGTAGACACGCCTGAAATATTTAATCCAGACTCATCTATAATTTATAATGAGGAATCAATCTCAATAAAAAGTGAGATTGAAGAAAAAAATATAAGGGATGAAGACAATACAGACAAAAATGAAAACGAGATTGCGCGAGACTCGTTAAATGAAATAGAAAATTGGAGGCTTAAAATAAAAAAGTCCATAAGTGGTGATGAGGAAAAGGTCGCGAAACGATTCAAATCTAATTATTTAACGCCATGCGCTGATTGGGACTTAATTACCACCAATAAAACTGTAGGTATTCCAGTTTTTAAAAATGGCAACGTATGCAACACCACGACGGTGAAGAAAGAAAAAATTGTTGTGCGAGAAACTTGCGCATTCGACTCCATTTTCCAAGTCGTGGCGAATGGTATAGCCATGCGAGATACTTATAAGACAGAAATGACGGCATCATCTAATCACTTTATAAAACTGATTACAGATGTTTTAGCACGCGGAAAAATAATTGCTAACGATTATTGTGCACGAGCAACAATCCTATGCAATATCGCTATTTTCAATAAAAAGACATACACTAGGAACATATCGTCTTTAAATGCCAATTGCAATGCTGCGCATCTTGCAGAAATTTTATTTGAAGATATTCCTAGTTTTACAACTATGTATAACTGTGACAATTGCGATCACAGTTATAGAAGAACCTCCCCGACCTGTAACATAAATGTAGACGTCATTATAAAAAATGGCTTAAGTAATATGCAACAAGCAATAAATGATAACATTATTGCGCGAAAAAAAACAACAGGCAATAATTGCAAAAAATATATTAATAGAACTATTTCCTATGGTTCTCATCTTATTATAGACACAAGTATTTTTAGTGATCCTAATTACATGCATGATCAAAATATTAATATTAAACACAGATTGGATACTATATCTAAAACTATTGTCGTTGATGATAATCTCTATATCCTGTCAGGAGTGATATCATATATTAAATTCGGCAGTGGTTATAGTAGTGGACATTACATTGCGTTCACGTACATAGGAACGCAATGGTACAAATACGATGATCTAGCCACAAAACGATCCACGGTAAGTGGAAAAGAAAACATATGTCCACACGTAATTATTTACGTTAAAAATTAATAATATATAATAAGTTACAGGCAATAATAAAAAAAATAAAAAAAAATTCTAAAATAAATATAAAAAAAATTTAAAATTAATTAATGAAATTAAAAAAATTTAGTAATAATATATATTATAATAAGTATTATAATAAGTAGTATTAGTATCTAGTAATAGTATTGTATGTATAAGTATATATAAATAAAAAACTTTCTACCCCTCTGGGACTTTAAAATTTTTCAAATCTGCAACTTCAAGGAACCAGAACTGTTTAATTTCGCGTCGTAGCGCTTCGATCATTAAGAAGAATCGTTAGAACTCTTCGGGGGGCTACCAGAACTCTCGAGAGAACTGCCGATTTCCGAAAAAAATTTCTACCCCTCTGGGACTTTGAAATTTTTCAAATCTGCAACTTTAAGGAGCCAGAACTTTTTAATTTCGCGTCGTAGCGCTTCGATCATTAAGAAGAATTGTTAGAACTCTTCGGGGGGCTACCAGAACTCTCGAGAGAACTGCCGATTTCCGAAAAAAATTTCTACCCCTCTGGGACTTTGAAATTTTTCAAATCTGCAACTTTAGGGAGCCAGAACTTTTTAATTTCGCGTCGTAGCGCTTCGATCATTAAGAAGAATCGTTAGAACTCTTCGGGGGGCTACCAGAACTCTCGAGAGAACTGCCGATTTCCGAAAAAAATTTCTACCCCTCTGGGACTTTGAAATTTTTCAAATCTGCAACTTTAGGGAGCCAGAACTTTTTAATTTCGCGTCGTAGCGCTTCGATCATTAAGAAGAATCGTTAGAACTCTTCGGGGGGCTACCAGAACTTTCGAGAGAACTGTCGATTTCCGAAAAAAATTTCTACCCCTCTGGGACTTTGAAATTTTTCAAATCTGCAACTTTAAGGAACCAGAACTTTTTAATTTCGCGTCGTAGCGCTTCGATCATTAAGAAGAATCGTTAGAACTCTTCGGGGGGCTACCAGAACTCTCGAGAGAACTGTCGATTTCCCAAAAAAATTTCTACCCCTCTGGGACTTTGAAATTTTTCAAATCTGCAACTTTAAGGAGCCAGAACTTTTTAATTTCGCGTCGTAGCGCTTCGATCATTAAGAAGAATCGTTAGAACTCTTCGGGGGGCTACCAGAACTCTCGAGAGAACTGCCGATTTCCGAAAAAAATTTCTACCCCTCTGGGACTTTGAAATTTTTCAAATCTGCAACTTTAAGGAGCCAGAACTTTTTAATTTCGCGTCGTAGCGCTTCGATCATTAAGAAGAATCGTTAGAACTCTTCGGGGGGCTACCAGAACTCTCGAGAGAACTGCCGATTTTCGAAAAAAATTTCTACCCCTCTGGGACTTTGAAATTTTTCAAATCTGCAACTTTAAGGAGCCAGAACTTTTTAATTTCGCGTCGTAGCGCTTCGATCATTAAGAAGAATCGTTAGAACTCTTCGGGGGGCTACCAGAACTCTCGAGAGAACTGCCGATTTCCGAAAAAATTTTTACCCGAATTATCGATTTTTAGAAGGGTGAAAATTTTTTTCGGTATTTGACAATTCTGTTGAGAGTTCTGATAGCCCCCCAAAGAGTTCTAGCAATTATCCTTAATTACCAAAGCTCTAAAATTGATAACAAAAAAGTTATGCCAAGTTAAAGTTGCAAAAAATGTGAAGTTGGCCCCCCCGTATCTTCAAATGATATTTTTTCTATTTTAAATGGCGGAACTATTTCTAAAACCGATAGAGAACTTTAGAACTCTTAGGGGGGCTATCAGAACTCTAATAAAAATTTCAAATTTTTGAAAATGAGGTGCCAGCTTCACAGGGGTTAGCGCCGGCGTGAGAGAGTGGCGCCGCCATTGCTCCATTACTCATCTTTTGTTCAAATTGAGTGTCAAGTTTGAACAATTAGCTAATGGAAAATAAAGTTAGTTCATATATCAATAACATTAAACCTATAGATATACAAGGTATCCTACATAGAGAAAACTTAAATCCGATAATAATCACTCGAAATTGTCGCACAACAACCATAAAAAAACCGGACATAAATATACATATAGAGGCTAAAAAATTTTTTAATAATAAAACTCATCCTTTAGAACACACAAATAAAAAATGGTTTATCAACTTCTCCAACACAGATATTCCTCCCATGGTGTCTACTTTGTTACAAATGGGTTGCTACTCTTCTTTCCAACATAAATAAATTGTTTTTCCAACATAAATAAAAAATCGGCCATACATGAATTTATCAAAGACATTAAAAGGTAATTCAAGACGTAACAATATCAACAATTTGACAACTACCCGAAATATCGCGATTATTAAATTTCAACTTCTAAACTCAAATGACAAAATTGATTTAACACAACGAAAATTAATTCAAATGCATAAAGAAACTATGAAATTTTATAATGATAACTCTTATATCATATACACACGCGCGGACAAAGGTAATATTACGGTTGCAATGGACAGATCGTATTACAATATTAAAATGGGAAAGGAAAATGTTAAAAAAAGTCGATTTTCCGATTATATGTGCGTACAATAATATCAAATAATTTAAATATTGAATTTTTTAATTATTTTTTTACTATTGAACTGTATTTTGTATGCATTTTTATTTGTTAATAACTTTTTAATAAACAATTAGTGACGATGAAAATGACAACAAAATCTTTTGAATTTCTATGGAACCTAAAATTCGAGTTCCATGGGTATCTGTGAATCATACAAGATGTAAAAATGATGGTCTTTTTTCCTAGAGACCTGGGGAAAGTATTGAAAATCTATCAAAACTATTGAAAATAGCTGCATTCGATCGATCTGAAGACAACTATAAAATCGATGACATGGATGAATTTTCAATCAAACCAAGTTCAGGTTAAGCACTTATTGAATAGTTTTCGAGATCAATAATGTTTTAATATCGGAATCGCAAAATTCAAGATTGCGGATCCAATATGATAGATCAGTATTGAAAGAAACTAGATTCCAGGATGTAGTTACTTCAGAATAAAAGATCCGATTTCACATTCAAATACATTGTTTTTTAGTATTTTTATTTAAATATTTTTAAGAATTAACTAAAAAATGTAAACATTAACAGACAACTAAACTTCTAAAAATTATAATCGCTCATATCAAAATAAAAATTCAAACATGTATACCCAACTGATAAGCATTAAAATGATTGAATATAACCTAATTTCTATTAATTTAAAAAGTCACATAAAAAGAAAAAAATAATTAACCGCATAATCAAAATTATTTAATTGATCTTAAGAACAAATTTATAATTAAAATACAATATATTTGACATGTTTATTATTAAAATTGATATACAAAAAAATAATAAAAATAGATTAGAATAACAAACGTTTCAGCTGTACACAGCCTTCTTCAGTGTAATAAAACAATTAAATTAAAATTACAATAATCCGTTAGTATCTAATACAATGCGAATAAAATCATTAAATACCATAACGATGCGTAGTCGATTAACCATATAGATAAACTATGACAATCATCATTCTATTTCATCTTTAATTCCCATCTATAAATCCTTTGATGACCGCTTTCAAAGCTTAGGGAAAACAATATGTGTAGGAAAAAATTCTCATCTAATTCCATCGGTGAAAAGCGTGGAATTATCCGAGATCTCATTATAATAAATGAAATAATCTACAGAATTAAAATTTATTTAGGTGATGACCATCACAGTATTCATTTTAACAATTATAATAAACATGTGTACTTACAATGTAATTTTTAACACCTCTCACTTGATTGTTTCGTACCATCTTATCTCAAAGTACCTTACAGAAAGACAGAGTTCAACCACGCATTTATATATCACATACGTAAGTCTTCAAAGTTTTTCTATCATTGACTTTTATTTGTATATTTGTTTATTTTTCAAAATTTGCCAATTTTTCCAGAATAAGAATCACTAAGTAACTCTGTGTCTTTGTTAAGATTTAATCCATTTTTTTGTTCTTTAATGTGCGACATTTCTGAAATTAATCTTTATTGATAACTAGTTTTGTAGTTTAATCTTAACATTATCTTAGTCAAAATTATGTTGTTCTTTTAATATGTGCTCTGATATGACAGAGTACCTTTTAGAATCTAATCTAACATTATTTCTATATTCTTTTAATCTAGTCTGCAATTGCTCTTTGTCTGACTTACGTATGATGCATTACATTCATTACAATTGATCTTATATATTACATTAGAGTTTTGTGATTGTTGATTTCTGTCTTTGTGAGCTTTAATAATTTTATTTAATTTATTCAGACAACGATATTCGAACATTGTTTTAGATTTGTTAATTATTTTACTCTTCTTAATAGAGAAAACAACCATTTCAGACATATTCTTGATGTACGGAATAACTATCAGTTTTTTTCTCTCCTCCTCGCTTATTGTATTCACAGTTTTTTTCGGATAACTATATCTGTTATAAATCTTATCATTTGAGATGAGATGTTTAATACGTCGATTCATACTGTTAAATATCATATCGAGAGGATAACCATTGCTTAAAAATATATTGATAACTAGTTCCAAATTCTTCTGATAAAATTGTAGGTGTAATAAAAGTAAACACCTGTCAGTTAAATTATAAATAACCCCAACTTTATGACAAATAGAATGGTTGGAATAATATGACAGTACTCTGCCCAAAAAAGTTTCTTTTTGGGACCAATTTATACACATAATGTTGTTAACTATATTAATTGAAATATCTAAGAAATTCAAGCAACGATTTCTCTCAAGTTCTACGGTAAATTGTAATCTCTCATGGTAGTCATTAAAATTTTTTACAATGTTTTTAATTTCTCTAGCTGGGACAGTCAAAATTATGTTATCAACGTATCTATAATAAACCGAAATTTTTATGCCTAAATTCGTCAATATTGTTTTCTCTAAATCTTGCATAACTAAGTCAGCTATAATCGGTGATAACGGAGACCTCATAAAAGTCCCGTGTGTTTGCTTATAAATTGTGCTATTGAAAGTAAAATACGTCGATGTTAAAATAAATTTAATAGCATGTAGAAAGTCCGCCTGTGGTATCAGTGTAACACTATTAATGTAATATAATCTTTTTTTAATACTGTCTAATGCTAGATCCAGAGGTACATTTGTAAAAAGAGAGACTACGTCTAATGATACCATTACCTCATCATCATTGACCCTTCTACCTGATAGAATGCTCACCACTTCAAAATTATTGTTGATGTGACTTTTAGCCGGTGGAAGACAGAAATATAATATGAAATGCATATAAAAAGCTAATGAGTAAAGTGCTGTATTGGTTGAGGAAACAATGATTCTAAAGGGAGTGTTCACTTTGTGGATTTTAGGTAAACCGTAGGCTTTAGGTAAGATAGCATCACTCGAGGATAATCTGTAGTATTCATTTTTGGAAATGAATTCCTTATTCACCCATTTTTTAACATTAAATTTAATTCTTTTTCTATTTTTAAACGTGGATTTTTTTCAACAATGGAGTACGTGTTATTGTCTTTTAAAAGACTCTACTTTATTGATATAATCGGTTTTCTCCAGCGCTACTGTCACATTCCCTTTATCAGAGCATGTGAAAATGATATAATTTAAAATAATTAAAATATGAGAAAATATGAGAACTATTATTATTCTCTATGTTAGAACTAAAGAATTCTATTCAACAATGAAACAAAAATATTTAACAAACAAAAATATTTAACAAACAAATAAACAAACTAAAAAACATAATGTATTTGAATGTGGAATCAGATCTTTTATTCGGAAGTAACTACATCCTAGCATCTAGTTTCTCTCAATACTGGTCCACCATATTGGATCCGCAATCTTGAATTTTGCGATCCCAATATTAAAACATTATTATCTCGAAAACTATTTGATAAGTATTTAACCAGAACTTGGTTTGATTGAAAATTCATCCATGTCATCGATTTTAGTTGTATTTAGATCCATCAAATGATGTTATTTTTAATAGTTTTGATAGATTTTTAATACTTTCCCCATGTCTCTAGGAAAAAAAACCATCATTTTTACATCTTATATGGTTCATAGATACCCATGGAACTCGAATTTTAGGTTCCATTGATAGTCGGAAAATCGACATTTTTTAACATTCTCCTTTATTAAAAGATTGTAACACATATTCTATTCTAAAATCCCATTCAGAATTATAATTTCATTGGTAGATATGGCGTCATATCCGTTAGCGTCCTTTTTACAAAAAATTTTATCAACCAGTATCCTCTTAGCCAATAGCATATCAAGAACAGTTTTGATTTGTATAACATGCTATCTAATAAAAAGATCGACAATAATGATACTTTGTACTCTATAGACGTTGTTTCGCTTTTCACGAATGTTCCTCTGGATCTTGGGATTAATGGTATTAATAATAGATGGGGACACCTTGCTAATTACACAAGAATGCCTCAGAGTGATTTTATACAAAGCATTAAACTTATTTTGACTTCCTCATATTTTACATTTGAAAACAAAATATACAAATAAACTTTTAATATTCCAATGGGATCTCCATTGTCACCAATTATCACGGATTTAGTGATGCAGGATCTGGAGGACACAGTTTTTAATTCATTAAACATAAAATTTACTTTCTATTTACGATATGTGGATGACATAATATTAGCTACATCTGCTAATAACATGACTCCAATTGTTAATAGTTTCAATAAATATCACGATAAAATGAAATTCACAGTGAAACAGGAGGTAAACCGTAGCTTTAATTTTTTTAGATTTAACAATTAAAATAATGAACAATCAAGAGACGGTAGTGTCTTGTGCTAAGTTTGCGTAAGCAACAAGACACACCGTGTATCTTTACGTGAATCGGATAGTTGCGAGTACTCGATATTTTCAGTTCACATATAACCGCTGAACAGATCGAGTTCTTACTAGACTCAATCAATAGCTTAGGTTTAAATTATATAATGAAAGTGTTTTTATTTTTGCACTACATGCTCTATAAAAAAACCTATTATGTCGTAAAGTTAAAATATCAAAATTTTTCATTAAGAAACGTCTTCTCGGCTCAAATGTACAGTTCATATAATTGGCGAAAGAAGACGCTAATAACTGTATATTCTGCGACATAACATTTTATTGATTTTATTTTATTGATTACTTGTCACTTTTATTTATTTTGGTTATAAAGAGTAAAACAATTAATTATAAATAATTTCAATTTTGAACATTAAAAATAAAATTAAATGAGAAATATTTTTATCGGCTCTCAATCTTAAGAATAATATATAATATTTTAAATTGGCCAATAGAGAGCCCAAGTGCGAAAAATTAATTCTTCGGAATCTCTTTGTTTTCTCAAGCTCGCCAAGCTAATCGTACATTTTATTTTCGAGTTCGTCTTTTCACATAATACACAGGTCGACTTACAATATTTTATTTACTTGTCGCTTACTGACAGTATTTGTCTTAAGCAAATAGTCGGTTGAGAAAACACTTTTATAATCGCTTCGATCTTACATATATTTGTGCGATATAAAAATTTACAAAATAAATTTATTCCTACATATATATTAATAATATCGTTTATAAAAATAATTTAAATTATTGGAATTATGATGAAAAATGTTTGGCAGAGAAATAAAATAATAAATATGATCACAAAATGTATTACTTTTTTTCAATTAATTTAATTTATAAAAATTTGATAATTTAATTGTAATTATAATACGATCAATTAAAATTAATATTAATCAAAATTAATGTTGGTCGCTAGTGGTGAAAATAAGCTTAGAAAACTTGACTTCGACGTAACTAGCAAATTTTATTTAATTATTTCACGACGTTTCGACCATTTGATTGTGATCCTTTTCAAGTGAAATTTCTACAACATAATATTACACAATAGTTTTTAACATACGAGAACTCATTTAAGTGTTAAATTAATAAAATATATATAAATTTTATAAACATACCCATCAATTAAACCGAGGTTAACGTAACATCACACTGGTGTTATTTAAAATCGAAAGTTAAAAGTTAAAAGAGGAACACGTCCCATCGTTATGTTGTTGAAAGTTAAAAGTTAAAATGGGAATGGCAATGGGAATAAATTGACAACTAATTGGTTTAGGAAACCTACATGTTCTGGCAGATACATCAATTTTCTTTCGAGTCATCCTATTAAGTACAAAATTAATACGATTTACAATTTAGTAGACCATGCAATTTTACTTTCTAACGAACAATTTCATAATACGAATATTGAGATTGTAAAGAACATTTTAATTAATAATTGTTTTCCGAATCATATTATTAATAAGTATGTAAATAAAAGAATTAATGTACTGAATAACAACAAGAATATTAACGGTCACAATGCGGATAATAACGACAGTTTGAGTAATGATTTAGATAATAACGTTAATGTGAATTCGGCTCAAGATAAGAATTATGTAATTCCACTCCCATACGTTAAAGATGTTAGCGACAGTATTAAAAGGTTACTTAAAAATGCTAACATAAATGTCGTTTATAGTTTGCCAAAAAAGTTGAATAGGCTGATAAAACAAGGTAAAGATTTAATAACTAATGATATTAAAACAAATGTAGTATACAAGATTAATTGTGAAAATTGTAATGCATCATACATTAGACAAACAAAAAGACATTTATGCACTAGAGTGAAGGAACATGCCAGCAATATTAAATTACATGAGTCTAATCATTCGGTTTTGAGCAAACACAGATGTGATTTTGGGCATAACTTTGATTGGAAATCACCGACCATTTTACATAACGAGAAACATGTAAGAAAGAGAGAGATTGCTGAAATGTTCTTCATAAAAAAGCATGACAATACGGTTAACCTACAGAAAGACACCGAGAATTTGACAAACATTTACGACAAAATAATAAAGATTGTTTAGTGGCGCGTTTCAAATTTAGTCGTTGACGAAACATCATAACGATGAAACGTGTTCCTCTTTTAACTTTTAACTTTTAACTTTCAACATCATAACGATGGGACGTGTTCCTCTTTTAACTTTTAACTTTTGATTTTAAATAACACCAGTGTGATGTTACGTTAACCTCGGTTTAATTGATGGGTATGTTTATAAAATTTATATTTATTTTATTAATTTAACACTTAAATGAGTTCTCGTATGTTAAAAACTATTGTGTAATATTATGTTGTAGAAATTTCACTTGAAAAGGATCACAACCAAATGGTCGAAACGTCGTGAAATAATTAAATAAAATTTGCTAGTTACGTCGAAGTCAAATTTTCTAAGCTTGTAATTATAATGTAATTATAAAGTAATTATAAGTAATTATAATGTAATTATAAGTAATGTTATAAGTAATATTATAAGTAATATAAGTAATTAAAAATAATAAATTATAAATGTAATGTTATAATAATATTAGAAAATAATGAAAAATAAAAAAAAAACTTTTATTTTTTATTATCCTCATCTTTTCTTGGCTCCGGGATCCGTGGCTCATTTTTATTTCTCCAGTTTCTTAGTCCTGCGATCTGTGGCCCCCAATAATAATACGAAGATGATAATGTATAAAGAAATGAAAAAATTTTTGTTCTTGCTGGCGGACACCTGCTCTTCGTCCTCTTTGCTTCCAATCTGTAATTATAAAATATTCTATTAGTCTTGTAATTTTGCATTATAGATTAAAAAATTGTTATTCATTCATTACTTTATTTGCCCCCTCAGGGATTAAAGGCGCTTTTAAGGAGCGTACCCAAACCTTACAAACCTTTACAATATTATCTTACAAACTACTCTTACATCTACTCTTACATCTATCTTACAAATATCTTAATTCTAACTTAATCTACCTATCTACTAAATAAGAGAGAGAAAGAGTCGTCTCTAATCTATTATCTCGCTTCGCCTCGGCTTCCAGTTCCCCATACATTCTCCAACACCTCATTCATACTTTCACTCATCCTCTTCCTCATACCTTCTTCCCCCTCTTTCCTTCCTTCCTCCTCCCCTTCCGTTCTCCCCTCCTCCCTCTTTTTCTCTAATTCCCTCATCCATCCTTCCCCCTCTCCTTTTTCTTGCAGTATTTCCCTCATTCTTTCCCACCAATTCCCCTTATTCCCCTCTCCCCCACATTCTCCTATTACATGTTCCCAAGTTTCATCTTCCATCCTACATAGTCTACATCTTCTTTTCTCCTCTTCTTCCCAGTATCTCGCCCCTCTCATTTCGTTGTTTATTCTAAACCTCACTATCCTTCTCCATCTACTTTCCCCCCATCCCTTTCTCAAATATTCCGGTAAACCCTCCTCCTTCCATTCTCCATACCATCTATTATACCTCGACTCTCTTATCTTCTCCCATCTTTCCTCCTTTTGCATTTCCCTGTCTTTCTGCTCCCATCCGTCGTATACTTCCTCTCCCTTTTCTCTTTTTTCTTCCATCTCCTTCCCTTCTATTCCCCTTTCTTCAAAAAATTTTGCCCTTTCTTCCTCTCAAACCGTTCTCTCCTTTCCTTCTCTTACCCTCTCTTTCATATCCTCATAGCATTTCCTCGCTAAACTTCCTCCCATTCCTTCCTCTAATTTTTTCTCATATCCTACTGCTCTTCTTCCTGCCCTTATCCTAAATTTATCCTTTCCTATCTCTTCTCTCACCATATACCCCGGCGTACACCAATCCACTCCTAGCGTCCACCTAATCCATCTTTCCTGCATTGCCTCTACTTCTCTCCTCTCATTCCACCCCCATATTTTCGCCCCATATTCCAACACCGTTCCCACCAACCTTTCCATTAACCATACTCTTTTCATCCAGTCTCCTGCAAACCTTCTTTTCTCCATTCCCCACACCTGACTTATCACCGCTCCTGCTTTCCTCACTCTGTCCTTTACCTGTGCCTCCTGTCCCCCATTTCTTTGTAACTTATATCCTAAATATTTGATATAAATTTAACGTATAAGACGGGCAACAAGAGCCAAATCGCGGATGACAATGCGTTATCCTAACGAAACTAAATAATTTTTCGTTAGAATTAAATACCGGTGCACAAGGCACCAAATTTATACTTGGACACGGCCAAGATTTTAAATATGAAATAATCTCATATTTTGAGATTTAATTTCAATACCCCTTTAACCCCCCTACGGAAAATAAATAAATAAATGCAAGAGAAAAATATAGATCCGAAAATCGCTGAATCGGGAATCGAACCCGAGACCTTTCGCTTGCCGGGCGACTGCTCTTCCAGCTAAATATTTGAATTCTTTTACTTCCTCTAATTTTTTCTTTTTCCACCTCCACTCCATTTTCTTCATTCTTCCTCCTCCCTTTCTAAACCTCATTACTTTTGTCTTATCCACATTCACCTCTTTTTTTTCTTTTTTTTTTTTTTTACGTAGTGGAAATCCTCATGGATACCCCCGCCCTCCGGGTAGAGGGCGGGCGGTTATGTGGGACTTCTTACTCCCCTTGGCCGATCCACGAATGGATCGGTCAGGGGGCGCAAGACATACCTCACTAAAACCACTACGGATACCTTCTCGGGCGTTATTAGGGGACGGCCAGGATGCTGGTATCCCATGCCTACTAGCCGCCCCCCCCCCCCGCCTTAATCCATCCTGAGGAGGATGCCACTGAAGGCGGCACCCTCCCCCCCGCAAGTGCAGGTCTTCGCGGTTGCGACGCAGGGCGGTATCAACCCCACGCCGCGCCCTCCCGTTGGTTTTGGCCGGCGGGGTCACGGCTCGAGTATGCCCGCTCGAGCCGTCACCCCCCGCCCCCCCGGTTGGGGTTCCCCCCGGCACCCAAAGGGTAGCCGAGTTCGACCGCCAACCGAGGGGGGCCCTCTCAGGAAAGCCACCCCCGGGGGGGTGACTTCCCTCGCGAGGGTTGCTCCCTCCAGCCGAGAACGCCCGACTCTGGGCGTCTTTCTCGGCGGGAGGGCAACAGACCCTTGCACCCTCGCGGGAGGGGGACCGCGTGCAATGGGGATCAAGCCGAGGCTTGGACCCCCCGCAATCCCCCCTCTGCCGGGTGCCGTGGCAACCACCCTTTCCCCGGAGGGGGTTCAGGGCTCGGCCGCCGGCATCCGGCGCTAACGCCGGGGTCTCTCCTCGAGGAGACCCCGGCTGGACGAGGGCGCAGGACCGCCAACCCCCCCGCCGGCCGACTCCTATGAGCCACCGGCAGGCGGGCAAGCGGCCAGGCGCCCCCGTCCCTCCCACGCGTGGGCGGTCAGCGGCGCCGGGCCCTAAGGCCCGACGACGCTAGTCCCCACAACCCCGTCGATGGTGGCCCCCCTCCGTCCCAAAGGGAACCGAGGGCCGGCCACCACCGCCGGGGAGGAAAAAAGCCAGCACTCCTCCCCCCCCGTCAGGGGGAGGAGAGGGGCCGGCATCCTGGAGAGGCGGAGGGCCGCCCATCCCCCGGCCGAGGGACCTAGGTCCCGCGGCCGGCGACCGGCAGCCCCCGCCCCCCCGTTTCCATCATTCTTTCTATCACCTCCCTTTTTCACATCCCTCTCGCCGGGCTTGAGAGGGGAGATGGGGATAAGACGGTATGTACGTCCCACTCCACCCCCCCCCCCCCATTAATTTCATCCCGGGTCGGGTCGACGTCGGCGCCGTGTTCCGCGTCCGACGCCGATCCTTGAAGGGGGGGGAGCCAGTCTTCATCCCCGTCCTCCCCTTCGCTCCCCTCCTTATTGGGAGGCCTTCTCCTCCTTCTCCTCTTGTGTCCCTCCCGTTCTCGCTTTCTCTCCCTCTCCTCCTTCTGCCTCATAACTTTTTCGCAGAAGGAGGAGAAGGCCCTCCATTTGTCTTCGCTCCCGACCGCAGCCGCAATTACGGCCGGGAGCGAGAGGTCTGCGCCCACCGCGGACACGAGCTCCTTCCTTTCTTCGTTCCAGGCAGCACACGCCTCCAGCGTGTGCTGCGCGTCGTCACGCTCGTGCCCGCAATGGACGCAACGGGTCGTGCGCTCCTTTCCAATACGGCACAGGTACTCACCGAAGCATCCATGCCCGGTGAGCACCTGTGCCATCCTAAATGTCACCCCTCCCTTGGCCCTGTCTATCCACTCGCGTAGACAGGGCCAAATGGCCCCGACAGTCCGCTGCCCCGGGAGCCCCGGTCTCTCCAGGAGCTCTATCCACTGGTCGACAGCGTTCTGCCGGGCGTGGACCTTCAATGCACGCCGGTCCTTTGCCGTGAGAGTTATCTCCTCCTTCCGAACATCCCGCAATCGCCAATATACATACGAATGCATGTTGGCTAGGATGTTCAGGGAGGGAATCCCTGCCATCACTCCCACGGCTGTCCAGCTCACCGTACGGTATCCCCGGCACACGCAGTTTGCCACCCGCTTTTGCACTTGACACATGGTGTCCCGCAATTTGAAGGTGGCCTCCAGCTTTGCCGCTCATATTGGGGATCCGTACAGCGCCATCGCGTGGACTGTCCCGGCGTACAGCCTGCGAACACCCGCATTCGGCCCCCCGAGGTTCGGCAGGAGGCGACTTAGCGATATCGCCGCCCGCTCCACTCTCGGGGCGATCCGGTTGAAGTGTTCGCGGAAGGTCAACTTCCCATCCAAGTAGAGGCCCAGATATTTTATCTGAGCCCCCACCAAGACAGGGGTTCCCTCTACCATTATCTCCGTCCTGGGTGGCGCCCCTTTGCGTCCATTGTAGAAGTAGACAGCTTCTGTCTTCTGAGGCGCCACCCTCAATCCTAATTCTTTTATGCTGCGCACGACCCGTCCCACTGCCTCCTCCGCTAACGCCCTTGCTTCTCCCCAGTCTTTCCCCCCGGCCAATATCAGCGTATCATCCGCGTAACAGATAGCTTTGCAGCCGGGGGGGAGGTTGGTCCGAAGGACCGAATTGTATGTGAGGTTCCACAAGAGCGGACCAAGTACTGATCCCTGCGGAACCCCACAGTACATTGCCCTCTCGCATACATTTGCCTCTCCATCGATGTATGTTATCGTCCTGTCCCGGAAGTAGTCCACTATGATGGCAGCCAGGTATCCAGGCACCTTGTGTATGTCGAGCGCCTCGGATACCCGGTGCCAGGGTAGGGTGTTGAAAGCGTTGGAGATGTCCAACGATACCGCTAGCAACACCCCACCCCCCTCCATAATGGCCCCCGCCTCCGAGCGGACACGACTAATCGCGTCTATTGTCGACCGCCCGGTGCGGAAGCCATATTGCTCCTCGTGCAGATCTGTGGATCTACTCCGGGACAGGTGCCCGACGAGGCGGCGGTGAATTATCCTTTCGAGGATTTTCCCCGCCTCGTCGAGCAGGCAAATCGGCCTGTATGCGGAGGGCTGGTCCCTCGGCTTTCCCTCCTTTGGAAGAAGGACTAATTTCGCCTTCTTCCAGGCTGGGGGGAATTTTCCCTCCTTGAGGCAGCTGTTGTACAGTTGCCTCATCTCTCTCTGTAACTCCTTATGGGCGAGGCCCCACAGCTTTTCATGGACGCCATTGGGACCGGGAGCTTTTCCGTTTTTTATCCCTTTGATGGCGCCCATGAGCTCCTCTCCCGTGACCCCCATTTCTTCCTCCTCCCAGTCAAACCTCCTATTACGCATGGGGTGCATGCCTGTGTGCACGACCGGGAAGAGGATGTCCACTATTTGTTTGACAAAATGGGAATCCAAGGACTCCGTCAGGGGGGACGCCGCTCCTTTAAGTTTCTTTAACACCATACGGTACGGGCGTCCCCACGGGTCCTTATCTAGGGAGAGAAGGAGCTCCTCCTAGGACCTCGCCTTCGCCTTTCTTATTGCAATACGGAGAGCGTCCCGTGCGGCTCGGTACGCCCTCCATCCTTCCTCATAATCTGGATCCGCAGGATCCCTGCGGAGCCTCCTTTTTTGGTGGTCGGAGGCACGCCTCAGCTCCGCTATCTCCCCCGACCACCAGTACATACATTTCGATGGGCGGAACCCGACCCTTGGCATGGCTATATCGCAGGCCTGTACAACGGCCTGCGACAGCTTTTCTTGTTGCATGGCCAGATCCCACCCATCAAATCCCTCCATTGTTGCACCAGCACCGATGATAGCCGCCATCCACCGATCGACGTCTATTTTCTTGAGGGCCCATCTTCTTCGAAAGTTACTCGTTGGATTACCATTCCATTCTCCTCATCCAGAGCCCTGCGGCGCCGCAGCACCCCCCGCTTATAAGCGGAGACAGAGAAGGTTATACACCGATGATCGGATAATGTCTCCCTCTCTGTCTCCACCCTCCATCTCTCGATTAGTCCGGCCGCAGAGGGGGTTGCCTATGTTAGATCTATTATGGACCTCCCCTGCGGCCTCACACAGGTATGGCTGTTCCCCACATTGATCAATACGAGGGTCTGCCGCGACGCCCAGTCCAGGACTGCCCTTCCTTTCCAATCCTCCCGGGGGGAACCCCAAACGCCCGAATGAGCGTTGAAGTCCACCAGGACTATTACATTTGATGGTGTCTGGCATCCATCCAGTTCGCGCGCCAGGGCTTCTAATTTGGCCTCGTATTCCGCGGCCGCGACGTTGGGCGAAATGTAGATGCCAGCCACCACCAATTGCCCCCAAGAAACGCCTACATACCCCTCCCCTGCCCATAATACATTACATGGCGGGGAGGTCCTGGTTTCACGTCTGTAGATGGCTACTCTTCCATCGGTGCTGGTTGCCCAGTTTGCTCTTTCCAGTGCCTTGTATGCCTCCGTGAACACCCCGAGCCCGCAGTCGAGCTCGCACATATGCTGCAAGACCATATCTTGTGCGGGCCCGGAGTGATTTACGTTGGCCAGTATCACCTTATTCATGGTGTTCCTTCTCTGGCTTTCCCTCTCGTTGGATTACCATTCCATTCTCCTCATCGTCTGCTTCGCTCCCACGATGTTCCCTCCTTAATTTCCTCCTCTTTGTCCCCGATTCCTTTATTCCTTCCTCTTCTTCCAAGCGTCGGGTTCTTTCCTTGCCACTTGACGTGGCAACTGCTGTTTCCTGACCTTTTCCCTTCTTTATTTTTTCCCTATCTTTCGGCTCCTCTTCGAGGGCTTGCTTCCTCCTTGGTGTAGGTTGTTTGGGTGGTTGAACCAATTTGTTCAGTGCCACTCCTTTGACTCCCTTCTGCACCGGTGTGCAGGCCTTGCTTCCCGTCCGGTGTTTTGCAGGAAGGCCTCTGTCCCTACACACCGGGCAGTTGAAATCCTCGCTGCATTCTTTGGCCACGTGCCCCTCTCGCCCGCAACAGTAGCATTGGTTGCTCCGATCGGTGCGATTGGGACATCGTTGTCTGACGTGACCTCCCTCCAAGCACCTGTAACACTGCAGGGGCCTTTGCTCTAATAGTGTCACTTGGACATGTCCCCAACCTATTTTTATACGTCCCCCGCCGCCCGTAACTAGGCGGTTGGCCGCAACAAGGGGGCATCTGGCCCAGAGGGACCCTAATCCATTCGGGGAGATTTTGATGTCTCCCGTCTGGATCTCCTCCTGCTCGCACTTGCCAAAGGTGGCTATTGCTTCCACCACCTCTGTCAGTGCGATGGACTCCTCCAGCCCCAGTATTCGGATTTCGGCCATCTTTACTGGACGGCTTATCCGGACCCCCTCCTTTCCCTTAAGGGTCTTTCTTAATTTCGCAGCAAGTTTGTCTGCGAGTTTCCCCTTGTTCTCTCCTGGTATTTCATATACCATAGCCTCTGTGATTGACCTCCTCATGTTTATTTTTTTGATGCCAAGGTTCTGGGGCTCTATCTTCGTTCTCGCCTCTCTCATTATCTCGGCATACTTGCCTTCCGGGCACGTAAGTGTATTCGCCGCTGTACGCGGCTCCTTCCTCTTAGCAAGTTTTGCCTTGCCTTGGCTAGACTGGGGTGGAATGGGCTGGCTCCTGCCCTCATTCCTGGTCTGGCGAGTCTTTTCTTGCTCCGCCCTATTTGCATCCCCTTCTTTCTTCTTTCTTTTGACCACGGTGGTCCACTGCTCGCCCTTTTCTTGTGGACCATGAACCGCCGCAACCATTGAAGCGGTCTGTCTTCCTGCAGCGCTCACCTGTTTAGGCGGTTGCTGTTTATGCTGCTGCTTCCCCCTCTTTTGGTTTGTCTGTGTTACGGCAGACTTGCCTGCGTTGGCCGGAGGGTTTAGGGTCGTCACTTTTGTGACCTTGATCCTCTTTTCTTTACCCCCCGTAGCCGGATCGGTCTCCTGTCGAGTGGTTTTTTGGGGGTTTTTTCCCCCCGAGGAAGCTCTCTTATATTTGAGCTCCTCATGGGTATCCCCCATCCTTTCATCGAGAATTTTCTCGATCAGTCCTTCTATTTTTGGGACGCTGCTCTCTTGCATGGATTTCATTTGCGATTGCAGCGACTCCATTAGTGTAAAAAGGCCTTCGATGCTTCTATTAAGAGCCCCCCTCTTCGTCGTCTGAAGTGGTTGTGGATTATATGTCCTTACCACGTTCTCTTCTAAGATAGGATGGGTATTCGTTCCCTTCCTATTTTTCTTCTTCTCCTTTAGATCTGAATCAGAGAGGTCTTTGTCATTGTAGACCATGGAGCAGTTTTCTACCTCCACCTCTGCCTTCATTCCTTCCTCTTCCGATTCTTTTCCCTTTCCTCGGGGGGTGGGGGGTTCCCCATCTTTACTTGGTGGAAGTGAACTTTCCATCCCCCTACTCCTCTTCTTTTCTGGGGCCTCCCCATCCTTGGGTGGAAGTGAGGCCCCCTCCTGTCCTTTAAGGACCTCCCCATCTCTGGATGGATGTGAGGTTCTTTTCCTTCTCTTCCTGGGACTCCTTGGCCTGTCCTCCTCCTCCACTTCGGATGTCTCGGAAGGCAGAGGTGTCTCCGATGCTTCTCCCCGGAAGGCATCTCCCCGAGAAATTGTAGGTTTCTCTTTTCTATATCTTGCCTTCCTTTTCCTTAGCTCTTCGTTCTCTCTTTTGAGCCTGCTGTATTCTATTTCCAAGTTCGCCAATCTTGTTTTGATTTCGGCGAACTCGGAATCTCTTTTTCCACCCTCTTTTTGGCCGGCTCGAAAAGCCAGTTCAGTGACTGCCGCGCCCATTGCCGCGGCTGACACCTGTAGCTCTTTCGTGTATCCCCCCTTCAGGTTTTTGGAACTGACCGCTATCTTGTAGATCGATTCCATATGTTCAGCAATTTCTGTCTCGATATTAATTGAGGATCTATCGCTGAACTCCTCCCTTTTATGGTAAATCAACTCTCTGAATTTATCGAGAGATTTCCCTTCTGCCGATTTGTACAAAGGACTTAATATTTCTAACTCTTTTTGTCTCTCCGCCTCCAAGGTTTTGATCTGAATCGCTGCCTTCCTCTCCTCATTTTTAACGAAGTCATGCGGAGGTCTTCCTCTCTTCTCCTTTTTGATTATCCCCGTTATTACAATGGGATTGTCGGCCGTTACTTCCGTTCCATCCTCCTGTGCATTATGCACTGTACCGGGCAGAGCGGGAAAAAAGCTCTTGTGGAGAATGTTTGCTTTCCCGGGTTCCTCGGTTACGTTTTCACTTTCGCTTGTTAGGCTGACGATATCCGCCTCCGTTTCGTCGCCAGTCTCCCCCTCTGTTTTCATTCCTGGGATTCCCTTTCTTGTGTTATATAGCGCACTCCGTGCGATCTTCTTGCTTTCACGGGCAATGTCTGCTGCTGTCCTCGCTGTTCTAGTAGGGTTTCTCCTACCTCTTTGGCTCAATGTTGAGCGATCCGACCTATTACTTCCATCCGAGTCACATCTCGGTATGGATATTGTGACTTGTTGAAGTTGCTCGCCTTTCCATAGGTATTCCTCCAGTTCTTTGAAGGAACCTGCATTTAGGTGGACCTGAGATCCATCGCCCTCTCTTTTAGCTCCACTCCTTCGTAGGTTTTTTGGGTTTGTATTGTTAGAGTCTGTCATTTTGAATAAATCCCATTCCCCCCAACGGCTCAGTGGGCCGGCGTATCTCCCTCCGACCGACGAAGTGCCCGAAACATGACCGGCACACTCCGCCGGTCAGGCCCGGTGTACTCACCGGGAGCCCACCTATGCCGAAACCAGAGGGGATAAAGACCCCCCCTGGCCCGGCTCCAGCCCCTTACTCCCCCGTGTGGGGTTTTGACGCCGCACACGGGTTTTTCAGGGGTCCCGCGCCTCCGACAGCGCGGGCACTGCTGGGGGTGGCGCCACCCAGGGGGCCCCACGGACGCTTTGAGCAGGGTCGCCGCTCCCCGGCCCTGCCCTACACGCCGTGGCGACCAGCCTACCGTGTTACCCCTCGCCTAAGGCCTTTGACGAGGGGGTGTGCGCCTCTCCGGTCGATCGGTTTGGAAGGGGAAACGGTCCCGACCGACCGGGGATAACCTCTCTCGCTGCCGGGCCCTGCCTCGGAAACGTCCGAGCGGCCCCGGCGGCAGGCGGCCGCGGCACCCTCCGGGCTATGCCCCTTGGGTAACCGCGACACGCCTTCTCCGCCATCCTCGGCCCGGATTCGGAAACGTCCGAGTGGCCCGAGGATGGCAAGTCACAGGGACGCTGGGACAAGAGCACGCTCTCCAACCAGCACCCTGCGACCTCCCTCTCGCCGTCGAGCCCCGCCTCGGAAATGTCCGAGCGGCCCCGACGGCCGACCCGCGTGGTCCCCTCCAGGCAATGCCCCTTGGGTAAACCCTCCGGGCTATGCCCCTCGGGTGACCACGCGTGGCCGTCTCCGCCGACCCAGCCCTGCCTCGGAAACGTCCGAGCGGCCTGGGTGCGGCCTACCCCAGGGACGCTGGGACGGGGACCCAGGCTACCTAGCCTGGAGACCCCCAGCCAGCACCCTGAGGCACCTCTCTGTCCCCGGGAACCGCTCCACGAGCGGGCCCCGAAGACCGACCGACATGGACTCCTCCGGGCAAAGCCCCTCGGGTAGTCGCGCGCGGCACCCTCCAATGCGATCCCCGTCGCCGACGCCCACCCCCCCAGATCCCAGAGAGAAACTTCCCCCGGGAGAAACCCCAGAACAAGCCCCCCTCAGGACGGAGGGGAGGAAAACCCCGGATGGCAAAAGCCGCCTACCCGGCAGGCGTGCCAGGCCACAAAGCATGGTGGGAAGGGAAGCGCCAAAGCGCCGTGCAGTCCCTTCTCCTAACGGTGCCATGCCACCGGGCGTTTGAATTCCGGGTCGCCATCCCTTATCACATACGAGCCGAAGCTCTAACGGGGAAGTGGGCCCCGCATCCACATTCGACCTCTAACCTTTTTTTATCCATGTAATTTTCCATTTTCCCCAACATATGTATCATCCCTTCCTCATCCTCTGCCAACAGTACCATGTCATCTGTATATGCCAAGCAGTGCACTTTTTCCCCTCCCAGCTTAACCCCTCCCCAACTTCCTTTTCTCAGCACTTCCTATATATCTGCTATCAGTAAATTAAACAAGTGTGGGCTCATTGGGCAACCCTGCCTCACACCCCTTGCCGTCCAAAAGTTTTCTCCCTCCTCCTTCCCCACTCTTACCTTGCTCCTCGTCTCTCTGTACACCTCCTCTATCCTACTTCTCAATCCTTCTCTTATCCCTCTATTTCTCATTGCCTTCATTAACACGTTTCTATCCACTGAGTCAAACGCCGCCTTCAGCTCTATGAATGCCGCTACTACCTTACCTCCCTTCTTATTCACATTTTTATTAACCAGGTAGTTTAACACATATATACTATCTATCACCCCCATTCCCTCCCTAAAACCTGCTTGACTCTCCGGTAACATATTCCCTCTCTCTATTTCCTTCTTTAACCTTTCTGTTAGAATCCCCACATATACCTTATCCAAAAAAAATCATAAAAATGAAAAGGTCAGGCCATGTTCAAAAGAAGGTACTCAAAAATTTAAACCTTTAAAAATTTAAACGATCTAATAATAAATTATCACAAAAAGTAACTGATATGTTATTCAAGGTGCCAGTTCAAAGTGAACATACGTAAAGTGTATATTATCGAAATTTAGTAATAATATATTACCATGAAAAGTAACTGATATGTTATTCAAGGTGCCAGTTCAAAGTGTGAACATACGTAAAGTGTATATTATCTAAATTTAGTAATAATATATTACCATAAAAAGTAACTGTGATATTTTATTCAAGGTGCAAATTCACATTGAACATACATACATATAAGTAAAACTGATTACAATTTGATTCTAGAAAATAAGTGCGATATGTTATTCTTAGTGCACAAAATATAATAGTCGTTTATAGAGATTTGATTTGAAATTCATACTAGCCCGTACAATAAAAAATAATTGCTCGTAATTCCAGAGTACCAATTTGTTAATGACTCAGAAGAATAACATGGCGGCCTGCTCTCAAAAAACTTTCGATGGATAGAATAAATAATTGAAATAAGAGTTGTGAAAATTGTATAAATTAAAAATCTCCAATCTTTTTTTAGTAAAATTTCCCGTTAATGACCATCATTAACCTAGGCAAGGTGGCATATGTGATTGGGATTCAACATTATCAGTAATTTATTGAACAGACAGAGAAAAGTTTTGTTGTATGCATCGGTTCAGTGTTTGAAATAACCATGTACTATCCATATACTGTAAAGCACAAATTCTTCATTTCTATCATAAATAATATCTATTTATTAAAATTTTAGCAGACGTCTTTTAAATAGAAAATAGTGTCTTGCGATCATGAAGAATAGGTTTTGAATAGCAATGTTTCATTTGACTTACAATTTTCTTCAGAAACACAGAAGAAAAAGGTATTTGTATATAGTTTTGTATATTCACTTCGTTGTGTGTAGAGCTTTTAAAAATACGTTGAATCCTTATTCTAATCTAATCTTCTTCTAATGTAATACTTTTCGTATTTCAAATGTTGTAGTAATTATTCTGTAAGAGCTTCGACATTATTTCTAAATGGACATCGAAAAACATCATAGTTTTTTGAGAGCAGGCCGCCATGTTATTTTTCTGAGTCATTAACAAATTGGTACTCTGGAATTACGAGCAATTATTTTTCATTGTACGGGCTAGTATGAATTTCAAATCAAATCTCTATAAACGACTATTATATTTTGTGCACTAAGAATAACATATCGCACTTATTTTCTAGAATCAAATTGTAATCAGTTTTACTTATATGTATGTATGTTCAATGTGAACTTGCACCTTGAATAAAATATCACAGTTACTTTTCATGGTAATATATTATTACTAAATTTAGATAATATACACTTTACGTATGTTCACACTTTGAACTGGCACCTTGAATAACATATCAGTTACTTTTCATGGTAATATATTATTACTAAATTTAGATAATATACACTTTACGTATGTTCACTTTGAACTGGCACCTTGAATAACATATTAGTTACTTTTCGTGATAATTTATTATTAGATCGTTTAAATTTTTAAAGGTTTAAATTTTTGAGTACCTTCTTTTGAACATGGCCTGACCTTTTCATTTTTATGATTTTTTTAGGATATCAATTACTTCTTAAAGTACACATATATAGAGCAGCTTTCTAGTAATTCAAGTATCACAAATATATGTATTTTCGATTCTTATCACATAACTTTGTATAAGTAACAATTTATGCAATACAGTTCAAAATAATTGAAATATATATGGTATATATGTACATATATAAAATATATAATTATATTATAGTATACATATATATTTTATTTAATCATATATGTAAATGTTTGTATAATTGTAATAACTTTTAACGATACATTGCACATTTATTTCAATTGTAACAGAATAAATTTATATTCTTGTATAAATATTGAAAATAAAGAATGGGCCCCTCCATCGCCCATTCTCGTGAGAACGCAACCATATATTTTTCTTCGTCTCTCCGATTTTAACACGACATACATATTTCTGTCTGATAATTTTTTTTTTGATGATACTTTTTGAAATGTCATGAAGCCTAGGTCAAATTAGAAACTTATTGCACTCGTTTTAATGCAGCGCTTACAGCAGCTTTTATAAAGCGCCAGAGCAGCCGATATTTTATTTTGGCGCTTACGGCAATTTTTATACAGTACTAGAACAGTTGATGTTTTAATGTAGCGTTTATGGCAGCCTTTATACAGCGCCATTATTTAATCTGTTCTAAGAACAATATGTATGCCCCTTGTGCTCCTTTGGGCCATTTTTTCTTGAACACTTCCATATCATTAGAGTAATACCATTCCGATTTTGTGTCAGCTCTCAACATACACGTGTAGTGACCACGATTCATTTCTTCACCTTCGTGAAATATAGCGCTTATTACCTTGTACTTTTTTTTATTAATCGTGATATTACTCGTCGGCACGGCGGTAATCCGATTGTTGATAATTTTTTTAGAAGCACCGTATACAAAAGTATATAAATCGAGCTGTATTACTACGACGGATAAAGTTGATTCGATTACGGTTTTCTTTTTCAACACGGTACCCTTACATTCGTTACAATTGCCGTTTATCGTTTCACATTTAGAAAATTCTACATTAATCAAACTTTGTAGAGTGACACCTTTTTTGCTTTTTAATGTCGAATGTATAGGTAATATTAACAAACTACTGCTTTCCAGCTTAGTTACATTGTAATTACATTTGACATTCGAGCAACATGTTACGTGCTTTAATTCGAGTTTTAATACATCATTGATGTCGGAATACGTCGACATTAGAGCCGTAAAAAATTCCGAAACATCTTGTTGTGTTCGTTCTTCGAAGCGTTTTCCGACAGATCTAACCGCTTGAATGTTGCAATATTTACGTTCACCATACGCGCAGATGGCATCAGTCAATGCATTCGATGCTTTATTTTTCAGTATTTGTTGCCTAATACGTACGCAATGAAACGCACATTGTAATATTACATTAGCGTAACACGAAACATCATCGTTATTGCAAAGACCATATATTTTCCACGTAACTATACTTTCTGGTTCCTCACAATCATAATTCTGCACATCATCAATGATATTAGAGATAGCCCATCGACGATCGTACATTTTCACAACCTTTTTCTCGGACGGATTGATTTGTGGCAGTTCAGATTTGAATATAGATCTCAGTCGATTATATTCTACAATGGCTCTCGAGTTTGCTTTAACTGATGCTGGATTGAAATTTATCAAATGTAGACCTTCCAATTTACTTACTCGTGACAAACCTACATAGGCTTGACCATCACTGAATACAGTCGTTCCTAAATCCATCATTGCATTGTTACATGTAATTCCTTGACTTTTGTGTATAGTTATTCCATAACTGAGAGACAATGGAAATTGTTTCCGATGTACCATTAATTTGTGGAATACTTCAAATTTAATATCTACTTTTGTTATTGCGATTTCTTTGTTATCCGAAATAACTATTTTGATGGAATCAATACGATTGCCGTCAGCAGAGCGATTAACTGCAACTACATTGCCTATCGTTCCATTGACAAGTCCCAAAGTTACGTCAATGTTTCGTCGAATCATCACTTTAGCGCCAATTTTAATCGCTATTACTCTTTCAATGCCAGCTGTTTCAGACACTTTATCATCTTTGTCTTCCAAAATTTTATGCACCTTTTTTTTCATTGCTGGAGCACAGTCGACATCATCTTCTGCTATTAGTAGAATTTCATCGCTGTCGATTTTATCGAGCATTGCTGTGTTCAAAACTTTGCACAAATAACACGTTGGCAATAAACAAATTGTATCAATCGGTAATTGATTCATATAAGTGCAAAGTTCATTCAATCTTTCGTCGCAACTACTTTCTTTAAAATTGATTTTTCTAGACTGAAGAACATTGATGTCAGAATCCGTTACTAAACCTATTCGTATTCTAGAAAGTATATCACGATATGTATTATCGCATCTTTGTCGCATATTAATCAAAAGTTCGTCGTACTCGAACAATCTCCACAAATCACATCTACCCATGGTACCTAAATACTTCTGAATCTCTGATCGAGACATTTTAACAAACAAAAATTGTCCTTTTACAGGAAGAAGCTGCAACAAGTCCCCAAACAGGAGAATGTGTTTTCTGCCAAAGAAACCATCATCTGTATCTGTCGTATTAAAGATTTCACATAATCGTAGATTGATAAACATAAATGTCACATTTGAAATCATGGATACTTTATCGATTATAAATAATTCGACATTCTTTAATTTGTCTCTCAAAGTTTTCAAGACCATGTCTGACAATTGCGTATATTTTGGTGTAGATTCATGACTAACGGGTAGTTGAAACATTCTATGGATTGTCAAGCCATCGATATTGAATGCTGCGATACCCGTGGGAGCAGATATGGCAGTCGTTTTTTCCAAATTTATTCTGATCCAATGTTTAATCGTTTCAATTAGAAAACTTTTCCCTGTAAACTTCACCCTCGCCACTTACGTACAGTCGCAGAATCTGATTCTTATCTTGTAAAACTTGGCATACTCCATCAAAGACTCTTTTCTGGTCTTCGTTCAATTGCGACATTATTAGCGATAAATCAATCGGGTCGTCAATCTTACCAAAATCTTCCAGATCTTTCATCGCGTCGTCAGCTTCTATCGGATTACAATCCAGTTCATCGTCATCGGATTTGTCTCTGTCTGCTGTTTTCAGATCATTTTCGCGCTTCTCGATTAATTCAGCAACGTTCTCAAAGGCTTTCTGTATTTCTTCGAGCCTTTCGTGATATTTCATTGCCTTCGTTAAAACAGACTCTGAATTCTTAAAGGCATCCGTGTAAGTCTCGAATGTACCTTTGAGTTCACTCAAATCTCTCCATAATTTGAACAGAAGAAGCAGCGAGTAAAAGTATTTTTCGGGCTCAGTTTTTATATTAAATCGATAATGGTTAATTAAATAACCCTTTTTTCGTTTTTTTTTTAAATAAACCCGATGCCAGTTTGTAACACTTGACTTCGTCATTATTTGGCATCTGTTTCGTAATTTCCCAGAATCTGGCAAAATCGTACAAATTCAATGATTCTAATTCCTGAGGTCTATTTGGATAGTAATCATCGATGAGTGACGAACAGTAAATATTCGTAGAATTTTCATCGAGAGCTTTAATTTCATTAAATGTTTTAACTTTTCTATTTCTCACCTCATTAACATCGATCCATTTGACCATGGTATCATTATCCGTACCGTACAAGGTATTCCCTAATAGTGTATCCGCAGCTTCTAAAGCACCGTATTCTCTGTTATTAAATGAACGCATTGCAAAATTCCACAGTTTCGATGCCAAGGACTTATTCGAATCTATCACTTCAAAGTCTGTATTGCATTTTTCCGACTTTGTCGTGTATTTTGTTAAATATGAGTTTAAAAACTCTGATTTTTCTCTAATAAATTGTATGTCCCTATTTCCCTCCCAGGCTAATTTGATAGCCGGATTATAATCGTTTATAAACCTTTCCGACTTCTTGCGAGGAAGATCGTACAATCTGCTCTTACTGCGTAAATTTTTTCTACCGACTATCGAAGTGATAACGTCTCTTAAAACGAAATTCTCAGTAACCGGCCGAGGAAAATCGAACCGACACTTTCTGTATATATTAGTTTCCGTTTTTTTTGTACGCATGCAATACGAGTTATGTTTATGATTCTGATCACTTATTACCGTATCGTACAACGTTGGCGAAACATTTTCATCTGGAATTTCACACGTTACGTATTTTCGAATAAACGTAGCAACTTCTTCATCCGGCGATTTTTCTATTACTGGAGCATCTTTTATTCAAATCATACAATGCATGTGCTGAATACCTCTACTTTGATATTCCAATCGCCAGAAGTAATGAATAACCTTTCCTATTGGATTATCGGACGAACAAATAAAATCAATCATGGCTTTGAATTTTATGCACATGAATCTAGAAGTACTTACAGGGTCGTATGCGACTAGTTCGCTGATGCCTAACTTCTCTTTATCGGGATTCATATCTCGTAAATATTCACCCAAATCGGACCATTTCCATTCACTAGGACTCAAAGTCAAAAACCACGTCGCTGGACCGTAATGCAAAGTCATGCATTTTACATTATTGGACGGTTGTCGCCAAAATTGATCCGTATTTATCAATTTTGCAAAAATACTCATTAAATTCGATTCTAATTCGTAACCTTTCAATTCGTTCAAGTATCTACCAGCAGTGTATCTCTCTCGTGAGTTAGTAACCATCATCGTATAATAGATACCACTTTTCAACTGTCGATAGTTAGCATCATTGAGAAGGAAAAACAGATACTGCAGATTCAACCTGAATCTACTATGTTTCGACATCAATCGTGTTCTAATAAATAAATATTCCGGCAATGCAAAGTTTCTATCTTCTCGTTGTCTATTGACACCATCAGGATATAAATCAAGGAAACACATGACATCCAGATATTTATAACGATTATCCATTGGAAAATCTTCAATTTTCATCATTTGATAAAGCTTCAATGCAGATTCGTTATCGATTCTTTTCGCGTGTATTGGGTATATTGTATACTGATCGTTAATATCCGAATCTTCAGTGATTTGTGTGAGGAAAGCCCTACGTTTTAAAACGATTTGATCATTATTATTTTTGTTTTCCTGTACATTGTACAAATTCAATGCTGGTAATTTCTCAACCACCTCATTTACTTCGTCATTGTCGCTTTTGTCATCGACAATCCGATATTCTGTTTCCTGCAACTTATCATTTTATAGATCATTAGATGACGCCGGAAGACGAATTTTCGAGTAATGTGTTACATCCAAGGGACGTTGGGCGCCGAAACTACCCACGTAATCCCCGAGGACCGCGGGTGCTGGGAAATTTTAACGGAGATCTAGACCCGAAATTCTCGAATTATAACGAAGGTCGGTTCTGGATCGTTATAAGGGGTTTCTTCGTGACGGCCAAGGTAAGAGAGGAAGTTACTCAAGACTCCGGGGCAGGCTCCACAGGTAGAGTCACGCACCGCGACAGTTCCTACCAAAACTCGGGTGCAGGAGGTGCACTCCTCGAAACGCGAATCGTCTCCTATGGTGATATAGTGGCGTACTAGGCGCTCGTATAAATTCCGTTGCACAGATTCCAAGTCAGTGAAACAACGATCGCAAATGATTGTGCGCGTAGTGAGGTGTCTACGGAATATAGCTATGGTGCAACGAGCAGACGCTACCCACTCGGCATAGGACAAAGATGGGGATCTAAGACGTGGATTAGGGTTAGAAATTCGGGGGCACATTATTCATCGCGGGGTGGTTCGAGTAACTGTTGGCGGTTGACTCTCGAAGTGCTATACGCGGACCACCGGTGCGGATATATAGAAAATAGATGCGGGTAGCCAGATATATATATATGTCGTCGTTAATTATGATGGGCGGTTGGTAATATCTATAAACGTATCGCAGGGCAATGAGTGTGTGTGCGGAGGCGCGCAAATATGGCGGCGGCGTGGGTTGTCGGCCACTTGTTTGAATAAGGCGCACAAGTATGGCGGTGGCGTGGGTCGTCGACCGCGTGTTGAAGTAGGCATGCAAATATGGCGGCGGCGTGGGTTGGCGACCACGTGTTCGAATAAGGCGCGCAAGTATGGCGGTGGCGTGGGTCGTCGACCGCGTGTTAGGGAAGACGTGCAAATATGGCGGCGGCGTGGGTTGTCGACCACGTGTTCGAATAAACCGCGCGAGTATGGCGGTGGCGTGGGTCGTCGACCGCGTGTTGAAGTAGGCATGCAAATATGGCGGCGGCGTGGGTTGGCGACCACGTGTTCGAATAAGGCGCGCAAGTATGGCGGTGGCGTGGGTCGTCGACCGCGTGTTAGGGAAGACGTGCAAATATGGCGGCGGCGTGGGTTGTCGACCACGTGTTCGAATAAACCGCGCGAGTATGACGGTGGCGTGGGTCGTCGACCGCGTGTTAGGGAAGACGTGCAAATATGGCGGCGGCGTGGGTTGCCGACCACGTGTTCGAATGAAGCGCGCAAGTATGGCGGTGGCGTGGGTCGTCGACCGCGTGTTAGGGAAAACGTGCAAATATGGTGGTGGCGTGGGTCGTCGACCGCGTGTTAAGGAAGACGTGCAAATATGGCGGCGGCGTGGGTTGCCGACCACGTGTTCGAGTAAAGCGCGCAAATATGGCGGTGGCGTGGGTCGTCGACCGCGTGTTAAGGAAGACGCGCAAGTATAGCGGCGGCGTGGGTTGCCGACCACGTGTTGAAGAAGACGCGCGAATATGATAAGCTGCTCATTCTCTTGATTAACATTTTTTCGTAATCACTGAAATCTGACAAAACATCTGGTAATGGTTTTACCGCAAGATTATTCAAAATGCAAGTAGAAGGCAACACGCCTTTTTGAAATTTACCCAAACAAAGCTTACAAACGAATTCAGTATTATTACTGTGTTCTGTTACGTTTGCTATCAGATCTTTCCAAAAAGGTCCGTCTATTGTTTTCTTCAACTTCTCGAGCTTAGAAACGTCTCTTCTCAAGCATAATTTTTCGCAAGAGATGCAAGGGATACGTGGTAAATCCAACAATCGCTTTTTCATGACTTTAAATGCTTCGTAATTTTGCGAGAAAATTTGTTCCTCGTCCAAACAAACATCAGTTACATTTTTTGAATAAAATCTTGCTTTATTCTTAAAATCATTGGAAATTTCAACTAATTTATCCATATTGATGAATCTCAAAGATGAAAACAGTTGACAAAACTTATTATAATTGTCGATCAATTTGTAAACATTTCTTCGAATATTCTTCACGAAAGGAAAATGAGGTGATAAAGTGTTTATCGTTGCAATGTATGACTTGCAAAGATTCGGATTTGTATAGCATTCCGGAGGATGTCCTAATCTGCTACTCGTACGTGAAACGGAACAATTTTTTAGCTGCGCTATGAATTTAACATTCATTATCTTTTTCAAAGTACCTTCTTCAAACAGTTCCAAAAATTTTACAAACTTTTCCATGGAAATATCATTTATGTGGCATTTCTTCTCATCACAATGCCACATTTTTAACTTTTTACCATTGTTATCTATTAACGGCAAAACATTTATTACTCCGTGAGGAGAAGATTGTCTCATTATAAGTGGTTGCTCAAACTTTTTCCTTTGCTTGTAAGCAGTTTCATAAAAGTACGCTTCGGAAGACGAAGTATGTTTGGATAAGCCACAACGAGCAATTATTTTTCATTGTACGGGCTAGTATGAATTTCAAATCAAATCTCTATAAACGACTATTATATTTTGTGCACTAAGAATAACATATCGCACTTATTTTCTAGAATCAAATTGTAATCAGTTTTACTTATATGTATGTATGTTCAATGTGAACTTGCACCTTAAATAAAATATCAGTTACTTTTCATGGTAATATATTATTACTAAATTTAGATAATATACACTTTACGTATGTTCACTTTGAACTGGCACCTTGAATAACATATCAGTTACTTTTCGTGATAATTTATTATTAGATCGTTTAAATTTTGAAAAATTTAAATTTTTGAGGACCTTCTTTTGAACATGGCTTGACCTTTTTATTTTTATGATTTTTTGGAGATAGGGTGAGAGAGGACGAATGAGGGTAAGAGAAGACGAGATAGGCGAAAGAGGGTGAAAGAGAACGAAAGAGGGTGAGAAAGGACGTACGAGGGTGAAAAAGGTGAGAGAGAGTGAGAGAGGACGAAAGAGGGTGAGATAGGACGAAAGAGGGTGAAGAAGGGCAAAAGAGGGTGAGAGGAAATGAAAAAGGGTGAGACAGAATAAAATAGGGTGAGACAGAATGAAAGAGGGTGAGAAAGGACGAAAGAGAGTGAAAGAGGACGAAATTGGGTGAAAGAGGGCGAAAGAGGACGAAAGAGGGTGAGAGAGAATGAAAGAGAGTGAGAGAGGACAAAGGAGAGTGAAAGAGGACAAAAGAGGGTGAAAGAGGTCGAAAGAGGGTGAGAGAGAATGAAAGAGAGTGAAAGAGGACAAAGGAGAGTGAAAGAGGACGAAAGAGGGTGAGAGAGGGCGAAAGAGGGTGAAAGAAGACGAAACAGGGTGAAAGAGAGTGAGAGGAAATGAAAGAGGGTGAGAGAGAATGAAAGAGGGTGAAAGAAGACGAAAGAGGGTGAGAGAGAATGAAAGAGGGTGAAAGTGGACGAAAGGGGGTGAAAGAGGGCGAAAGAGGGTGAAAGAGAACGAAAGAGGGTGAAAGAGGACGAAAGAGGGTGAAAGAGGACGAAAGGGGGTGAGGTAGGACGAAAGAGGGTGAAAGAGGACGAAAGGGGGTAAGAGGGAATGAAAGAGGGTGAAAGAAGGTGAGAGAGAATGAAAGAGGGTGAAAGAGGCGAAAGATGGTGAAAGAGGACGAAAGAGGGTGAAAGAGGACGAAAGAGGACGAAAGAGGACGAAAGAGGGTGAAAAAGGACGAAAAAGGGTGAAAGAGGACAACAGAGGGTGAGAGAGAACAAAAAAACTGAAAAAATAGGACGAAAGAGGGTGAGTTAGGGCGAAAGAGGGGTGGGATTGAGGGTGGGGGTGGGGGCGGGGGGACGGGATGTGGGAGGGAAAGGGGTGGGTGGAAGTTGAGGGAGGTGTGAGTGAAAGGTGAGAAGAGATTTATATATATATATAATCCTGATGACGTCAGCGGACGCGGACAGAGAAGAAGAAGAAGAAGAAGAAGACGACGTTATTTCATTTTTCATGAAAAACGTCACTTTTTGACCGCTTGTATCTCCAGAACGGCTTGACCGATTTTATTCCTTCTTGGCTCAAATTACTCGTGGCGATGCCGCCTTTCAGGTTATATTACGTGCAATTCAAAATTTTTTATATTTTAGTAGTTCTACACCCCCAAAAAATGGACTTTGATGGTGCAGGATAAGGAGACTTGTAATGTCTTTTAAGGTCTTTTAGGGTTTGAACATGGCCGGAGACACTACCGCGTTTCCTAATATAACGTTGGCATCAACGTCACCCCTCTGTAATTTTCCACCCTATTCCCCGTTCCCTTTTTTAACAGTGGTACTATTATCCTCTCTTTCCACCTCTCCGGCCATCCCTTCTCTCTCCAGACTCTGTTGCACATTTCCCATACCCACTCCTCTACTCTCTCCCCTCCGTATTTCTATACCTCACTCGGTATCCCATCCTCCCCCGCTGCTTTTCCTTTCTTCAGTTTTTCCAATATCCTCTTTACTTCCCCCCTGCTCATCTCCTGCTCCTCATCCCTCTCCCTTTTTTTTTCCTTCTCTTACTACTTTAACCTCTATCCCTCCCAATAAGTCCATGAAGTATTCCTTCCACTCCCCCGCCTTTATCTCCTCATTCACCCCCTCTCTTTTTTTCTTTTCCCTGTTTATGATTTTCCATACCTCTCTTTCCGTTCTTGCCTCTATCGCCTCCTTGTACCATCTTATCCTCTCCTCCTTTCTTTTTCCTTTACACATTAGCTTATATTCCGCCCTTGCTTTTCTGTATTCTTCTCCTCCTCCTCCTTTTTTCCTCTATTCTCTTAACTTTTTCCTCACTTCTTTCCTCTTCTCCTCACATTCCTCATCCCACCACCTGTTATATTCCTCAAAGATATAATTATTAAGAAATAACTTCTTGCGTTACATCCGTTTGACGACGGACACTGACCGCGTAAAAACGCATACGATGCGAGATATACGCGGAACCGAAATTGCTCAACGCGCAAGCAAAGCAGAACTTTTAATCTACTTCGCTTGCACTTGGGTCCTTGACCGAGGGGGCCTGTTGCCAGGCACCCCTTCCGATCGAGGAAATCCCAAAAAGCAATATTATAAAAGCGAAGCAGGAGACGCGCCGCGCAGTCGTAAAGTTACTCTCGCGTCGTTAGTTAAACGACCTCGCTAGCCGCGTGCAATATATAACATCCCTTCGCAATCGCGAACGATACGCAAAGTTATAGTGAAACAGTGCCGTTAACCCGATATACTCACAAGTGTAACAGTGGTAAAATAAATAAAAGACAAGCGGTTTATTTGAATAAAAGTTTTAATAATAAAAAGTGACGTTTATTTTCTTCAACAACCCGAAATAAGTCCCGACGCCCCGGATCCTCATCCTAATTTGGCGCGACCCCTTGTGTCTCACCCGAGACACACAACACACCCTTTCTTTTTCCTTCTCCACTCTCTTTTTTTCCTTTTCTCAATTCCTCTTCTATCCTTCCTATTTTTTCTTCTAGCTCCTCTTCTATCCCCTCTTTCCACCCCTCTCCCCATTCTATTTCCTCTCTTATTCTTTCTCCTCCCCTCTTTGTCCATCTTCCCTTTTTTCTTATTCCTTTTCCCTCCCTCCTTTTTCCCTTTTCAGCACCTCCCCTTCTTTCCAACGTTACAATCAATGAGTGATGGTCCGATTCTATGTTATCTCCCACCTCCATTCTCTTTATCTTTTTTTTTACTCTATCCTCTCTCACCACGTAATCTATCACCGATTCCCCTCTTTCTCCTGTATATGTATACTCCCCCTTTGCTACATTTTTTAATATAAATCAGTAAACAAAATTAGAAAACAAAATTTAAAACTTACGCGAATTTGTTCCGGCAAACCCGTTGATTGGAATAGCGGCGCTGGGAGCAGCGGCGCCGGGAGCAACGGTGCCGGGAGCAGCGGTGCGGTGAGTAGCGGTGCCAGGAGCAGCAGCGCAAGGAATAGCGGTGCCGAGAGCAACGGCGCCGGAAGCAACGGCGCCGGGAACAGCAGTGCGGGGAGTAGTGGCGTAAGGGATAGCGGCGCCGGGCGCAGCAGCGCAGGGGATAGCAGCGCCGGGAGCAGCGGCGCAGTGGACAGCGGCTTCAGGTGCAACGACTTCAGAAGCAGCGGCGCCAGGAGCAGCAGCGGCAGGAGCAGCGGTGGCAAAAGTAGCGGCGCCAGAAGTAGCGGCGCCGGAATTTGTTAATTTTAATAAATCCATTTCAAAGTCCTCCATGTCCAAATCTTCCAATCCGTCGGATATCTATAAATAAATATGAAAAGATATAAAAAGTTATGAAATAAATTAATAATAATAATAGTAATATGATTATAATACTGTAATATAATTATTAAAATAAATAAATATAATTGTATTACTAACCTTATCCACGATTGCTGCGGATGCGTTGATTCAGCGTTTCTTATTTTTTTGACGTGTTTCTTGATGAGGATTGATGCTTCGATACATCGATGCAGCATAGATAAAAATGACTGTTAAAATATATATATATACAGGGTGTATAAGGTAAATGTCCCTATTATTATTAATTTAATTACATTTCTGTACTATTATATATTAAATGTTTTTACCGTTATTAAGAGCCACGAATCTGGAGGGCCAAGGAACTAAAGAAGTCAAAATAAAAAATAAAAAATATATACAAAATATATAATAATGTATAATGTATAATATAATGTATAAATTTTTCTCGTCTATTAATCTATACGGGAGGTAGAGAGGGTTCCGCATTTGTTTATTCGTGTTTATCTCAAAAGTTTATTTTATTTGTGTTTATCTCAAAAGTTTATTTTATTTTATTTTAAAATTATTTATTTTAATTTTTTATTATATAGTGTATTGTATTTATAGTTTAATCTTATATTTAAGATTGTTTTAATATCTCTTTCAACTGATAAATAAAATGTTGATATGCGACCATTTTATTGGTTCAATAAAATCTTAAGATAATATAAGATTGATATTGTTTATATTGTATTATTTATATTAGATGTTATAATTGAGATCGTCTTAAGATCTCATTTAACCAATGAAATGGTCGAAACTAATGATGCTCAAGTTAAAAAAAGGCAATGGTCTAAAGGTGCCAAAGATGTTTATCTACTTTTTTTACAAAAAATATAAATATATATATATATATATATATATATGTTATTGAATTAAAAGTACATACTACATAATATAATACTACATAATAGTACATAATATTTAACTTGTGATTAATAATTAATATATTTTCATCAATCTTTTAATATAAAAAAATATCATAATGTTATTGGCAATTTGGTGAATAAGAAGACCGTCCTTTTTTAATAAAATATGGGTAGTGGTGGGTTCTTTATTTATTTATTTAATGACACTTAATAAAGAAATAGTACAAAAAAGAGTGATATCTCTAAAAAAATTACCTTTAAAAAAAGATAAAAAAAGATGCTAAATTTGCGTTAAAAACTATATATCTCCAAAATCCTACAAAAAAGTAATGATATCAAAAAAATTGAGCTAAGTAAAAATAAAAATTTATAAAACTAAAAACTTTTTAAAATATTTTCATTTTATTTAATTAATCAAAGACGTTATATAAAATAGTAGTTTTAATTTTATAAATTATATATTCTACAAAAATAATAATATTAAAAATTTGCCCTAATTAAAAATAAACTCAAAAATAAAAAAAATAAGAATTTGGAAATTAAATTTTTTAAAAGAAACAAAAATATATATATAAATTTTAAAAAAATAAAAAAAAATTTTTTTAATAAAAAATTGTAAAAGTTTAACAAGGCTCTGTAATATTAAATATAAATCTAAAGTGTATAAACAGGCAATAGGAGCCAAATCGCGGATGACAGTGCGTTATCCCAATAAAACTAAAAATTTGTTTGTTAGAATTAAATACCTGTGCACAAGGCACCAAATTTTACTTGGTCACGGTCAAGACTTAAAATAGGATAATCTCTAGACATGAAATTTAATTCCATGCATCCCCTCTTTCTCCCTAAGGAAATAAATGCGAGAGAAAAATATAGATCCAAAAGTCGCTGAATCGGGAATCGAAAAATTTTAAATAAAAAATTACTTAGCACTGCTAACTTTTAATTTTAAAAAATACATTAATTTTAGCAAATTGTTTAATTACGCAAATTGTTTAATATGATATATTTGAATTGGTACCAAAAAGAAACTGTTTGCCAATAATAATTTCGTTTTAATCCGGCAGCGCGTTGGGAAATATCATTGAGAGATAAGAGAAGAAATTACACAGTTAATTGATCAATTTCACTTATTTTACTCCATTGTAATACAACTCGACATTTACTTCACTAACAATCAGTGAGGACTCTAAACACGAGTATATCTCGCCGAGGCACAAAGCAGAGTGAGAAATTAAAAACAAGCTTCGGAATGTATCGATACTCGATGGAGGGGGCTTTTCGAATCAGCAGCACTCGATCGGTGCTGTCCCCACAAGCCTAAAGCTAGAGTTCTTAATTTCGGCGCTCAATCACGAACAGAAACCTTTTCAGGAAGAATACTATTATTCTATTCCAACCATGCACATTGCCATAAAATTGAAGTACTTTTTAATTTAGTGGATAGATGCTTCTTACTATCATATCCACAATTTTTTAACAAAAATATAGAATTAATTATTAATATTTTACTAAACAACGGTTATTCTCTGGACCTCATACTTAACAAAATAAATCATAGGGTGGGATATTTTATTTCCAAAAAAAGCATAAAAAAAAACAAATAAATAATGGACTAACACATAATACAGAAAAAGAAATAATAAGAAAAAAATTATTCGTCATCCCGTATGTCAAAAAAATTTCGGAAATGATTGTCTCTTCGGTAAAAAATCCTGGGCAGCTATTATGTAATTTTCATGATTCCGATCGGAATATCACGTTTCCGATCGGCGAGTTTCCGATCACAATTTTATTTGCATCTTTCAGTTATTATGAATCTCGTTGAAATCGGAACGGAATCGAGTTTCCGCGCGCGTCATTTCATATTATCAAAATCGTTGACAGCCAAATTAAAAACAAAGGTTATTGCTATTATTAAAGATTTATTATTACAATTATTACCCGGCAAACACAGTTATATCAATGTTATATAACTGCAATAGAAAATGATGTAATAGTTTATATTACAGGAAAGTAACTTATACATTACTGTTACATTATTATTTCCCACTCATAAATGTAACATGTAATATAACATGTTATATTGTAGTTATATATGAGCAACAATTCCTGTTATATAATTGCAATATTACTGTAGAAATATATATATATACATTTATATTATATTTATAGGTTTTTAATTAAATTACATATAGATATAAAGTTTGAAAAACTTTTATTATATACATATATTAAATTATATGTGTACAAAATAACTTTGGAATACATTATTACTTATTTATTATCATTATATTTGTTATTATTATATTTATTATTATTATATTATATATAATATATGTATGTTTGAGAATTGCATACGCGCATATATATAAATAAAAATATTATTGCAATTAATTTTTTATTTATTACACGTATCAATTTTTATAGAAAAATTAACTATTAGATCAATTTTTATAGAAATTAAATATCACATTTAACTTTATAACATCACAAAAGGAATTCTGTAACTTAATTGTTCTTATACATAAATAAAATTAAAACGGCTTTTTAACTTATATTTTTAAACTAAAAATGACAAAAATAATTGTGCAATATTCGGTGCTACGCGGAGTGATGAAAGGTTGGTGCGTGGACGCGAGTGCTAGGAGCTTAGGGGGGCACAGCAGGAAAAAAAGGAAGAAAGAAAGAAAGGGAATAAGAAGTTCACGGCACACACTATATTTACAGACTACTTATAATGTACAAGAGTGCTTTCAATGCAAGTGAACTGCGACTAGAAGCGTGCGACGACTGTCAGAAGTGCAATTCGACGACAAATCGATCTCTCGCGAAAAGTGCGACGAAACCGAGAAAGTAACTCTGTCTGTACGCGCGAACGACTTGCTGACTGACTAATTTTGTAAGACAGCAGAACGCGCGAACCAACGCGATCTCTTTTTTGACCGACCTTCGAGAGGGTTCCGAATTAAGGAACACCGTGTTTGTGTTCTTTCCCTGTAACGATAGAAACCTCTCGAATGTCGGAGGACAAGCTCGCTTGTTGTCGCCGGTTTATTTTCCTCACAGGACGGTTACCTGACAGCGTTCAAACGACGGAGGATCGCAAGCGCTACGCGCGCTGTAATGCGATGTAGCGGGGCGCATTCGCTCGCGATTGGCATCCGGGGTCATAGCGCGAATCGTCGCGCCAAATTCGAGCGGCTATTCAGCGCGGTTAGCTGCGCTTGTCGCAAGGCAAAGAATGCACTCCAAGATGCATTTACATACACACACATACTCTCTCTCTCTCTCTCTCTCTCTCTCTCTACAATCCGCAACATCCCGCCCGCCTTCGTCGGGGTACACGCGACGAACGATCCTAGGGTTTGCTAGGGGTAGTGTACCGACTGGCGAATCGTCGCGGCCGCGGACCGGGGGGTCGAGCGCGATCGCAAGTTTTGGTAGGCGAGGTTGGAGCCCCATGTGCCATGCGATGAGCGCGTGGAGCGACGACGAACGACCAAATGTGCGAGACAGGTGAGTATGAGAGGAGTTAATGCAGTACAATTTTGATGATAGTGAGACGAACAACTATTTTACAATAATTTACAGATCTTTCCGGGCGCGAGGTTGTACGAGATACGTGGTTGCGCGGGGGTCCCGGCCTCCACAGCGGCTGCCGTCGGCAGTGGTACTAGCTTGACCACTGGCCGGGTCAGCTCGCCAACGGTGGTGCGGACGTCCACCACGCGCACTTGACCATTCTCGCCCGGGTGCAAGCGCGTAACTCGGACGAGCGGCCACCGGCACGGTGGGGTGCTCTCCCCTTTAATTAGGCACAGCTAGCCTTCGCAGAGGTTTCCCTGGGAGGTCCACCACTTGGATCGTGGTGTGAGCCCCTGAAGGTATTCGCGGGTCCATCGCTGCCAGAGATGGTCCCGCATCTGCTGCAGAAGACGCCACCGGCTCAGACGGCTGGTCTGGGCATCCAAGAGGGACGGCTCCGGGATGCTGAGGAGAGGCCCTCCCACCAGGAAGTGCTCGGGCGTCAGGGCGTCAAGGTCGTCTGGATCATCCGACAAGGCCCCGAGTGGCCTTGAGTTCAGACAGGCTTCGACCTCCACGAGGAGCGTGGACAGCTCCTCGAAGGTGAGCTTAGCCTCTCCGATGGTGCGCCGCAGGTGGTGTTTGACGGCCTTGACAGCCGCCTCCCACAGGCCGCCGAAATGGGGAGCCGACGGTGGATTGAAAATCAATTCGATTTTCAATCCACCGAACTCCCTCATCTGCTAGGCGACCAACGAGGGCGTGGACTTCGCCGCTCGCCGCCCTGAAGAGCTCCCTAAGCTGCCGGTCCGCACCCACAAAGTTGGTCCCGCAGTCGCTGTACAGGGCCGTGCATCTCCCTCGACGCGACACGAACCGGCGAAAGGCAGCTAGGAAGGCTTCGGCGGAGTAATCGCTGGTCACCTCCAGATGGACGGCGCGGGAGCTAAAACAGACGAAGATTACTAGGAAGCCCTTGTGGCTTTGTGACCACGGCCCTTCGTTGTTCTAAGTTAAACCGGGCCAGCGAGGTCCACGCCGGTGTGAAAGAAGGATCGACTTGGGGTGACCCGCGTCTTCGGCAGATCCCCCATTCTCGGTTGCAGAGTGACCGCTCGCCATTGCACGCAGGGGAGGCAGCGATGAATGTGGCTTCGCACCAGTTGGCAGGCGCGTGAAATCCAAAAACGCTGTCTGATGTTCCCCACGGTGGACTGGACTTCTCCATGCAGGGTGCGTCTGTGAACGGCATCGATCACCAGGTAAGTTAGATGTGATCCTGGTGGCAGAATGACCGGATGTCGCTGGTCGGCATCCAGGACAGAGTGTTTCAGCCGCCCGCCAACCCGCAAGACGCCCTCGTCGTCAAGTACGGAAGCCAACTTCCTGAGCGGACTTTTGGTCGCCAGCGACTTCCCGGTACGAAGATCTCGCAGATCTAGATGGAAGTTTGCTTCCTAGACTTCCCGGATCCACCGAGCCAAGGCGACGTCCATCTCCTCCGGCCCCAGTATGTCAGGGGCGATCTTGTCGATGACGGGGCGGCGCCGACGAGTTGTCCAGCGCCAGATTCAGGAGGATCCTTGATACTTTGAGTATCTTTGTACTCTTTATTAGATGCTCGCACAAGATCTGTTGCCCGTGAGGCATTGTCCCTATTCATGTTTCTTTCTTTTTCCAGGTCCTCATCAACAGTGATAAGGGTCTTCGTGAAACTGGCTAAAGAGTGATCCGAATGGCTGCGCTGGTCAAAGCCTAACATTAATTTCGCTGGACTAGATTTGATTACCGCGTGGTAAGTGTTATTGATTACGTATTGCATCTTTCCTAGGAAATTTTTCCACTCATCTGTTGAATCTATTAGCTTGGTCACAGATGATTTCAAAAATCTGTTTACTCTCTCAACTGTTCTATTAGCCCATGGTGCTGCGACAGCCACCTTGCGGTGCTTGATACCTTTGACCGAGATTGATTCAATGAATTCTTTTGAAGTAAAGGTTGTTTTTCTGTCTGAAACTAATTCTGTAGGATTGCCAAAAATTGTAAAGATACTTTCTAAACATTCAATCGATTCCTTACTACTAGTTGTTTTATTAGGAAATAACCACGTAAATCTAGTAAAAAGTGCACGTGTACCGAGAAGTCGTCTTTATCAGGTGACGTGTCCTGTTCCTGAATTTTCAAAATAAGTTTTTGTAACCGTATTTTTGTTTCGTGTTCAAAGTCTATTTTATGATCCTCTAATATTTGTTTTAGACTCGAGTTCTCGTCGATGTAAAGAGGCAAGTGCAAAAACATGTTTATGCGATCATGTTCACCTTGTGCCGCTGGTTCGTACACTAAAGTAAGATGTTTTTTGACAAAAATTCTCTACCAAGAATAACATCGCCTTGAAACGCGTCGGAATGTAAAACATACAATCTGATCGAAAACTTCTTGCCTTTAATTTTTTGCAATGTTATTTGTACATTTACCGACCCGAGTATTTTCAACGGAATGTTCGAGAGATTACGCAAATTCGTTTCCACCGATTTTAGAACACAAAACGGTGCAATATATTTCTTGTAAACGCTGTTTTTTACTAATGAAACCGGACTACCCGTATCAACAAGGCCTAATAAATCGCATGAATTTTCTAAAATTTTATTTACGCAGATCAATGGATCATTGACAGTCGAATTACGCGCATCATGGGTTGCCGCCACGAAATCGGACGCAATCTCGTCTGCCGTCACGCTGGCCGCAGTGATCTCAGCTGCAGGCTGCGCCCTGGTTGCCGACTTCGTCTCCTTTTTCTTTAGGATAGGGCAATCAAACCGACGATGTCCTCTCTCTTTACAGTAAAAACAGGTAGGCTCACCTCGATAGTCCTTGTGCGTATGTCCTTTTTTACCACAATTTCTACAGAAATCCTTGCCGCCCTTGCTGGACTGACCCTACTGGATCGGCTTCCGGTCCCACTCGGAGGCGCTCTGGGTGATTCGCCGCATCCTCTCCAGAAAACCGTCCACGGTGTCCTCCGATAGAGACAGCGCGGTCGCCTTCAGTGTCGTCAGGGTGATTCCGCTTACCAGAAGATGCACCTTGTCCGCTTCAGGAAGGTTGGTGCATCTTCTGGGACCACTTGGTGCATCATCGCCAACTTCTCGATGGCATAGTTATTGAAGGTTTCCTTGGCTGGAAGCCACTTCCGAGCCTCGATCTTCTGCGTTACGCGGAAAAACGGTATTTTTCTTAAAAAATTTTTATTAATTCTGTCCGCAGGCCGCTCCAGGACTCCACCGCGGCATCCCCCTGGACGTGGTATCACCGACGGGCCGATTTGGTGAGGCGGCTGGAGGCTGCCAAGAGGATCGCTCCATCCGAGACGCTGTCGACTTGGGCGACTTTGTCTACCCGTCGGACCCAGGCGTACACATTATCCTCTTCCTGGCCCGCGAATTCCGGGATTTGAGAGGCCAGTGCCTGGATTGAACCGGTCGGCGTCCAGGACTCCGCCGTCCGACGGTCTACGTCGTCCGTCGGAGAAACTCTCGGGGCCCTTGAGGGTCCCGGCGGAGAAACAGACTCCGCATCTTGCTGCTGAACCGGGGCAGCGGCGGCCTCTCGTCGCTGCTCCATGACCAAGTTGAACAACATGTTCAACTGCTGCTGCTGCTGCTGGAGGGTCACCAGCATCTGTTTTATCATCTCCGTCGTCTCCTGCGACTCCGAAGCCGTCGCCGAAGTTTCCGACGGCCCTGCGGCTCTTGCCGGCGCCGTCTTTTTGTTCGGTGCCCTACTCGGCTGAAGTGTGAGCTGGGCCAACTCCTGGACTGGCCCATGCCTTTCGAGGTGACTCATAATCGAGTCTACTAGATGACTACGGCCTCCCGTCGTCGGGAGAGCGTATCTCTCCGCTTCCTCACGAAGCTGCTCCATTGTGAGGTTCTCCAGAGAGGCTCGGTCCATGATTATTTGCGCCCGTGTCCGCATACGCGATTATAATTGCGCAAATAAATCGTCTCTTTTTTTGAAAAAGCGTTTTTTTTTTGTGTTTTTTTTTGCATCAATTAATTCGCCTCATTAATCTGTGCATAAAAGTTTAAGAGTAAGATTATCGAAAAATAAATATTTTACAAAATATTTTTTATTTTATGTCAAAATATGTCAGTTTGATATCAAATATCTCATAAACAATGCAATTTTTGATCATATTACCTTTACAACTTTTTATGCAGAATGTTACAAATAATTTATTTACATAGAACAATTAGGGTAGTTTCATTTAAAACAATGGTCTTGTCAATGAAATCTCGAAAATGACGCCATCTACGATTAAATTGATAATCTCAATGTGTTTCCCCCTCAAAACCATACAACTTTTGTTTGAAACATTGTATGGAAAACCTTTTCCTTTTCGAGACATTTGCGTATATTAAATAAAATAATGGTCTACCTTGTATGTATATTTTATCTTATATTTTACTTTGCACCTCATTATTATTACACCTTACTTTATATTTAAAAATAGAAAATGTTAAATTATGAACAGCATTTTTTATTTTGTCAATAATTTAGTAAATGCGCGCGTCGAACGCGCGCCTGTAGTTATACATAAGTATATACATATATATAATCGCGCCAAACTAGAAATCATCAAAACAAAAGCGCTTAAAGTCGCTGCGACCCCGCGCGACCAATTTAAGGTTTAAAACAAAAATATAAGCAAAATAAATATGAATCGCGGTTGTCCCAAGAGTCTTAACGGAACAACCAACGTAACCGTTTGATTTATTCTTGTGCACTTAAAATGACAAGCATAACGTGTTTTATCTGTGGCAAAGATGGGGATATTAAACGATTTACGTTCGAAAGATTAGCAAAATGCAACGAGTCATTGAAAATTCGAAAGGAACATGGAATTAAGTACAGTGACACAATATTGCGGAATTCAATAGATTCAAATGTTGGATATCATACGCAATGTTATTCGAATTTCAACGCAATTAATGCTAAGTACTTATTGACCGTTAGTACATCGACGAAAGCATCTCGACGTAAATCCACGGAACCTTTACCAACGACATCCTTTCATTCTGAGCCACTCTGTTTATCGTCGCGAAAAAACGAATCTCGACGTAAATCCACTGAACCTTTACCAACGACATCCTTTCATTCTGAGCCACTCTGTTCATCGTTGCGAAAAAACGAATCAAATATCGAAGAATTTTAGTCACATGATGACCATGATGAAGCATTGCATCCACGTGCAGAAAATGTTTATTCAATCCAGTAAGCCATATGCAAATTTGTTATTAAAATTTCAATGTAATTGTATTAAAACAATATACACATATATTGTGCTCAAAAATCTGCAGTCATAATGATCTTTTCATAACGATCACCGCACCAAACAGTGTTCGGTGCGGTGATCGTTATGAAAAGATCGTTATGACTCTGCAGATTTTCAAACGTAAATACACATACAGTATTAACAGCACCGCACCAAACAGTATTTGGTGCGATGTTGTTAATACTGTATGTGTATTTACGTTTGAAAATTCGATAAAGAAACAAACAAACGTATATTTTTAAATTTACATATATATAATATGCTCTATAATTATTACATATGTTTATACTATATGCATTACTATATATTTATAAATAATACTAATACGAAAACGCCTTTTTTGTAACTTTATTTTGTTATTATAATTTCTTCAGCATACTTTTAATTCATTGCAGAAAAAAATCTTCTTGATTATCAAGCACTAGAAATAAATTATGTTGTTGCTTACAATTACCTTTTAGCTGTAACGCCTAAAATATTTTACATTTGCACATTTAACAGTGAAGTCATTAAAAAAGAAGTAGACAACACTAAATGGAAATAAACCCGGAAACGAACATGAGGATATGATGAAACTGATGATAAGGATGATGATAGAAATGATGATGATGATGATGAAAGTGGCGATGTTGAGGAGGTTAAGAATTTAGGCGACGAAGATGATGAAACTGTAGATAAAGCCGGAGTAGTATGCCTATTTTGCAAATTAATTAAAAAAAAAAGAAAGAAAAAGTATCATTACTTAGCTTATACTAAAAAATATAATAAGGTGTCGGCCGCTAAGGATTATGCTACACAACTAGATGATATAGAACTACTGGAAAGATTAAATAAAATTGTACGAAACAATAAAACATTAGGATACCATACAATTTGTTCACTAGATTACAAAAATAAAAGCAAGCTTGTTTTAAATAAAGGTGAAAGAAGATCCTGGCATATTAAACGAGAATATCATGAAAATGCATATAAACAATTGTCTTCTTTTATTGAAAATAATATTGTTGAAAAAAAGACATGTTATTTTTACAAATTTATTCAAGAATTTTTTATTTATTGTTTAAATGAAGAATACGAAAAAACCCTAGACGATTTTCCACAAGGATTTTCTGTTAATCATGTTAAGAATAAACTTTCTGCTGACAGCTTCTTTCGTCAGAAAATACAATTTATCACCATACAGCAAAAAGTAGTTATATCACCGTATGATGTCCATATACAAAATTTAAATTTAGCAAATTTATACAAGACAGATCTTTGTGCAAAAGCAGCACTTAATCTCAGGCAAGAAATCATGAAAATAGAAAAAAAATTGTTGCCTCAAGATTTATCGGCAACTGACGGCGAGTGCAAAATACCTAAAGTTCTTGAAAATTTTTATGCAATACTGCTTTCTGGTACTAATTATCATCGTAGAAAAAGTATAAACTGCAAAAGAAAGGTTCAATCGCTGTCAGAAGATGCAGTTTACGCCGTAACAAATGGTAGAATTAAAACGTCAAAACATATTACTTTAGGAATGACACTAAAAAGTCTTACTAGCAGTAAAACTGTAGTAGATATTATTCATTCGTATGGTCATTGTTGTTCGTACAGCGTATTATTAGAGCTTGAGACAGAAGCAACGTTTGCTTCCATTCAGAAAGATCAAATTTGTCCTGCTGAAATTCACAAATTACCGGGCCTCAATACAGGATTGGCATTTAACAACTTCGATCGATTTGTGGAGACAATTGATGGAAAGGATACTCTTCATGACATATTATTTTTCAAGATATACATGAAGAAAATGAAAGTTCCATTGATACAATAGAAAGCAGTATTGAAATTATTTCGGAAACCCACGTTGCGACTGAATATGTACTTTTAGGAAAAAGAAGACATACGTTCGATGTTATTAGAGAACAACTGGAACCGTTTAACAAAAAGCCTGCCAAAGAATATGTTTTTAAACCTCTAAATTATTATTTACGTAATGTAGAACCTGAATATTTTAATAATGCCAGCAATATTGATTTAATATGGATGTTTTCACATGCTTTAAATATTAAAACTCCAATGAGGGTTGGATTTAATGCCAAAATTACAGAGGATACATCCAAGAAACAAGTTATTGCATATTTAACTCCTTTAAATGCATCACCAACAACAGATGATGTAATACTTAAAACGTTAAAACAAACCTTGAGAGTAGCTGATAAATGTAATGATCAATACGCACAAGTTTCGTATGATTTAGCAATAGCTAAAAAAGCTATGGTTCAACAACAGACACAGGGTGGCAGATTTGATCGCGTTTTTATTCATTTAGGAGCATTCAATATTATGATGGCCTACTTCAAGGCTATTGGAAAATTTATTGATGGATGCGGCTTAACAAATGTTATGGTGGAATGTGGTTTAATTGCACATGGTTCTGTATCATCATTTATTTCAGGCAAACATTTCAATAGATGTAAAAGATTGCATCCCCTAGTTGCTGTAGGTCTTGAAATCTTGCATTTTAAATATTTTTTACAAGTTTATGATATAGACATTAAACATGAGAACATTAAACAATATCTAGAAGAATTTCAACAAAAAAAATCACCTCATCCTGTCATCGAAAATGAAAATCTTTTGAATATAATAGAAAAATATTAGCAATTCAGAGAAGAAACTGCTAAAGGTAAACAAAAAAACTCCTCAATTTTTTATGATTTATGTACATTTTCTTCACCATTACTTATATTTGTCAAGAGCTGTTCGGACAGGTGATTTTAATTTATATCTATATGTTGCGTACGCGCGGCATGAACCGTGGTCCGACACGAAGCTGCGACGAAGCATGCTCGGCCTTTTTAGGGCCGCGTCTCGCGCGCCGCCTCTCAGATCCTTCACCTTTTTTTTTTTTATTGGAAAGAAATCATAGGAATCTCATGAGAGATGTGATGGATGGACAATAGGATAATTATTGAGTGGACTGTATCTTAATAGGGTGATCGCGCACCCATGTGTGCGCTGAAATTGATGATTTACGCAGGAGGCCGAATTGAAAAGGAGTCTTGAGTTTGATGAACAAAAACAGATCAATTTATTATATCACACGTCAGAAAGTCACCTGGACTTGACACAAACAAACCAAAGAAAGAACAAAAAAAAACTCGATATGAGAATCGAAAGCATTTGCTGTACGCGCAGCAAATTTACATTTGACAATTGATCACTTATCGAACGCCTGATTGTGTATCAAGCGTCGTACAAAACAATTATTCGTTTCGAAACTCGCAATCACAAAAAAAGAAAACTGTTTGTTCGATATCGACACCAACGTCTTTTGTCGCAAGAAAAAACAATGTCCTATTTGAAAGTCACGATCGCGAATCGTACAATAACAAATTTGTCCCCTTGTAGACGACCGTTATAATTTATCGAAAACGCGCACATATGATTTAACGCGATTCAATAATTGTCTTAAATTATCTTGCTCACGATCACTTCTCACAACGAAAATTAACTCACAAGATTAACGCAGGATTACAATCGCTCGACGACAATAATGCTAGCAATCCTGGCCAAATCTTTGAGTCGCTAGCCGCTTGCACGTGCACACCGCGTGACCGATTTTGGAAATCGAAAACACTGTGACGACACTCTTGAGAAAGGGAGAAAGGGAGAGAGAGAGAATACACGACATGCATTCATCTGCAAATGACTATCACACAGAATCCTCCAGAAGGATTCGAATATTCGCAGGAGTCGATCACGTGTACGCAGCGTGCACAATATAACGGCGAATTCGTCGCGACGGCGTGCTACGACAATTGTGAGAGAGAGCGCGGGAGAGAGAGAGAGAGAGAGAGAGAGAGAGAGAATGCACGACATGCATTCACTTGTACGCGAATATCGCAATAAATCCTCCAGCAGGATCCGAATACTCGTGACGTTCGATCACGTGCACGTAACGTGCACGAGACAATGGCGAATTCGTCGCGAGAACGTGTACGTTGCGTCGCGAACGAGATCCGATTACCCGTTAACCTTTCACTCTCGATATGTCACAAAATACCGCGCAAATCTGTTCGTATTTGTCGCGATAGTACATTCACGCACTTATTACACCGTAACGTGAATTATTTAGTCTGACTTGCGACCAAAGCCGGCTCTCTCTCCACGACGACTGTCTCCGACGGAATGCTGCCCTCATCGATCACGCTATCGACCGCGTGATCGCGAGGGGTGCACGCGGAACGCGCTAATTGGCCGAAAATTTGCTTCCGCGGCGCTTCCCGCGGTGCGTGCCGCGAGGTGCTGCCGTGTTAGGCCCGCGGCAATTGCCTTTATCTAAATTCTCGATTGATCCGTGAATTTTCGTTTGATCGAGCGCGGCGAATTTTTTTCAATCCTAAACACTATACATCATCCCTAAAATCACTAATTTGTTTTTTACTTGTAATCAACCCAATTACGCACGATGGCTTGTTCGGTACCACGATAATCTTCTTAGTGTCGACGATACTTATCCTGGATTGAAAAAATCATTTAAAAAAGGGTGCTTTGGTGTTAAGCGTACAAATAAAAGTTTTTCAAGACAGCCTGTTGACCTTACGCTAGAACAAACCATAAACGCTGACGCTGCAAGAAGATTAACAGGTATATCTCACTTTACAAACTTGATATCGGCTAGGCAAAGGTGGAGTATGAGTCATGGACTTTGAACCACTGTTACTTCACACGTATTAAATTTTGCTGCTGTTAGACGGAAACAAGATGTAACTAAAGATTTGCGCGAAGATCGTATTAAAAAGGACACCGCACGACTAAATGCATTTACTAATGGTATCAATAGCAGACTTAACCCGTTTTCGCCAGACTTAGATCCCCAATTATTGTATAACGTATCGAGTGGTCAAGCTGTACGTGATGAAGTTGCTGATTTTTTAATTAACATTAAAAAAAATGGAAATGCTAAACGAGAACAGTTTATAAAGGAATGCATAAAAAATCCAAATCGTTTTGAAAGAAGCATTAAAAGAAATATTATTAACAACTTTGATAGTTTAAAAAAAAAGAAAACAATTAATATTGCAGGGAAAATTCAAGAAGTGAAACTTCAGCGAGATTTATTCGGGCGTTTGTTGGCTATTTCACTGGAACAAAAAATTGACATTCAAAAAGTAATATGTTACCCTTTAACTCCTGTACCATTATCTTTATGCCATCTAGATGGTACCATAAACAAAACAACGAAATCTGTTTTAACAAAAATTCTAGAAAGTGAAATTGTCGATCATTCCGAACCAAGCAATTTAGATCTTGTTGTAGTTAATGGATTTTTTTTCTTGCATTTAATCCCCGTACAAAAAACTTACGGTAAAATGTCATTAAAAATCTTGCAACTTTTATCGAAATTTAATAGTAAAAAAATTGATATCGTTTTTGATACGTATCCTGAACCATCAATAAAAGATTACGAACACAAATTACGACAATATGATGAAAAGGAAGATTTTTTAATTTCACAGCATCTACAATTAACAGAACATAATAGCCCTGTAAACTTTGCTGCAAAACTGCGAAATAAAAAGTTTAAACAAGCTTTTGTCTCGTTTTTGATCGAACATTGGAAAAGCAAGGAAGCAGCGAATTTCATTCAGGATAGAATATTCAATATTAATTTTGAAAAATGTTATCAATATCAGAAGTTTGGAGAAGAAATTAATTGTTTAGAGAATTACGATTTAACGTGTCCCGAGCACGAAGAGGCAGACACAAAAATTATTTATCACGTGTGCAGAGCACAGCGAGTAAGCAATACATTAATACGTTGTACTGATACCGATGTTTTAGTAATAATGCTTGTCAATATGAAATATCAACATTCTCATGCAAATATTTGGATGGAAATGGATGTCGGAAACAATCGACGTTTCATTAATGTCACCAAAATATATAACAGTTTAGGTCAACAATTGTCTACTGCTTTAACAGCTTTTCACGCCTTTACTGGGTGTGATTTTAATCCGTCTTTTTACCGAAAGGGGAAAAAGAGATCTTTCGATTTATTAAGAAAATCCATAGAATTTCAGGAAGCATTTACAGCTGTAAGTAATAGTGAGACTCTTAGAAATTCTACAAAAATGAAACAATTTTTTAAGTTTTGGAGCAATATGTCTGTCGGTTGTACAATTTAAAAACAATAGATAGTGTTAATGAAGAAAGATTAGCAATTTTTTCAAGTACCTACGAAATTAAAAAAACATCTGAACGATTTAAAAAAGCAATAAAAAAGTGTAATGCATCATGTTTGCTTCCATGTAAAGCAGAATTAGAACAACAAATACAAAGAGCTTTGTATATAGCTCAAATATGGAGTCAGGCTCATAAAACAATCCTCACAGACTTATGTCCAACAGAATATGGATGGATAGAATCGAGGACAGAAGAAGAAAGACAGTACGATTTCAAATGGTTTGAAGGTGACGAACTACCACCACTTGTCAATGATGTCATCGTAACAGAATTGGAAGATAACAAATCAGGTAAATTTTTTAAGTAGTAAACTAAGCGCACAACTTTACTTTTGTATGTGAATTGAGTAACATTGTTTGCAAATTAAAAATTTATTAATGAATATGTTAAAACTTTAAATATTTATATAATTTATTTATAATTTCAAATTTATGATTTATTATTACAATTGAATAATATTAAAAAATGCAACATTTCCTCTTGAAAAGTATAAACAATTTATTTACTGTAATTTTGTTTGCAGATGATGAAAGCGACATTAAAGCCATCGAATCATCCAGTGATTCTGACAGTGAAGAAGAGAAGGCTGACGATGATGACGATATATAAAAATTATATTATAAGAAAAAGTATATTTAATGTATATTTTTATAATGTACTTAAATTTATTATATTTATTCGGGCATAGCACGAAACATTTATCAAAGTATATTGAAATTTTCTTTGCAGGTGACAAAAGCGACATTAATACCATCGAATCATCCAGTGATTTTGGCAGTAAAGAAGATAAAACTGACGATGATGACGATAAATACAAAAATTATATTGTGAGAACAAATATATTTGATGTATAATTTTATAATGTACTTGAATTTATTATACTTATCTGGGCAGTACAAAATATTTATCAAGGTATATTGAAAATTATCAAATTCAATAAAAAATTAAAAAATAACGGGAAAATCAACTTTTTATTATTAAGACAACCGCATAAATATTATATTCCGCATAAAATATATAGTAATACTAAAATAATAGGCTAATATTTCAATTTTCTTAAGTTTAAAACATGTCATATACTCATAAACGTTTTTTCAGTATTTTTTGAATATGCCAACGTATGCATCCTATGAATTCGTATGCCAATTACATTTTCTTATTGTACATGCCATAAATAACTAAAAAATCAAATACTATTATACCTGATCGATCGTGTTGAAACACATCTTTAAATCGACATAGCGATCTTTTCATCCACCCGAGCAGTATGCAAATGATATATTCCATTAATTTACAACAAAATGTGATTATTTACCAAATGGCAGCACAAATACTGTCATACTCGAGCCCATGTTCTAAGAGCTCACTTCGCGCCACTATGCCGACCCTTTCATCCACTTTAGAGGTATGCCAATTTTAATCCGCCGAGTATTTTTTCTCTCTTTAGAGATTGGTACGACTTTCGGATTGAATACTGTCATATTTTTTCCGTTGTAAAAATAATTAATTAAAAAATTTCCCTTAACATGTTCCATTCACTGTACACGGATGCCAATTGGTTTTCTGTTGTCTCTAACACTATAATCGTAAAGTAATATGGGTCTTCAAACAAATACTATGATGCATGACAATTCTGTTATGAGCTCCCGGACTATAACAAAACTAAATTTTTTTGTTAGAATTAAATATCTGTGCACAAGGCACCAAATTTTACTTGGTCACGGCCAAGATTTCAAAATATGAAATAATCTCATTTTTGAGATTTAATTTCAATAATCCTTTAACCCCCCTACGGAAATAAATGAATAAATGCAAGAGAAAAATATAGATCCGAAAGTCGCTGAATCGGGAATTGAACCCGATACTTTTCGCTTGCCGGGCGACTGCTCTTCCAACTGAACTATTCAGATCTTTTCGATTCTATACTTTTCTCTGTTATATATAATAATGTTGATAAACAAACGCTTTTTCAGCCAGCGTGTATAAGTTAAGAGTTTAACACAGCTCTGTAATATAAATATAAATTTAAAGTATAAGACAGGCAATAAGAGCCAATCGCGGAAGACAGTGCGTTATCCTAACAAAACTAAATTTTTTTGTTAGAATTAAATATCTGTGCACAAGGCACCAAAATTTACTTGGTCACGGCCAAGATTTTAAAATATGAAATAATCTCACCTGGTATATATATTATTATTACATAAATTCTTTTTTATTATAAAGTGTAAACTTAGAAATTCGTACGCAATAGAAAGTTGGCTTAACGTTTAGTTTTTATTATATTTTACATTTTACGCATAATAATTAGTAATAATTACTACAATTATTGAAATATTGTCCCTGGTTCACAGTAGGTAATTTAAGTCCTAAGGACTTTAGTCCTAAGCTTTAAAGAATTGACTAATTAGTATTAGGAGAATACTCGACTGTGATTAGTCAATTTTTTAAGGTTTAGAACTTAAATCACTTAGACACTCAACCTTAAGCATCGTCTACAATAAAAATTTAAAACATAAAGTGTAAGAAATTAGTCAATCAAGTTGAATTTATGAAAAATAACTGAATATAATTGGTTAATTTCTTACGTCTTATGTTTTCAATTCTTATTGTAGACGCCGCTTTATACGAAATGTTGATCTCATTGCATAACTATGTAAATATAGGGACTATATAAAAATGATATGTTATATATTATGTTTTTTAATTGTTTATATACATTCCTTTTTCTTTCATTTTTAAGCATTTTTGGTCTTCACCGCGACTGTTACATTTTGACGTCAGAAAAAAGAAAATAAATGCTCAAAATTTTAGGATCCAAAATTTTTAGATAAAAAAATATTTTAATAAAAATTTGCTAAAGACATCTGAAGTTGTACATTTCATTAAAATATCTTTCTAACAGCCGCTTTTTGCGAGCGTCAGACTACTCAGCCGGAATCAGGGCTCGTGAAGGGTTTCACAGAACTCGCGTGCAATTATGGTTAAATAATAATAAATTTATTAAAGTTAGAGAAATACAAAATAATAATAAAAACAAAATAAATAGGTGCTAATATACACGACTCGACGGCGTATGAGAACTACAAAATAATCATAAAGAAATGCGATTAACATTAAAGTTTTAGACGACGCATAGAAATACAAAAATAATATATAGTCGCCCGGATAATATAAAAAAATAATAACATCAAAGCGCAATTGACATAAAGGCTTAGACGGCACACGAAAATACAACAAAAGAATAATAATGATCGCACAAAAAATATAAGATGATTAGACGATACGATACGCGGATCTGAATATGTGTTGATACATACTTATCACCCGGGTTTACACTATTGATATAACCGGGGCAGAACGGTAATTCGACGCGAGTAGGGGTATCCGAATGATGGCCGCGGGGCCACTTTCGGGGATAGTCGCGAGTTCGCATGTGTAAGAAATCGCGTAATGATTCCTGCACACCAGCGCGCTAACGCGATACGCAATGCGCGATATCCAATGACCGTGCAGCTTTTTCGCACGTCATATCCGTCACACTTTATAGTGCGACGTCGCAAAAAAGTTGACCAAGTTTTGACAAGATTTGTCGCCCGACGAGCGATTCACTGCGATTCTATCTGTAGATGCGATGTTATAAACAAAGAGAATCTCTTTGGTTGTAAATAAACGTGCAACAACATCGATCCGTTAAGGAGTAATATTGTCATTAAATTATAGAATTGCAATAAATGTAATTATAATGAGTGCCTGACTGGATATATCAGCATAATGGCAGAAGAGTCACAAGACTACAATTAAAACTATGAATATCTTGAGGATAATTCAGAACTTGACATGAAAAATATAATTGTAAGTATAAATACTTTTATTAATCAATTTATAGGATCAAATTATAATAATTATCACTAAATGACACACAACTTAGCAAATACAGATATATAACTAGTATATATACATATATATATATATATATATATATATAATTAGTATGCATGTACATGTAACACACATGTTACATGCATATAATATACCAGTTATATATCTGTATTTACTGGGAATACTTGTTTTACAACAGTTATTTTAAATAAATATATTTGTATTTAAAATTTTCAGTTTGATGATTCTGTACAACTTAACTCCCAAGTATTTGAAGAAATTTTAATATTAGAGGTGCAAGAAAGACCATGTTTATGGGACCAAAGATTAGATATTAAAATGAGAGAAATGAACATAATTCGAAAAGCTTGGGAAGAAGTGGGTCGAGCTATTATGGTAGTATGTATATTTGTTTTTTTAACATTTTATTTTTGCTATAAATTTATAAATTGTTACAAAAACTTATTATATAATAATAATGTCATTTCTTCTTAAAAAGATAAAGATCCGAAATTTTGTCAAAGAAAATGGAAAAACTTGCGAGATACATTTCTGAGGAAATACAAAGATGAAAAAAGTTATACTGCAAGTGGCAGTGCAGCTACAAACAAAGTAACGACTTGGAAATATTATAAGCAAATGGAATTTTTAAAACCAACTACGGAACACAGAAGGTAAGCTGAAAATTTTGAATATAATAAATCATATAATATTGGACATGTTTTAATATGCATTCTCAGTATTAAAAATCTATAGTTTATATATATTATAGATTTTTAGTGCTGGCAGTGTATATCGAAACATCCCAAATAAAAACTAGTTAACAAATTTATGTAGTATAGAGATAAAGAATAATAATAATTTAATAAAATAATAATTTTTTTAGAACATTCAGTAACATACACATGATCAACGATGTAAATGAAGAATTTTGTAGAAAACAAAATACAGACACGATATTGATAGAAGACGAAACTTCCCCATCATTAGTAAGAGTTTTATAAAACAACAAATGTATTCACAAAAGGCCAACTTATCGAGCAATATTTAAGATGTATCCACTTAAAATTTATTTCATAAACAATATATTGAAATTACAAAAAACCTTCCATATAAACAATATATTGAAATTACAAAAAACCTTCCATATATAAACGTTTCAACCGCACACGGTCTTCTTCAGTATAACAGTGTTACGTAATTTATAATTCTTACAAAAAAGTCATCCTATTCTTAAAATTTACTAATAGTCCGTTAATTCGAGTCGAGAATATATTAGAACTTTATGCGTATTACAATTTGTCATGTTTTTAAAAGTATTCGCCGTAATGAAATCTTATGATGTTGGATCTCGTTAGTTATTTCTTCGTTTTTAAGCGCAAAATTTTTAATATCCATAAGCGCTGTGATTGATAAATGAATAACGATTAATGTATGTCTACTAATAGATAAAAGGCCTTACATAAATTTATTATGCTTACTTTGTGTCGCTTCCTCTCACAGTTCAACACAATTCTTTAAAAAAATTTTTTTTTAATTATTATAAATAGATGAAACCAACCGTCTAACAAAACATCTCATTTTGAACTATATTTAGTCGCAATTTATGTGTGTTTATATACTATCGGAAAGATGTGCCTAAACTGTTGATGTCCTATTTGTCTTATTATTGTTTAATTTTTGCTAATTTGTCTAAAATATCATAATAGGACTCGCTAAGAAGTTCAGTGTCTTTCTTTAAATTTAATCCATTTTTTTATTAATAACAGTTTTGATTTGTACAGCATGTTATCTGGAAAAAAGATTGATGATAACGATGTAATGTTCTTTTTAGATGTCGTTTCTTTATTCACAAATGTACCTCTAGATCTTGCGGTCAACAGTATTAATGATAAATGGGAACATATTGAAAAAAATACTAGAATACCAAAAAGTGAGTTTATACTAGGTATAAAATTCATTTTGACATACACTTATTTTACATTTAATGACACAATTTATAAACAGACTTTTGGGACCCCGATGGGGTCTGCATTATCACCAATCATAGCTGATTTGGTCATGCAGGATCTGGAGGACACAATTTTTAAGTCGTTAAATTTAAAATGCACGTTTTATTTCCGTTACGTAGACGATATAATACTGACCACTTCTACGACTACCAATATGAGTCGAATAGTTAGTAGCTTTAACAATTATCATGACAGTGTAGCATTCATCATCCACACCTTTCATTTACACTCTACACTTTTATTACACCTTACACTTTTCACTGCACTTTTACACTTTTTACATCTTTATACATTTGTAATAACTTCAATTCATTAATATACATAATGTTTTTAAGAAAAATCAATATTTCCATAACAACACATTCATTCATTTATTTGTTACATATTAATTCTTTTTGTTCTTTCGCTTTATACTTTCAATGAATAAACATTACTTTTTCAAAGATCTAGTGAATTTATTTATAAGTCGCTACATTTTTGGTGACCCCGACGTGATATTAAAGCCGACGCATTTTAAAGGCTGATGCGGAATAAGTGCCAAGTGATCGTCGTATTTGAAGTCTGCGAAATATTATCATCGCTTGGAAGAATTGCTGGATATTCTGATTTTAAGAGATTCATTCTCCGGATCTTTGAAACATCAGAGGCGGATTAGTCCTTCACGGAAATTCTCAAATCATTTTATCGGATTCCTGGAACAAGAGGAAAATGCCAATCGATAGATCACCAGTTAGACCCTGTTCGGATACACAGATTGATATGGATTTGGCGAGCGGATCAAATCAGGTTGGATCAGAAAATATTAATATTTTACCTTCTCAAACTGGACATCAGGTGAGTGATCCTATGTTACAAATTCACTCAAATGAGTTTCGTTTATTAAAACTACCGACTTTCTGGCATAAACAACCTAAACTCTGGTTTGCTTCTATTGAAAGTGAGTTTACGGTTTATCGAATTCGATCAGATGATATTAAATATAGTTCTGTCATTCGTCATCTTGATGAACAAGCCTTAGTAAACATATCTGAAGTCATTGAAAATCCACCTGAAACAGATAAATATAATTATTTAAAGAAAATATTAATAAATCGCTTTACGGATTCAGAGGAAAAACGTTTGAGACAAATATTAGCTGGAATTGAACTTAATGATAAAAAGCCTTCGGAATTACTTCGAGAAATTCGTCATTTGTCTGGAGGATCTTTAGCAGATAGTGTTTTGCAAATGATTTGGCTTCAACGCTTACCACATAGAATTCAAACGACTTTAGCCGTAGTAGAGGATGTTCCTCTTGTTAAACTTGCGGAATTAGCCGATAAAATTGCTGATCGGGACGGCGGTTTGCAAGTCGCGGAAGTTTCCAATAATACAAGTAATAAATCTTCGGATTTCGCGGATTTGCTACGAAGAATCGAAGCTCTTGAAGTTTCTCGTCGTCGAGATCGTTCCAAAAGCCGGTCTAGAGAGAATAGAAGATTTAGATCGTTATCGCGTAACAAAGACAAATCAAATAAAGATATTAAAGATACATCAATTTGTTTTTACCATAAGAAGTTTGGTGATAAGGCTAAACGATGTACTTTACCTTGTTCTATGTCCAAAACATTCTTGGCTTCACAGGAAAACTAAAAACGCCGCTTAAGACTGAGGCTGCTTACGACGGTGTTTCTAACAATCGCCTCATTATTTTCGACAGACATTCAAATTTGAATTTTCTTGTCGATACGGGCGCTGATATATCGTTGTTACCTAAAAAGGTTTTATTGAAGACGTGGCATACTAATTTAAAACTTTTTGCCGCAAATGGTACTCAAATTAATACTTACGGTTCTAAAACTTTAATTTTGAACCTCGGTTTAAGGGGATCCTAAATGATGTTTTTACCGACCGAATGCGAGAATATTTATTTTTTTCATATAACTTTTTATTGACTATACTGATCAATAAATCCTTTTCCACGATTAAAGTACTTATAAAAACGGACCGCGCTAGCTATGTTTGCATATATAAATCATATAAAAATCAAAAATTACAGTTTTGTTATCGGCTGCTTTGTGTCAGTTCGTAATAATACTTATTTAATAAAAAAAGTTTTGCAGTTTGTCTGTGCATGAAATATAGTATGCGCGGTAAGGATTATATGAAGAAATATTAGTAAGCAATTAAAAGTGAGATTGCAAATCTAATAAAAAAGTTATATATAAAAAAACATTTCACGCATATGTGTGTGTGCAAATCGAGGCTGCGGAATAAAACAGAGCAGTAGATTAGTTGCGTGATATCGTGATAGATGGAGCTGCAACGTGTTTCTCTCTCTCTCTCTCTTTCTTTCGCTCTCTCTCTCTCTCTTTCTGTTTTTTATAAGGTCTGTTTGTTTTGGCTACACTGGCCACATTAGTTCAGAGGTTGTCTTTTTTGTTCGACATTGGAAGGAAAAAGATAACCTCTGAATTAGTGTAGCCAATGTATGCCATTATATATTTTATGTTTGATAATATAAATAATACATCAATTTTTTTCTATAAAAAACTATATATAAAACAGAAAAAATTTTGTGTTATTTATATTATCAAACACATGAAATATATAATGACATACAATTTTATTTTAATTATATTTGTATAATACAATAATATTCACATGATTTTTATAGATAATAAGTATATGCATTTATAATTTATAAAAACTAAATCTTATTTTTCATACATCGAAGTAATTCAAGTAATGATTTTACTGAAATATATATTTGATAGACATTGTGATTCTAACGAATTTTATTTGTTCGCATATACCTGTAAATTGTTATAAAAATTACTTTTACTGTAAATGTAAGATAAATTGTATGCAATCTATAAAACAAAAAGAGAGAGACAGAGAGAGAGAGAGAGAGAGAGAGAGAGCGAGCTTTTTTTTCTTTCCCGAAAATAGAGACATTCAATGCAAACGGTGAATTGTATATCTCTTTACGACACGTACAGCCGAGGAAAAATTTTTTATATATAATTATATAAAATAATTGTATAATTATGCATATAATTTTGCGATTATATATGTATAAAATTATACAATTATTTTAATATAATTATATATAAAAAATTTTTTCCCGGGTTGTATGTGTCGTAAAGAAATATATGTATAATTGATCGTTTGCATTGAATGTCACTATTTTTTGAAAAGTAAAAAAAGAGAGCTCTCTCTCTCTCTCTCTCTCTCTCTCTCTTTCTTGATCCTTTATGCTTATTGTTAGTATTCTATCAATTAGTAATCAATGCAATCAATCATATCGTTTTACGGCAACAGCCAGTTACTCGTTCACTCACTCATTCATTCTTTTAAAATATGTCCATTTTTATACATAATTATGTAAATTTATATATAAAAAATAAGGGTGCATATATAATCATGTCAAATTTGTATATAAAACATATATATTTATATATATAAAGAAATACTTATTTATTACACTTGTAAATATATATATATATATATATATATATATATATATATATATAAATTTATATAATTATATATAACAAGCACTTTTACTTAATTATGTATAGACATATTTCATAATATAATTCTGCGATTATACGTATACTTTTATATATTTCTATATAATGTTATATTATTATATACACAAATTTTTGTCCCGGGGTATTTTAAACTTTTATTTTCTTTTTCTTTCCCCATTCTTGTCTGCCTTTACATGCATGTTATTATGTTGTATGTGTATCATGTATAATTTGGATTTGTATGTATGTTGAGAAGATTGGAATAGATAAAATTTTATTACTTCATGTTTTTATATTATAAATGCAGCTTTTTGTAAATATCCGAAATAAATAATTTTTCTACAAATATTTTAAATTTATCAAAATATTTTTTACTGCACAATTAGACTAATATATTTTGCATTATTCTATCTTTATTAATTTATTTCATAATAAAATGGATTTTATTGAACAAATAATAAATAGTAAATAGAGAAAATATAAAATATCGAAAAGAATATATTCATATAAACATATATTTGTGAAATCGAAATTTTGTTAAAATTGACTTTCATAGAAATTGTATTTTATAAATTTAATTAAAAAAAGCTGCATTTATCAGATAGAAACATAAAGTAATAAAATAATATATTCCAATCTTCTCAACACACACACACACACACACACACACACACACACACACACACGCACACAACTTCTTATAACAAATGTTATATAAATTATACATATACAGGATGTCTATACATAATTAAGTAAAAGTGCTTGTTATATATAATTATATAAATTTATATATATACATATATATATATATATATATATATATATATATACAAATGTAATAAATAAGTATTTCTTTATATATATAAATATATATGTTTTATATACAAATTTGACATGATTATATATGCACCCTTATTTTTTATATATAAATTTACATAATTATGTATAAAAATGGACATATTTTAAAAGAATGAATGAGTGAGTGAACGAGTAACTGGCTGTTGCCGTAAAACGATATGATTGATTGCATTGATTACTAATTGATAGAATACTAACAATAAGCATAAAGGATCAAGAAAGAGAGAGAGAGAGAGAGAGAGAGAGCTCTCTTTTTTTACTTTTCAGAAAATAGTGACATTCAATGCAAACGATCAATTATACATATATTTCCTTACGACACATACAACGCGGGAAAAATTTTTTATATATAATTATATTAAATAATTGTGTAATTATAATTTTGCGAAAAATAACAAAAATTGGGTACATGCTAAAAATGTAGCATGTAGACACCCTATATATACATATTTGTAAACAAAATCGTGTGCGCGCAATGACATATATTTGGGCGGGATGGTTCACTTGTCACGCGGTACGTACTATACGTGCTTACACGCAGTGCGCGACTCGACCGTTATAACGTGTGATAAGGTGTCGAATATTGTGATAGATAGACATACTGTGATATTTTAAAAGTGATATTTTTATATTTATTAAATATATAGTGTATAATGGGTGCAAACAAAAATAAACGTTTGCCCCTATCTGGTCGCAGATTGAGTAGAAAGGGAGCATGTTTTAAAAGGTTAGTATTATGTCATATCATAAAATTGATTCAATATCAGAATTACTGTTACATACAGCACAAATACACAAAATATTACATACCTATTTATTATGCACATAAATGTATATAACGATTAGATAGACAAAAAGAAAAAGAAATATAAATATATATATATATATATATATATATATATATATATATATATAACATTATAAACAGTACAAATAAACATTAATTATATACATCTATTTGTTATACACATACATGGATATAATGAATAAATTAATAGATACAGAAAGCTGAAGAAAAAAAAGAGAAAGATAGTGAGTATGAGTTTTCTAGCCTCTTTACATTATAAATATATATCATAAAGCAATATATATATGTATATATACATACACACTGTGACGTGACATTTTGTACTGTCCGTCACAAGGGCCGAAGGCCCGGCCGGGAAGGCGGGAAATTCGGGAACCTTTGCTCTCTCGCCAATCTTTGAGAGAGAGAGAGCACCCGAAAAATCATTTTTGCGTTTTCTACCGCGTCGGAGGATGCGCTTCGCGCACCCGTTTCGCGAATTACTTTATTTATGATTTTTGTTTAAGCGATTTTTGCGTTTTCAGCGAGCAATTTTGCATAGGGTACGTGTCTCAACCGGAGAAACAGAAAGAGAGAAAGGACGAAGAGAAGGATTTAGGACCGAGCAGAGACCACCAAGTCCGGATCACGCCCGGTAAATATTATTTTCACATATTTTCTGGATTGCTCCTCCCGTTAAGAACCTGGATACTGCCGTAAAATGTTCCTTCTTTCGCAGAGATTCCGGCCAGAGACGGGGATGGCCACTCTCTCGCAAGAGGCGAGAGAGCCCCGGAAACAAAAGGCGCGGGAGATACCCTGCCTCGAGCCTCCGCAGATCCGGATACACAAAAGTTCACCATCGACCAAACAATCGATCGTGCGGATTTTTGGAGGAACCGCACAGAGGCGCGCTCAAAGGAGTCTCCCCGACAAACATAAAGAGGAAGAACGGAACCCGAAGCGGAAGCACAGAGGAACGGCGAGAGAAAATTTGCATCAAGCAAATTCGCAGGGCCCCGCGGGGTACCCGGCGGCCCTGCCAGGATAAGGAGCGCCACGGGTGGAAAATGCCAAATTTAGTATCGGCGTGATCCCGGCAGGCCCCTTGCTCGTCACTGTTCGGCGAGACATTCCGAAGAGCAGAGGTTCCTGCGCGGATGCCGAAGCACACCAGGACCCGGCGATACCGGTGAGACGAACGGCCCTATTTAATATTGTAAAGCCGCTAAATTCCTTGTGAGTACCGTATTCGGGAGAGAAGCGTGTCACGGCCGCGACCGGTTATTAGATTCACCGGTAATTTCGCGATTTTGAGAGTTTGATTTAGAGTTTCGTTCCGCGTGGAATTTATCCCGGCGCCCGGCCGACCGCGTGCTCTCTCCCGCGCGTATATTAAGAGAGGCTCTCTCTCCCGCGGATACGCCGACAGTCGCCGCGATTTTTGTCACGTTAATGTAAAATTTAAGGTATCGTCTTGTAATTACTGTACCGTTCTCGTCTGTTGGAGTTCTAGATCGGAGAATAGAAAATTAGTTAGAGTCACGCATCCGACCTAGCGTATTCTTTCTCGCGCATATCCTTATCCGTGCCGTCTTCGGATCCTTTGTGAAATATTGCGAGAAACGACCGGCGTGAGCGATCTCAAAGGAAGTCGCGCGGGACCTACTCGAGTTTACGGAAATTTTGTATTGCCTGAGACCATCGGAATTAATTACGCCGCACGGACCTTATTAAGTCTCGTGCGTTAATAATTATTCGACACGTAGGCGTGCGAATTTACTTCCGGGTCCCGCGTGTCGTCCGATATCATCGCGTCGGGTCGTCTCAAAGGCGTGGAATAATAACAACGCGCCGCGTCTCGGCCGTACATACGCCGTATTGTATTTTTCGAATCACATTTCGGCCTCGTTTATCTGTATTTCGGCGTTATTAACGCGGAGATCTCTCCGTAAGATATCAAACGAATATTACTTTTCTTTCTGGACCTAACATTGTACTCAAGTTTTTATACAATTATTTTTCTGTCCATCTTCGTTTATCAGTGTCTAAATATATTTAATGTTTGTTATATTTGAGCGATTTCAAATAGCCTCTCTCGAATTCCGTCCTCTCTCCCGTCCGAACTCCCCCCTCTACCCCCTGACGATCTGAGCGAGTCGATTATCGCCGTCGCGGAAATTTTCGGGATACTTTGCTGATTGTAAAGGTCATTTATCGATTTGGAAATTTCAGAGTGGCGCGAATCTCGCGCCTGGCGCCCAACCAAACATATTTTTTTTTGTGTTTACGAGAATTTCCCGCTTTCCGCGCCGAAGGTGTGCCGTCGGTCACTTACATCGGCCCGATTTCCCGGATCCTTTTCGATCCGACGGACAATATAAAATCCACGGTTACAACACATACATGTATACATACATAATAATATATTGCTTGTCGACGTTTATAAAAAGGCTCACTCGTTCGCTCTCTTTCTATTTATTTCTTTTTTCTTCTATTTCTTTTTTTTTTGTATATCTAATCGTTATATACATTTATGTGCATAATAAATAGGTATGTAATATTTTGTGTATTTGTGCTGTATGTAACAGTATTATGTATGCTGTATGTATTATATATATATATATATATATATATATATATATATATATATTATAATAGTGCGCATGATATTTGAGACGTTTCTGATAATTAAAAAATTTATATTGTACAAATGAATTTGTTTCAAAGCTATTACGTAACAGAAAAATTAAAAAAAAAATGTTTTCATGAAAAAATGAATGTCATAATTTTTTTTTAAATAAAAGCATCATATTCAATCTAAATCAATTTGTTACAATATTCTGCATCAAAAATTATAAAGATAAAATTGTGAAAAAGTGAAAAGTTTACGAGATATTTGAGTTTTAGAGAAAATATGTAGCTGCTGGTTTACAATTTATATCTTTATTTATATCTGTGTTTTCTTTACACCAATTGATTTAAAATTGGAATAAAATAATCAGAAAATGATTTCATGAGATATTTCATAGTTTATGTACATTATGAAAGTATAATATATCTCATAAGCTATTCGCTTTTTTTGGCCATCCTACATTACAACTTATGCAGAATATTGAGAATCGATTTATATAAAAAAATATGATTTTATTAAAAAAAATTCAAGGTAACACTAATTTTTTTTATAAAAATTTTTTTTCCTCATTTTTTATTGCTTGTAATAGATTGCACAAAACAGATCAATTTTTACAATATATATTTTTTTCTAAACTGTTGCAAACATTTCAAAAATCGTACGTATTGTTATGCTGAACATCGTATTAATATATATATATATATTGATACATATATATTGATATATATAGTTGGTGTAAAGAAAACACATATTTACCTTTAAAAAAAATATGAAAATTGCAATAAGCAGTTAGATAATTTTTCTTTAAGACAACTATGTGTTTTCTTTACACCAATTGATTCGTCTCATTATTCTGTGCATAAAAGTATTAAGGTATGATAATCGAAAAATGAATATTTCCCAAGATATTTTCTATTTTATGTCAAAATACTGCAAATTTGCAGCCTTATAACTCGAAAAATACTTAATGAAAAAATATTTTATTGTAGTGTTTTGGAAAGATCTTAAAGTCAGCTATAAAAGTATGCAAGAAAAAATATAGTGTTCTATTTAAGAAATTGAAGTTGACCGTCACGTAACCTTCAAATGGCTATTCAAGGTCAAATCAATGACACCATCTTATGTCCCCCTTGAAACCATACAACTTTTATCTGAAACATTTTTGTCTTAAACTTTTGAATTTTGAGAAATTTTAGTGCAAAGATTAAAATGGTTTACCCTGTATATAAATATATATATACATATATATATATATATATATATATATATATATATTTGTATGTATGTATGTATGTAGGTGTAATTTTATAAGAACATTCAAATAGACGTTTAAAATGCAATTTTTATTTTTATTTTTAATTTTTATTTTAATTTTTTTTTTATTAAAATGCAATTCTCAATTTTTTTTATCTGAAAGATAATGCAATCCTTTGTTTATTTTTTCATGTATAATTGATAATTATTATTATAGTTTTTATAGTAGTTAGTGCCAGAGGCGGTCTATTCGTGTGCTGGTTTAAAAAATAATTCCAGAGGCGATCTATTCGTGTGCTGGTTGTTTTAAAACTGTAATTCCAGAGGCGATCTATTCGTGTGCTGGTTGTTTTAAAAAATAATTCCACAGGCGATCTATTCGTTTGCTGATAACTGTACAAAATATTTTACCCCAGATGCAGTTTGCATGTGCGCAAAATTCTCAGAAGCGATATTGCAATGTTGAAACTTTATAACTTATCAGGTGATAGTGACTTTCACGTAATCTTTATGACTGTGCAAGGTCAACACTAATGGTACTATTTTATAGTTCCTTTGAAACCGTATAACTTTTGTTGTTTTATTATAAAATGCATTGAAACAAAGAGATATTAGGGGTAGTAAAAATGGGACACCTTGTATAAATACACACACACATACATATGAGTATATGTATGTGTAACAACCTGTGTATATATAATTTTTATATAATTATAAATTATATAAAATGGGACACCCTGTATATGTATGTGTGTGTCGATTGACAACTTTTTTATTGCGACATCTGTAGAGTTTTGTCGATAATTATATTTAAAAAATCTTCATTATCGACCCTATCGGAGTTCGCCCGTGCATTTAGGATCCCCTTAAGGAGAGAATTCAAATGGAAATTTTGTGTCGCGGATATTCAACGTCCTATTTTAGGCGCCGATTTCCTTTGTCATTTTAATCTCCTAATTGACATTAAAAACAAGAAATTGATTGATAATGTTACCGGTCTTATGAATACTGGAAAAATTCAAGAAATTGCGCATTTGTCAATTTTTACCACATCTCCTGATTCTGTGTGCCACAAATTTTTAACCGAATTTCCAGGACTCACCCGTTTTTCTCCAATTTCCTCGGTAAAAACACATGGTGTTGAACATCATATCGTTACGGAAGGTTCTCCTAAATTTTCGACTCCCAGAAGACTTACTCCTGAGAAACTTAAATGTGCCAAGGAAGAATTCAAGTCTATGATGGAGCTAGGAATTTGCAGACCTTCAAGCAGCTCCTGGGCAGCCCCTCTACATATGGTTATAACATATGGTTATAACATATGGTTAGGTACCAACCTAAAAAGGAACAAAATTCTTGGAGACTGTGTGGTGATTATCGTGCACTCAATTCAGTGACTATCCCGGATCGTTATCCCTTACCTCATATTCAAGATTTTTCTTCTTCACTTTTTGGTAAGAATATCTTTTCTAAAATCGACTTAGTTAAAGCGTACTATCAAGTACCCGTCGCTAAAGAAGATATTCACAAAACAGCTGTCACTACTCCATTTGGGCTTTTTGAATTTGTCGTAATGCCTTTCGGTTTACGAAACGCAGCCCAAACTTTTCAACGGCTCATGAACTCTTTACTTAATGATTTGAGTTTTGCCTTTTGTTATCTTGATGACATTCTTATTGCTTCTAAAGATGAGAAAGAACATATTGCTCACTTACGCATTATTTTTGATCGTCTTCAACAAGCTGGAATGACAATCAATGTCGCTAAATGTCTTTTCGGTCAAAGCGAGATTTCTTTTCTTGGTTACTTAGTTTCTAACCAAGGAGTTAAACCTACATCCGAAAAAGTGAAATCAATTATTGATTATCCTAAACCTAAGACACTTCATGAATTACGCAGATTCTTAGGAATTATCAATTATTATCGTCGCTGTCTCAAGGATGCTGCAAATCATCAAGCTCTGTTAACAGAATATTTAAAGGACAGTCGCAAGAGGGATAGAAGAATTATTTCTTGGACTAAAGAAGCGGAATTAGCTTTCGAGTCATGTAAAGAAGAACTTTTACAAGTTACTACCCTTTCTCATCCTGCTCCTCATGCTCCTCTTATTTTAACTTGTGATGCTTCTGACTTTGCTGTTGGTGCATCATTTGAACAGTCTATTGACGACGATATCAAACCAATAGCATTTTTCTCAAAGAAACTAGACAAAGCTCAAAGAAATTATAGCACTTATGATAGAGAACTTCTTAGCATTTATTTGGCTATTAAACATTTCAGGCATTTTGTTGAAGGAAGACAATTGATTATCAGAACTGATCATAAACCTTTGATTTTTGCTTTCCGTCAGAAATTGGATAAAGCGTCACCAAGACAGATCAGACAATTGGACTTTATTGCTCAATTCTCTACAAATATTACCTATATTTCTGGAAAAATGAATTCAGTTGCTGATGCTCTGTCAAGAATTGAATCTATTTCAATGCCTATTATAGTTTCTTTAGAAGAACTTGCTAATTATCAGAAAGAAGATGAAGAACTTCAAGTTTTACTTTCTTCAAATTCTTCACTTCTGTTGAAGAAACTTATTCTTTCAGGATCAACCATACCTATTTATTGTGATTGCTTTTCGGAATTAATTCGTCCATATGTTCCTAAACTCTTACGCAAGAGAATTTTTGATGTTGTTCATGGACTCGCTCACCCCAGCGGCAGATTGACATCTAAACAATTACTACTGAAATTCATTTGGCCTTCTTTGAAGAAAGATGTGAAGGAATGGACTCGAACTTGTCTTCCATGTCAACGTGCGAAGATTTCAAGACACACCAAGAATTCTCCAATTAAGATTGCAATTCCTGATCAACGCTTTCAGCATGTGCATTTAGACATTGTTGGACCACTTCCTATTTGTCAAAATTACCGTTATTGTCTTACTATGATTGATCGTTTTTCCAGATGGCCTGAAGCTGTTCCTATTTCTGAGATTTCTGCTGAAACTATTTCTACAACATTTTATTCACATTGGGTAGCACGTTTTGGTTCTCCTATCAGCATTACAACAGATCAAGGTCCTCAGTTTGAAGCAGCTTTATTCAAAGCTTTAACAAACCTAATTGGATGCCAAAGGATTAGAACTTCTGCTTATCATCCTGCTTCAAATGGAATTCTGGAAAGATGGCATAGGACTTTGAAAGCAGCGATTATGTGCCACGAAACAACCAACTGGGTAGAATCTTTACCTTCAGTTCTTTTGGGATTACGTTCGTGTTTCAAAGAAGATTTAAAAGCTTCACCTGCAGAACTTCTTTATGGATCCACTCTTCGTATTCCTGGAGAATTTTTCATTGAAGAAGATTTTCCTGCAGATCCTGAAATCTTTCTTGAAAAACACAGGATTCATATGAGGAATATCAGATCATCTCCTACAAGTCATCATTGCAAAAGATCACCTTTTGTTCACAAGAATCTTTTTGATTGTACTCATGTTTGGATTCGAGAAGATACTGTTAGGAAGTCACTACAACCTCCTTATTCTGGCCCTTTTCCTATTGAGAAACGTATCTCTGATCATTTATTTGCAGTTAATGTTTCAGGAAGAGTTGTCAATATTTCGACAGAACGTCTCAAGCCAGCCTTCATTCCTAGAACTTCAGATTCTACTGAACTTTTTACCAGATCTTCAGCTCCTGTTCCTGCTATTTCAACTCCTGTTCCTGCTATTTCAACTCCTGTTCCTGCTACTTCAGCTCCTGTTCCTGCTACTTCAGCTCCTGTTTCTGCTACTTCAAATCCTTCTTCTTCTTCTACTGTTGGAAAAGCTTTACGCACCTACCCACCAAAGAAGAAGAAAGTCCATTTCGCAACGAATATCGTCAATTGGGGGGGAGTACTGTAGCATTCATCATTCACACCTTTCATTTACACTCTACATTTTTATTACACCTTACACTTTTCACTGCACTTTTACACTTTTTACATCTTTATACATTTGTAATAACTTCAATTCATTAATATACATAATGTTTTTAAGAAAAATCAATATTTCCATAACAACACATTCATTCATTTATTTGTTACATATTAATTCTTTTTGTTCTTTCGCTTTATACTTTCAATGAATAAACATTACTTTTTCAAAGATCTAGTGAATTTATTTATAAGTCGCTACAGGTTCATCAGCAAACATATTGCTACAATATCCAACTTTATCCATACAATAATTATGTAAAACCACACAAGCTTTTACGATACTTTCAGCTGTAATTAGGGACGTATTAATCGGTTTTGTAAAAATGCACCATCGTGCTACCATTATGCCAAACATATTTCTATCACTCTTCGTGCGTGAGTCAACCGATAATTAAAAACTCTTTATTTGTTAGTTAATGTTTTTCCTGGATATGATCGTAATGTAAAATTGTTTAACTTTATCTGCAATTAACATGTAAGGCATTGCTTTTCCTCTTTCAATAATTGGTGTTGGAACAGGTATATATATTTGATTATGCTGGAATCTATATCCCATAACGGAATTTTTGAAAATTCCTCCATCACTATGTCGGCCTTCTCCACCTATATCTACCATTAAGAATTTATATCGTGCTGATGCTATTGCCATTAAACTGATGCTATGATTTTCTTTATAATTATAAAAAATTGAACCAAAATATGGTGGAGCCTACAAAACAAAATTATTTATAAATTGATTATGTAGACTGTTTTTGCAACAGAATCAAAATAATTCAGATTAAAATAATCCATGAGCGATGATTGGTCAAATCTGAAATTTCATTATGATTGAAATAATAAAATTCAAATTTGATCAATTACAGCGCACGAATCATTTTAATATATCATCCTGTCGCGAAAGCAGCTATAATTACTAAATAATTTAACACAATATAGATTACCTTTATATTTACATGTTTACCGTCTATAGCCCCAATACAGTGTAAAAAGTTCTAATAATTTTGAAATTCTTTTGCAACTTCTTTCCATCCATGTTTGATTGGTTCAAACAGTTTGTTTTGGAGACTATCCCATAAACTTTCGCATGTCTCTGATATTATCATGGAAGTAGTGCTCTGTCCAATCCGAAAAGCAAATGCAAGCGAAAACATAGCGTCTCTTGTAGCCAAAAACCTACAATAATAATACTAAATAAATAATATTGATAAAAAAGAGCTATGACGAGTATAAAACGAGGATGTGATTTCGTTACTTATAATTTATTACAATAAAAAACTGAATTATGTCTGGACGTTTCGGCCCTTTTTTGGGCCATCTTCAACAAACAAAAAATAAAAAATACGTAATTAATAAAACATCATGTGTAAATTTTATTTTCTAATCAAAATAAATATAGTTGCAATAAAAGAAAAAATATATAAACACAGACTACTTAAAATACTAAAACAAATAGACATTGCGCAAAGTAAATCAACGAGAATCCAAACATCTGTCAAACGCTGAGGTTGTCCGTGCTTATGTTATAAGTCAACTAAATAAATATACAAGGATAGAGAATGTATTGCTGTGAAAGCCAATATATAATACTTAGCAATTCGCTAAGATGAGGAACAATCTCAAATCGAGATTTATAAGTTCCTCTTCCTTTTTACCCCCCCCCCCTAAAATTGATGTAGACGAGAAAAATATATTGGTCCGAATATTCTCTATCCTTGTCATTTACAATAAGAGCGATCTAGCCATATCATTTGTTAAAATAAATATACTAATACTGAATGAATATACTTTTAAATATAAATTATGTATTAATATTAAAACTTACCTCAATGTTAATCTACTAGATGCTGGTATAGGATCCCGATAATGGGTTGACATCTTTTCTATTTTAGGTCCTACTATGTGTAATAAATTATCAAAATCTTCAATAGTAAGACGAGTATACTGGAAATGAACTTCTATGTCATAAAGTCGCATTTCTTGAATTAAATGATCGCCATCACTTTGTTCATAACGTTTTTGATTGATCAATAAGCCGAACCCACTACCGGCGTTTTCGTCGATAGTTAGTTCTTTTTAATCGAGCATATTAGATAGCAAAAAGTAGTTTTGTATTTGTATTAATTTCTATATTTTTCTTTTCTAGAAATAATAGAAGCAAAAACTGCTTCTGTTGTTTGCTATTTATCATTAGTACTCTAAAAAATTATTCTAATATGTAGTAATATTATTGTAAAAGAAATACGCCTTGACACCGGTTCCGGTGTCTAGGCGTATTTCTTCCGACGGTCCAATTCTAAGTTTGACAGGTGTCAAGGCGGGCCCTTATCGGTATTTCAGCGCAGGTGGAAAGCGCGCGCGAGATGGCCGCGGGGCCACTTTTCGGGGATATCAGAACTTCGCGAGTATAAAAAACCGGCGGGGCGTACCGCGTACGTATAAGGGGCGCGTTTTCGCCCGATGACGAACCCCCACGCAACAAAGACGGTTTTATGATGCAAGCGAATAGGCGGCGCGTATATGAGAGCGCGCGTGCGAGAATCTCGGTACTAATCGCGTGCAGGCCACGTGCCACCGTTAGCCTGCAGGTAGAGGAATGCACCGACCTACTGCAACTTAGTAGCATAGGGGACGTCAGCTTCCCCTAAGAAGTCGGTGCAGCGCGGTTTTGGAAGACCAATGGAGAGATAGGCGGCCCCGAGAATATTCGAGGGAGACCGAGTATTTTCGACCTCGTGCCGGCTGATTTGGGAGAATCTCAGGTTCGGATATATTCGGAAATGTTGCGAGGTTTGCAACGGAGACCGAGTATGTTTGACCTCAGACTTCCATATATGTCGTTCCGTCAATCAGGATCGGGCGGAATCAGGAATTGGAATCCTCTTGTTCTATTTTCCGACCTTATTTATATCTAGAATGTAACGGTACTTTTGCCGCCGGCGTAATTCGGTTGTCCCCGTCTGTCGTCGGATGGTTTTGGCTGTTTGTGTACGCGTATCTATAGTCTGTGCCGTAAGTATATGTATACGCGTAGCTATAGTGCGCGTATCTACAGTACGTGCCGTGCGAATTACAAGTCGCTTCAGCGACTATTATGTGAGAGATTAAGGTGACGCGTATGCGCCCGCTGCATTGCCCGGCCGGTGTTCGCCGGGCGCAGCCTTCCGACATGCAGTCAGGAACGATGGGGGGATGCATTATTACAACTTACTCACTAATAATTTGACTATAATTTAAATAAAATATTCAATTATGTTACTATATATATATAAATATACTAAATATATAAATATATACACTGTTATTATATGTTATATACAATATATATACACCACACAATATGTTTCTTATAGGATTAATGACACTTTTTTTCTTATTAAAGATTATACAATTGTAAATAATACTTAAACGGACACACAATTTTAAGGTTAGGTTAGGCTTCGTAATCGTGTATCGCGTTTATATGAATAGGTAGAAAATCCTATTCTCGCGATTTGTCGCATATTGTGCATCGCGTGTCGCGTCATTGCGCTGGTGTGCAGGAGCCATAAAGCAGATCGCGACACATAAGTATAGCGCGTACTCCCACGCGGAGATGATCGGTCAGATATACTAGAAAGAGTGGGCGGCGCGTTGCAAGAAGCGCGAGAGAATTCTCTCGCGGGAGAATTTTGTATATGCGTTGCGCGCTTGCAGTTTCGGCGTGCCACCGCCGAATTGCAGGTAGAAAGGATGCACCGGGTGTCACGTTGGCGCGACACCAGGCGAGTCTCCACTCGAGGGTGCCCGGTGCAGCAAGGAAGGACTTTATTAGAGAGAGTGTCAGTCGGTCCCGAGACAAACTCGGGAAAAGCAGAGTAAGTTTCTATTTCAGTGCCGACGGCAGGATGGCTTCAGTATGTTCGGAGATCTCCCGAGTGCTGAGATTTCTCAGCAGAGGCAGAGTAAGCTTTTACCTCGACTCGGGGCACCGATTCCGGAGATCCGGATAGTTTCGGAATCGGAGACGGAATCCCGTCTCTAGGATTCGATCTATCTTTTATACCGGCGAGATAACGGTACTTAGCGACGCGGCAGCGGTATTTCGGCCGGATTTGGCAACCGTCGTTCAGTTCCGAGCCGTATCACGCTGTACCGCGATAATTACCTGCCGTTTTATCGGCAATATGGACAAAATTATGCGCGCAAAACATCTGCTGCACTGCCCGGCTGATGTTTGCCGGACGCAGCCTTCCGACGACCAGTCGGGAACAATGGGAGATGCCATCGTTACATCACCTCCCTCCCTCCGTTGCAGATGCCTAAATTTGAGGCATCCTAAAAAAAACATTTATAATCGCCTGATTCGGCGGGTGTAGCGTCGCTCGCCACGCTTCGAGAATCGCATGATCCAGTACCCATGCTTGGTGGATCGGATCTTGTATCGCCGGAATACATAGACCGCAAAGTGCGGGACCTCAATCCCCGGTGCGACAACGGATTGGCGGCGGGGGTGTCGAACCGGTGGGCATTAGAAGAATCGGCTACGTCTCCATGACCGGTTCCGATAACGCCCTCGGTTCCTCTCCCGGTGTGGGTGTCGGGCGTCGTTTTGGCAGCGGTGTCTGCAGCAGCATCTTCCGCTTCCGCTGGTTCTCGGAATCTGACCGCTGGATGATAGTGCCGACTCGCGAAGGCGTTGGCACGGTTGATGATGCTGGCAGCCACGTCGTTGGGTCGGCAGCCTACAAAGGGCTCGGCGGGCTCCTGCAGGTGTTCATCGATGGCAGCGATAATGTCTTCCATTTTTCGGCTGATTCGTGCTTTCTGGCTAACGACTAGATAGCGAGTGACACAATCACTCATCCTCGCCGGTGTCATTCTCGGTATCGTTGTTTGTTTCATCGTCCTCTGACGCGTGTTGATTGTTTAGATCCGGAGGTGACGGTTTTAGATCTTGTATGTGTATGTTTCTATACCACTTTCGCCTCTTGCTCTTCAGGTCAACAATAACAGATGATCGTATTGTTTTGACCTCGAGTGGCCCGATATGTTTCGGCGCTAGTTTGGCGTTGAAGGCCTCCGCTTTTTTGAACAGGGAGTGATGCCTTTTCAACACATGGTCTCCGAGACGGGGCTTCCACAGTCGCCGGCGGAGATTGTAACATTTCTCTTATTTTTGAAAGACTTGTGCGAGATGGATTTGCACGAGTTTGTATGCGTCTTGCAGTCGTTTTGCCTTGACGTCGGAATAATCCACCGGCTGTTCTTGCTGCTGTTGCTCTCCAGATTGTGTCAGCTCGCGTCCATGATTGAGGTACGTTGGAGTGAATTTGGTGGTGTCGTAGTAGGCCGTGTTATAAGCAAATTGAAATGCCTGAATCTGCGCGGTCTAATCTCGATGATCCCCACAAATTTGCTAATCATTGTTTTGATTACACAATTTGTTCGTTCCACAGCTGTGGATTGCAGTGAGGTGCTCGTACCGGCGTGGTCCGGGGCTTAATAGCAAATGTGTCTAGGCGGGTGATCAGTTCTCCGGATGTCAACTGCGTTCCGTTGTCCGGGAGGATGACTTTTGGGACGCCATGTCGCAGAATGACGTCCATGGCGTCCGTGATGATTTTGGTAACGGCGTTGATAGTTGCTTTCCGCAAGGGTGCTAATTCGACTCATTTCATAAAACTATCTTGCATCACAAGCAGCCATATATGCCCATGACGCGACCGTGGAAGAGGGCCGAGTGAGAAGGTCTAGAGTGATCTACTCCCAGGGTCGGCGGACGTTAGTAGCATGTAGGCGTCCAGCGGGTTTCTGCTGTAGTGCTTTATACGCTAGGCAGGTGTGACATTGCTGCACATACTTGACGACGTAACGCATCATCTCCATTGCTGTTTCCATTGCTGCTCCGTTGGCTCGTCCTTGAAGTTGAGGAAGTGCAGGAGGTAGCGGTATAATGCGCCATTGTCAAGTCGGTAGTCCGGTACGGCGGCGGGATCGACGGTCTCGACTATACGACGGTACCAGCGACAAGCGAGAGGCCGGGCGGCGCAGGTTGTGGGATACCGGAAGAGGGCGTCGGCACGTGGTTTAGCCGGCCGCGCCGGTATTTCACGTCGAATTCAAACTGTTGCAATTTGAAAATCCACCGGCCTAGGCGTCCAGTCGGTGTACGCTGCAGCCAGCTCATCGATTGGTGATCGGTCACCACGGTAAACGCGTATCCCTCCAGGTACCTTCTCATGCATCAAATACCCCAGATAATCGCGAGGAATTCGAGCTCGATCACGCTGTAATTTCGTTTCGCAGCCGAGAGCGTGCGACTAGCGTACGTGATAACCCGTTCGCCTTCCTCGAAAAATTGTATTAGCCCCGAGACCGTTGCCGCTAGCGTCGGTTTGCAAAAAAAAAGTGGCGTGAGAAGTTCGGGCACGCAAGTACCGGCGCGGCACTAAGTCGCTCCTTGAATGTGCAAAAGGCGGCATCTTCGGCTTTCCCCCATTTCGTGCGTTTTTCCGAGTTAATCGTCAATGGTGCCGCGACGGTCGAAAAGTCGTTGACAAAACGTCGATACCAAAAGGCTACCCCCGAAAATTGCTGAATCTGACGTGTGGTGCGGGGTGCGGGCCAGTCTGCGACGGCGCTGACCTTATTCGGATCGGTACGGATGCCACGTTTATTTATCACGTGACCAAAATATTTTAGCTGATCGACACAGAATTTGCATTTCTCCAGGTTCAGCCGTAGTTTTGCATCGCGTAGGCGGCGGAAAACCTTCTTAAGCAGCGTTAGATGTTCTTGAAATGTGCAGCTAATGACGATAATATCGTCTAAATAAACAAACGTGAAGTTCTAATTTGGGTCCGAGGACGGTGCTGGAAGGTGGCGGGCGCAAAGTGAAGGCCAAACGGCATGACCTTGAATTGAAATAACCCGGGCCTCGGAACGGTAAACGCGGTAATCGAGCGGCTTTCCGTAGTCAAGGGCACTTGCCAATAGCTGTTTTTTTAAATCGAGCATGGTTAAATAACGCGCCTCCTGGAGTTTATCCAAAGTTGCCGAGATCTGCGGTAGGCGTTTTTTTCGGTGACGTTATTCACGCGTCGAAAGTCAATGCAGAAACGATGTTTGCCGTCCTTCTTTTTGACGACAACAATCGGCCAGCTCCACGCACTTCGCGAGGGTTCAATGATTCCCTCTCGTTGCATTTCCGCGACTTCGTTGTCGATGATTGCTTGCATCGCCGGATTATGGAGTCGGTACCGTTGTTTAATTGACGACGAATTTTTGAGTCGGAAAATCTCGCTTTCGAGCATCGGTAAAATCAACAATTCGTGATTGTAGGTCTGTTCTTGGAGTTGCACGGGTAGCGTGACTACACCAGGTATCTCCGCGTGGGTGCCGTCGGCAAACTGCACCTGATCGACGCCCGTATGTTCGTGATATCCCCACGTCCGAAGGGCTTTGGCGGTCGCGGTATTTATAAACGAGACTTCGGAGCCAGAGTCGAGTAGGGCAGTAAACGGGCTCTCAGGATGTTCGGAGGTCTCCCGAGTGCTGAAATTTCTCAGCAGAGGCAGAGTAAGCTTCTACCTCGACTCGGGGCACCGGTTCCGAAGATCCGGATAGTTTCGGAATTGGAGACGGAATCCGACCGTCTCTAGAATTCGATCTATCTTTTATACCGGCGAGATAACGGTACTTAGCGGCGGCGGTATTCGGCCGGATTCGGCAACCGTCGGACGCGCTCGGCTCCGAGGCGTATCACGCTGTACCGTGATAATTACCTGCCGTTTTATCGGCAATATGGAAAAAATTATGGGCGCAAAGCGCCTGCTGCACTGCCCGGCTGTTCGCCGCAGCCTCTGACGGCCAGTTGGGAACAATGGGGGGTGCCATCGTTACATCTTTTTATCTAAAAAAACACGCAAAAATTATCAGTGTGCATTTTCTTGCTTTTTATAATTCAATATGTTCGCGGCGACGACCAAAAAGCCTTAAAGTATTATTATATATTATCTTTGTAAAAAAAGGTAAAAAAGGTGCTAAGTCCGCGTAACGTAAAAACCTATCCTACAAAAATTAATAATATAAAAAAATTATGTTAAGTAACAATAAAAACTTTTTAAAATATTTTATTTTTATTTAATTAACCAAAAAAGTTATATAAAATTATTTTTTAATTTCCTACATCTTACAAAAAATAATATTAATTTGCAATAATTAAAAAAATTAAAAATAAAAAAAATAAAAAAATTTTTTTTTTAATTATATAAAAATTAAAAATTAAAAAAAATTTAAATATAATATAAAAAAATTTTTTTAAATTAAAAAATTAAAAAAACTTAGCACTGCTAAACTTTAATTGAAGGACATTCAAGTGAAGAAATACATTAATTTTAACATATTGTTTGTTTAATTAAGTAAGTTTAAGTAAGTTTTTTTAATCTTTTAATTTTAAAAAAATTTTAATTTTTGAATTTTTTTAAAATAATTTTTATATAATTTTTTTTTAATTTTTTTATTTTTAATTTTTTTAATTGTTGTAAATTTTTAATATTATTTTATGTAGGATATAGAAAATTAAAAAATTATTTTATATAACTTTTTTGGTTAATTAAATAAAATTAAAATATTTTAAAAAGTTTTTATTTTTACTTACCATAATTTTTTATATTATTAATTTTTATAGGATAGATTGTTATAGGGACATTACGCGGACTTAGCACCTTTTTCACCTTTTTAAAAAGGTAATTTTTTTAGGGATATTATTCTTTTTTGTACTATACATTTATTAAACATGATTAAATAAATAAGCAAAAACTCACTACCATCTCTGTCATATTTAATCATTAAATCATGATAGTTTTCTTTATTTCTTTGCTGTTCTTATTGTAAAAATACAAACAATTACGAATCAATGTCATTAGAAATCTATTGTTCATAATCAATATTTCTAAATTTATAAATAAATATTTATCATTGCACTGGTTATCAAATTTATCTTTAAATATAAAAATAAAATGAGGAAAGAGTGAGTTATAAAATTCAATTTTTAATAATAAGAAAAATAATTAATCTCTCTCTCTCTCTCTCTCTCTCTCTCTTTCTCTCTTTCTCTCTCGTAACTAAATATTTTTTCGGACCAATATTTTTCTCGTCTATTTCTTTACAGGGGATGTTAGGAGAAGGAACAAGGAGAATTTCTGAGATCCCAACCATAGGATTCAAATTCCTTAGTTTCCAAATTTTCTTATCTTAATCTGTCGCAATAACATCGCGTTTGGCTTTTTAGTCGAGATGAATATGATGATTTAAATATTTTTTTATTCATAAATAATGCAGAATATGAACATTGTTCATAAAATTGTTGAGACATAAGACCTTTTTTATATAAAACTGACCAAAATACAATTATTAAATGATTAAATATTAATCACAAGTTAGATATTACGTATTTATGTATACTTTAATTAAATAATTTTTTAATTTTATTTTATAACATTTGATATTTATTATTTACTACATTTTCTGTAAAAAAAAGTAAATAAGCATCTTTAGCACCTCTAGGCCACTGCTTTTTTTTAACTTGAGCATCATTAACTTCTATCCAAATATTAGATGTTCCTTCTCTACACATGCTTATATGACAACCTTCATCGACATTTGAACCATAATGAAATATAGCATTCATCACTTTTGTATAACTGTCATCTATTAATACTTTAGTTGTTGGAATAGCACTCAAATTAAAGTTGTGTGTTGCTTGTGTTAATTTATTATCCTATGATGAAAAAAATATTACTCGAATAACAACTATTTCTTTTGTTAATATTATTTCTTTTTTGAATATTATATCATTTCCAGTATAATATTCACACGTCTCATTAAGCGACTGATACCAATGTGAAAACGTTATATTTAATAATTCATTAAGATTAAAAGTTTTCTTCTCTTTAAATTATGAATAGAAATAGAAATAATAATATTATTATTAATAGTAGTTTTTGTATTATCACAAGTTTTACATCGTCTAATCGAAGTTATTTGATGCCTCACTAAACTTTTTATATATTTTTCACAAAAGGCTATAAAAAAATCAGATGCATTTTGTTTTATAGGACTTGAAAAATATTCTCCTAAACATTGTCGTATTGCATATGTATTTAAATTATATATTCCATTTTCATATCGATGCATTAACATACGTAAAATATCTGATTTATCACAATTGGACAATTGCTGCCTAATGGCATTTAAATTCAATAAACACTGTAATACTGCATTTGCATAGCATGAAACCTTGCCTGTATTTTGGAAACCATGTATGACCCAAGCTGTACTTTTTCGAGTATTTTCGTCTAAACATGATTTTTGAACAGAAGCTATTACTTTTCGTAACACCCATGAGACATCTTTTACTTTGCAATACTTTTCCTTTGACATAGCAATCATTTCTGCTTTTGGTTTGTGTATCTGTTTTAGACGATTATATTCAATAATTGCGTCTTTGCTAGTATTTACCGATAAAGAATCAAAATTAATTAAATGTAATCTTTCTAAAGATCAATCAAAATTAATATTGGACGCTAGTGGTGAAAATAAACTTGGCAAACTTGATTTCGACGTAACTAGCAATTTTATTTCATTCTTATTAGCTGACTTAGTAATGGATGACTTAGAAACAAATTGTTTAAATTCTAAAGTTCAGACTTTTTATAGATATGTGGATGACATTTTTGTTATTTTACCTAGCTCTAAAATAAATGAAATTTTAAGTACATTTAATAATTATCATAAACGATTAAAATTTACGCATGAAATAAAGACCAATTCTTCTATTAATTTTTTAAATTCTACAGTTATCCGCAATGGGAATGAATTGACAACTAATTGGTTTAGGAAACCTACATGTTCTGGCAGATACATCAATTTTCTTTCGAGTCATCTTATTAAGTATAAAATTAATACGATTTACAATTTAGTAGACCATGCAATTTTACTTTTAAACGAACAATTTCATAATACAAATATTGAGATTGTAAAGAACATTTTAATTAATAATTGCTTTCCGGATCGTATTATTAATAAATATGTAAATAAAAGAATTAATGTACTAAATAACAATAGGAATGTTAACCATCACAATGCGGATAATAACGACAATTTGAGTAATGATTTGGATAATAACGATAATGTGAATTCGGCTCAAGATAAGAATTATGTAATTCCACTTCCATACGTTAAAGACGTTAGCGACAGTATTAAAAGGTCACTTAAAAATGCTAACTTAAATGTCGTTTATGGTTTGCCAAAAAAGTTGAATAGGCTGATAAAACGAGGTAAAGATTTAATAACTAATGATATTAAAACGAATGTAGTATACAAGATCAATTGTGAAAATTGTAATGCCTCATACATTGGACAAACGAAAAGACATTTATGCACTAGAGTAAAGGAACATGCCAGCAATATTAAATTACATGAGTCTAATCATTCGGTTTTGAGTAAACACAGATGTGATTTTGGACATGACTTTGATTGGAAATCACCGACCATTTTACATAATGAGAAACATGTAAGAAAGAGAGAGATTGCTGAAATGTTTTTCATAAAAAAGCATGATAATACGGTTAACCTACAGAAAGACACAGAATTTGACAAATATTTACGACAAAATTATATAATGCAAAATAAAATTCGGCTCGTATGCAATTAAAATATTGTAAGAGTATAGATTGGAACTTTTACTTCAGTATGTAAGAATGGTACGAATAAATACATTAAAACTCGGCCCGAGCATGACTCAATTAAAGTTAAAAGAAAAGATGCAAGATCAATTTATTCACAAAGATTCTCTAAAGTTTTACAATTTGCTGAAGACTCCCGCACGTATATTTAACAAGACTATTATATCGTGCTTCTCGATAAATAGTATCCGCTTTTCCGCCGGTCCTTCTGGAGCAGAGTCGACGATCGGAGCCCCACTCCTGCTTCTCTCCTGTCCTGCGCCTGCTCGAGTGCGCACGCAATGATCAGCTGTGGATAACGAAGATGACGTAATCCGACGATATCTGCCAAACGCGCGTATATTCCTTACAATATGTGATAAATTAGAAGGCCAACTTGACGAGCTATAAGGTATTAATTACAATTTTTTATTATTATACGTCATCTTATAATGTTACAACTGATAAACGTTTCGACTATACGACAGTCTTTTTCAATATCATTGTCGCTATGCTAATATGTCAAAAAATTAAATTATTTAGTAAAACCGAACTTATTATACATATCGATGCTCTAATTAGCAAATTGTCTAACTCCATTTTTTTTAATTTTTCAGGAGAGCCAAAAAACTCCTCAGGGATAGAAAAATGATGAAATAACTAATAAAAAACTTGAATATTGTTGGAAATATGTTTATTGTTAAATTCATATGTAAAAATATGTTTACACACTAAAACTGTATCAGCTGAGAAGCTTTTTTGGAGTTAGACAATTTTCATCCTGTAATTCTCAAATTAGATGAGGAGTTAGACAATTTGCATTCTGAAATTTAAAACTAGATATTTAAAACTAGGATTTAAAGTAAACAATCACATTGATTGGAATTTTTATATTTATTAAATTTTAACAGGTTAACCTATTTTTAAAATGGAAAATTTATAAACATTAGTAAAGTTAACTTCAATAAAATTATATTGTATATTAATTCTTTAATACTCAACGAAATGTAATCTAAATTAGATTATAAATTTTTAGTATAATATTTGGCTCAGTAAATTTATAATTTTGGTTGAATTATCTTTAAAATCGTGTTATAATTGCAATTTTATATTAAATAATCTGATTATAATTTTAATAATGAGTAAAAAAACAATTAAGCGTTTTATTTTTCATATGGAAGATTATCATAAAATTGATGATAGTGGGCAATGTTTTATTCAATTCTTGCAAATCTTCATATTTTTTTTTCTTTATTTTGAGTCGGGCGCGATAAAGTCCGGGTAGTTGTTGAAAAGTCAAACAGGATTTTACTTTATTCTTTCTTTGAGGTAGTAAAGTCCATCCATTTGAAAAATTTAATTTGTAATAAATATCACCATCAGGTGTATATTTCAGTCCTCTTATATTTGTAACAACTGGATCACCTGTTTTGTTTCCTGGGCGTATTGAAGAATAAACTTTTAGTTTATTAAATGATTTAAAATCTTTAAAATTCAAATATTCGACTGTGTATGCTTTTTTCGTTGCAGTTTTACAAACATCAACATAATCTGCTGGAACATTAATAATTTTATTCTTCAATCTTCTTTCTATTGCTGCATGCATAGAATCAGCTTCCATTTGTGTATGCCCTTTCTCTAAGTACTTTTGCTCAATTGTAATATCAAATAATTTTGCAGCATTAACGAGAGCATTACTTAGAGTACAATTGCGGTTTTGATATGTACATCCATCAGAGTAAAATATTATTTTTTTATTTGACTCAGGTAAAAAAGGCACGACATATGTTGAAATAAATTTAAAAATAATTGAAGCAAACTCTTCAGAGTTTAAACCGCCTTCTGTTTCATTCCATATGTAACACCATCTATTGGCACTTTTTAAATTAAACAAACAAAAATTATGAACAGAAAGTTTTGTTTTGTAATACAACGATGATACTTGCGATTTTGGAGATAAAAGTACTGACTGCAAATCCATGGTAAAAACAAAATCTATATATAATAAATCTATAATTTGAGACACAATAATAAGATAACGTAGTTAATAAAATAATCAAATATGATAAATACCGTTTATTAAAATTTCATTGAGATTTTGTTAATAACAAATTTTTTAGTTATAATATGAGTAATAAATCCATAAACTTGGTAAAAAAAATTACGAGAATTTTAACGAACGGAATTTGACAGATTTTACTGGAGTTAGGTGGTTTTCTTATTGTAAAGATTTGAGCGCCACAGTTAGACACTTTTCGTGCGGCAATTTTTCGAACTAAAAAATTTGAATTGCGCGTTTACCAAGTTCAGAGCATCTGTAGAATGATATTTCCCAACAGAAAATACAAAAAAACGATTTTTGAAAAAAATGGAGTTAGACACTTTTCTACTGAGAGTATCGATATAACATCTATAGGATTATATTATGAACAACGCAGTAAAAATTCATGCTTATTGACTTGAGTTAAAGCGCCTAATCTCAAACATCAGATTTCTGTAGTTCATGCTGTTATAATTTGTAGAAACGCTGTGAAACAATTAATATGTTAGCCCGAATATTAAGTATTAGTTTAAGAGTTTAACAAGGCTCTGTAATATAAATATAAATTTAAAGATATAAGACAAGCAATAAGAGCCAACTCGCGGATGACAGTGCGTTATCTTAACGAAACTAAATTTTTCGTTAGGATTAAGTATCTGTGCACAAAGCAAATTTTTACTTGGTCACGGCCAAGATTTAAAATATGAAATAATCTCATATTTGAGATTTAATTTCAATAACCCTTTCACCCCCCTACGGAAATAAGTAAATGCAAGAGAAAAATATAGATCCGAAAGTCGTTGAATCGGGAATCGAACTCGAGACCTTTCGCTTGCCGGGCGACTGCTCTTCCATCTGAGCTATTCAGATCCTTTCGATTCTATACTTTTCTCTGTTATATATAATAATGTTGATAAACGCGTTTAAGCCAGCGTGTATAAATTTAAGAGTTTAACAAGGCTCTGTAATATAAATATAAATTTAAAGATATAAGACAGGCAATAAGAGCCAACTCGCGGATGACAGTGCGTTTATTAAGTATTAAATTTTTAATAAATAGTGATAACTTACATTTGTGTCGCAACTTTAACACTTCTTTAAAATCTTTCTTTTTAAATAACATTATTACTATGTGTACTTATGTGTACTTTAAGAAACAATCAATATCTGTAACTCGCAATGTCAGCGCGCTGTATACATATATATCTGTATCTTAAGATGACATAGACAATTTTTCTAAAATATCAAAATAAGAACCGTCAAGATGCTCAGTGTTCTTTTTTAAGTTGATACTGTTTTTTTCTTCTTTAATGTATATCATTTCCGATATCAACCTTTTATAATAATTCTTTTCGTTATCTAGGATTTTTGTGTCGTTCCAATTAAAAGTATGTGTAAAATTTACAATATGCTCAGAAACCACTGAGTGTCTTGCCGAATCCAATCTGATAATGTTTTTATGTTCATTTACTCTTGTGCCTAATTGTCTTTTTGTTTGTCCTATATATGTAGCTTCACAATTATTGCACGATATCTTATATATGACCCCCGAATTATTTTGGCGATTATTTCTGTCTTTTTGTGTTTTTATTACTCTATTTAATTTTTTTAGACATCTGTATCCTACTGTTATATTAGATTTCTTTAATTCTGATGCTACTAATTCCGAGATTCTTTCAATATATGGAATCGCTATAAATTTTTTCTTTTTGTCATTATTTATGTCATCATTATTCATATTAACCTTAAGAATAAACTCAGACAATTCACATTTTCCTGGTTTATTAATGTATTTTGTAATGTACCAGATAAGCAGCGATGATTTTTCACCAATAAATTGTATATTTATATTACCTTCCCATGCAGTAAGAAGAACAGGATTATAATCATTGATATTAACTTCACTCTCTGTTCAAGAAAGATCATAAAGCCTATTTTTATGTTTCAATTGTTTTCTACCTCCTATCGAAGTTGCCACATTTTTCATGTTAAAAGTTTCAGTTTCGGGACGAAGAAATCCAAAACGGCACCGACGAATAACTTTACGTTCTACTTTTTTAGAGCGAAGACAATAATCGTTATGTTTGTGTCGCTGATGCGTATCAACACGTTTGTACAAAAATGGCGAAATACTTTTATCTGGAATTCTACAGCTTATATATTGTAAAATAAATTTGGAAACTTCGTTAATAGTTGATTTACCGAAAATTGGTGCATTTTTAATCCAAATTAATAAGTGAAAATGTTATATACCTCTACCTTGGCATTCTCGTCGGCAAAAATGGTGCGTTACTTCACCAATTGGATAATTTTCGGAGCTAATAAAATCAAGCATTGCTCGAAATTTATTGTCGAGAAATCTCGACGTTGATACAGAATTTTTAGCAACAAGTACGCTGACGGATAAGGAAGCATCATGCCATCCATTTACTTCACGAATATATTCACCTAAATCTTCCCATAACCATTCACTTGGACTTTATTCCGGATTTGATAAGAAAATTAATGGACTGTAAACGAGAGAAAAAAAATGAATTTGAAGAATAACATAGTTTAATAAGACCATCAGAAACAAATATACATATATAGATAAGTTTTTAAAAGGTAATAAAACTCAGAATCATATTGACAAATATTAAGTATAAAATATCATTGAACATCATATGCGGAGGTTAGTTAATGTTTAAATTATACAATAGAACAGAAAAGAAATCACTCAATATAATTAATCAAATAAATAGACTCCGCAACATTTCGAATAACTAAGATGTAAGAAAAATAATGTAATAAAGTCTCGGTCCAGTGATAAAACAAATATACTCAGTAACACGCTCAATAAATAAAATGAATAAAAAGACTTAAATAATAAATTACTGTCAAATTTGTGACAAAGAATACATAAATATCATAAGACAATGTGCAACAATCACTGAAAGAAATGGAAAACATAAAGAAATAAGATTATTAGTAACTATCCTCTTGTGAGGAGTTAATTGCGAGATTCAATAAAGGGTTTATGACTAATGTCATAATAAAGAAAACATATTTGAATATCTTACAAATATATATAGACTCACTAAAGGAAATCAAACATAAAACTTGACTTTTTTAAAACAATTCATATGAGTAGCATATAAGAATGAGAACTTGGCAAAGCCAATTAATGCTTTAGAGAACTTGACAAAGTCAAACCTTATGAGAACTTGGTGAAGCCAATCAATGTAAAAGAACTTGACAAAGTCAAGCTATGAGAACTTGGCGAAGCCAATCAATGTAAGAGAACTTGACAAAGTCAAGCCATGAGAACTTGGCGAAGCCAATCAATGTAAGAGAACTTGACAAAGTCAAGCCATGAGAACTTGGCGAAGCCAATCAATGTAAGAGAATTTGACAAAGTCAAGCCTTGAGAACTTGGCGAAGCCAATCTTACATCTTCAGATGTGATTTCAGTTAAGTAGAGATAAATTACCTTGACAGAATCCTTAGTGAGATAATTACCAAATTCACTTTCTTTTGCAATGATTTTTTCTTCAACTTCCTTCGGTATTTATGTGATATTTCCAAAAAGAGAACGGTATGCTCACCGCCACTGTGCTCGATTGAAGAATCGAGCCCGTGATATTTCCAAAAAGAAAACGGTATGCTCACCGCCACTGTGTTCGATTGAAGAATCGAGCACGTTACTGCGCACGATCGAAATCGCCTCGTGTTAGTAATATGGCTGAGTTCGTCAATTTGCCAAAATATAGATCAGTGATCAATTAAAGAACTTGTGAATAGATTTTAGTCCTTTCCAAAACGAGAACAGTAGATTCTCAATAGAATTCTGGAACTCAAGCCAATATGATCACGACTCAAAGACCACATCTGTCGTTTACGAGGACACAAAGAACAATGGCCGACTCAAACAAGAAGGGACGAAGGAAGAGGCCAGCGCTACTAACGTTCGTGTTGGGAACCAACGGCCTCTCGTAGCGCCTCTCCAGCGGCGCGCCACGCATCATTTGCTGAGCCGATAAGACGCGCGAATACAAACGTCAAAGAGTCTCTTCAACAGACTTAATGTTAAAAATCATGTCGCAGGCCCATAATGTTGCGTCATACACCTTAAATTTCTTTTTGGTCCACTCCAGTATTGCTCTGTATTTTAAAGTGTGGAAAATATTGTTGTTAGATCAGATTCCAACTGTTCTTTTAATAGTGCTTCTAAATACTCTCCAGCCGTATAACGAACTTGAGGATTAGTTACGTTCAATTTATGATAAATTCCACGTTTTAACTGACGAATGTTTGCATTATTCAGTAAATAAAATAAGTATTGTTGGTTTAATTGGTATTATGGATGTTTAGATGTCAAACAACGTGAGATTAGAATTTATTAAATTCATGATGAAGTTTGACTTTTCTAATCTCAGACTGCTGACACATTATTAGGTATTCCTTTGTACAGAACTGATCGAATGAATTTATGAATTTATTAAATTCATCATCATGAAGTTTGATTTTTCTAATCTCACGTTGTCTGTTCGCGAACTCGGTAAAAAACTAAAGGGAGAGCGCGGTAATACCGGCGCACGCGGTCGGGAAAAAGATGGTGGATTACGCGGCGACAATAGACGAGGCGGGGAAATAAATTTCTTGCGCTTTGTAACAGTCAATGGTCTTTTTATTTCGCACGACCACAAGTGCAAACAACTACTTCGTCACAATAGACAGCAAAATAATATATGAAATATAATACGATGACTTGAATGACTTATTATCCGATACGACACTGAGAGCGACTCAGCACACGTGTACGTCGACTCAAAAATTACTCCAGAAAACCCTTCTTCTTCCTCGTCACTGCGGATGTGACAGGACGACTCCGCTAGTCAGATATCGATCTATGCGAAAATCAATATGATCGCTATCAATAGCTGCTCCGAGCTACGCCGCGATCTCAGAGATGGCGGGTGCATGTCGGCTGGGTGATGCGTCCGCATCACACTTGCACGAACATTGTCCATTAATATCAAAAGGATATAATATGCAAAACACATTAAATCTAAATTTTTTTCACGATTATCCAAAGGCGCATTCTCAATTTTTATCATTTGATACAATTCTGTCGAAGTTTTATTTGCTTTCTTTTCATTGTGACGTGACGCCCTTCGGTAAGCGCCGTCACAAGGGCAAACGCCTGACCGAGGGGGAAAATATGGTCCTGGGGAGTTGTCCCTCGCACCTTGGAAGGAAGCAACTCGCGCGTCTGATTATTGTTTCGTTTCTTTGTGCTTCTCTTTTGCATATTGTGTGAAATAAAGATGGCCTCCGACGGCCTGGCGATTTTCTGAGTGCGACAAAAATTTTATGTAAGGCAAGATTACCGGAAGGAAGAGGCGTACCGGAAGGAAACAGAGCAGCTAAGAGGAATACCGCTTTACAGATACCGTTTCTCTCCGAGAGTAAACGGGCAAGTATCGCGTTCCCGCCAATTGCGTCATTCCCCCTACATTACATACGCATCCTGATACCGCTTAACTTTCAGCACAACTATCGGAGTCGGCATCCAGACGGGAGTTCATACTGCAGGATGAACCAGTACACCCGTACCAGTACCGAACATACGCGGGGGAGATTTGAAGAACGGCCTGGCCAGCCTGCCAAATGCGACCCCTATACGCCGACAACCCGGCTACCGCAGCAAATACACGGGAATCGATGGGCGGATCGAAGCAACCCCCACACGTCAGCCAAAATATTAAGGGGATACGCAAGGAATCGGCGCGGAGCGCGAAGGACCTCGCGACGCTCTCGGAGAGGAGCACTGTTTGGCTTAACGGAGACCTAGCAGGGCGATTCCGCAGGGCCTACTCCGCTCCAGGATACCGATCAACTCGAAGCTATTGTAAGCCGCCGCTCAGATAAGTCGTAGTTATAAGAGCGAGATGGGCTGGGATCGGTACGCGGACGTTTCAGTTACCTTATGAGAATAGCTACCGTCTTTCTAGGAGAGAGAGTCTCTCCTCTCCCGAAAAGTAATTACCGCGATACCCGCCTATCTCGCAATTCGCGAATATATCCCTCCCAGTTCGCCCGTGTATACACCGCGACTAACAAGTAACCCTACTCAAGTGGTACACTCCGATCTTTTTCAAACTTGGTACAAATGTAGTACTACCAAAAATATTTGACTCGTATTCTTTTATTTGTGCCCAGACGCAGTTTTGCGAATAGTTCATAGACCTTTAAATTCGAAAAATATTGAATTTTCTATCTTTATCTATTTATTTTTTTTCTATCCTTATAGGTATAACAATAATAATGTAACATGCAGAAGCTTTTTGGATCGCAAATTATGAATGTAAAGTAAAATTTGTAAAATTATGTTTACATAACAAAATATTGAGGAAAATAGCAAAAAGATAGAAAAACAATGTAGAATAGAGACTTGAGAATGTTTCCGTTGCTCATTACATATATTACTGACACACACACACACTATATAAATTTTTCTTTAATATTATTATACAACATACAAGTTGCTGCCTGCAACCTCGCCGCTTGCGACCTCGCTGCCTGCAACCTCGCCGCTTGCAGCCTCGCTGCCTGCGACATGTTTTTGCATGGGATTGCATATCACCCTCGCGGTACCTCCCCAATAAGCGGCGGTTCTTTATTGTTTATCTTAGGAAGAAATACCAGCGCCGATAACCAGCGGCTGCAGGAATTTATAAACAAAACAAGCGCCGAAAATTTACGTCATCTAAATTTTTCTCGTTCGTACGTTGACGAACAAAGGATTGATCGGGATATATAATGAGGACCGATGCCGCTGCCGGGCCATAGTACCACTGGCGAGCGCATGCTTTCCTCAAGGAAAAATAGCTGTGAGAAAAAAGTTTAGTGTGCAATTAAAGTAGTTATTTTTGTGCAGTACAAGTGAATTTTTTACAAAAATGGAGAACGCAGAACATATAAATTTTTATAATCTCCCCCTCGCATCATCTCTCTTCTCTCGTCGCGTGAGCCTCTCGCGCGCTGCGTATTAGTTCACCGTCTCTCTCTCTCGTGCTGCCGCCGCTGCGGCTCGTTTTCTCTCTCGCAAATGCATGGGAGAGCGCGCGCCTCTCCACGTGTCTCTCGCATGGATGCGACCCGCCGGCTCTCTCGAACGCGAGATGTAAACATTCGACACTTGGAATGTTTTTTGAAATAGATATAGTTCTTTGTGAAGATTTTTTAAGTAAAGTACAGCCTGTGGAGAGCGGGGCTGTCTCTGCAATCATAAAGTTTCGAACGGTCATCAACGAAGTGTCGGGACATTGCAACAAAAATGGTAGTGCTTTTTAAGTGCAAAAATATTAATTAATAGTGAAGGAAAAAATATATTAATATTAATATTTTTTTGTAGTTTGCCTTGTGTATTATTTGTTGTTGTTGGGTGATCAAGGACCTGGTGTACGATACATTAAGGGATGCAGAATGGGAGAATTATTCGGATGATGACTTCGAAGAATGGATAGGGGATGACGAATGGGACGGTAAGAATAAAATTTATAATATTGTATTATATTTTTAAATGAATAATTGTTATGTTTACGTTCCAATAATGGTTCCAGATATGTGTGATTGGGATTGGGACCCATAATTAAGAGACGATGACGGCGATTTATTTGATTGGGGTCTGGTGTGGCTGTTCGAGCCGGATCCTGTACCTGTGTATGAAAATTGAGACGGTAAGAATAAAATTTATAATATTGTATTATATATTTAAATTAATAATTGTTATATTTTTAAATTAATAATTGTTATGTTTACAGATGAACCATACGTGCCAATACAAAATGATGACATTCATATGTTTGATTGGGAAGCATATTTAAGAGGTGTTACAGGCGACGATTTGTACAGTTATTGTCTGGTGCAGCTTTTCACTCTACCAGACCTGTACGATGTTAGGCCTCAGCCTACACCGCCGCCACACCGCCGCCGTCACCGCCGCCGTCACCGCCGCAATCACTGCCGCAATCACCGTCGCAATCACCGTCGCAATCACCGTCGCCACCCCAATCGTCCATGATGTAAATTATTTTATTTTTTATTTTTTTATTTATATCCTTATTTTTATATTTTTATATTTTTTAATTTTTTATTTTACATATATTATTTTTTATTTTTATATTTACACACACACAGTAGAGAGGGTTTGGAGTCAATAAATACCGCGGAAGTGACGAACCGTGGGGTCCTTATCTCTACTGTAACGCATGCACAAGTACACGCACGCACACACACGCACATACACATACACATGAGGTGTAAATCCGACCGGCAACCTCCACGTGGTACACCTTGGGTAACACCAATGCCGGCAGTAATGTAAAAATTATGAATAAAATATATTTATTATACAAAAATATTTATTATTTAAAAAAATGTTTCCCTCCTTCGATATCCTTATAGAAAAATAAGCGGTAATGTATAAAAAAAATAAGTGTATAAAAAATAAGTATAAAAATTAATGAATAAAATATATATTTATTTAACAAAAATATTTAATAATTTAAAAAAAATGTTTCCCTCCTTCGCATCTCTCTCTCGCGTCTTAATTCGCCGTCTCTCTCTCGCCGCAGGCCCGAGCCGAATCTCTCTCGCCGCACCGCTGAATCCCGAGCCGCCGAATCTCTCTTTCTCGCCGCCAGCCGCCACATCCGTTTTCTCTCTCGCGCGCTGTCTCTTTCTTTTCTAGTGGTTGCTCTCTCGCAAAATATGTAACGGGTGGCGCGCAAATAAAGTACACCATGATATACATATAAGTATTTATTTGTCCTATATTTAATACATAATTATATATAAAGTTTTATTACATATTAAAAACTAAAGCCACCAGCTCGCAATCGACAAGTTGGTGCATGTTGGAGGCGTTGCTAGCGCGTATCGCATTCGACAATTCTCTCGCATTCGTTACAGTGGATGCAATATTGGAGAATTGCGTATATTTGATATCGACCGTTGCGATGAACCTCGTCAATCGATCGAACATTATTTCGATGCATGAATCGAGCTCGAACATACGACGTAACATTGATTTGATCATCATCATGCGCACGTCCGCTGATTCGAGACTTATGAGCTTGGTGTCGTTTATCTTGTGAAATCGCACTGTTAGCAGCCCGACACTTATGAAATTATACACATCATTGTTGGGAGAGTCATTGTTCAGATAATTTTGAATAGCGTGACGTTGCTCGTAGAGTCCTTTCCACGTTTCGAGAGATAGTACTAGCTGTTTTCCTCGAGGATCTCCTATGGCGATCTCCACGTAACTCGATGGATCCACTCTGATGCCGATTTCGAGGAATTTGAATTCCGTGGTCGTCAATGCGTATCGTCTTCCTAGTATACGAACCGCACGAGACTCCAGCGAAACGCTGTAAAATTAGGAAAAAGAAATTAAAACTAAATTAGAAAAAAAGAAATTATAACTCGTAAAAAAATATAAAAATAGAAAATAGAAAAATATAAAATATAAAATATATAAAATAAAAAAAGTTATACTTACTCGTCGCATTTCTTCTCGCACGTTTCATCACGTCTCGGCATGTAGTAATTCATGCTGCTTCTTTAAACCGAGAGTATTAAAAAGTGAACCACCAGTCAGAACAGTCGACGAAAGACTGATCGTATAAAAGTACTAATAATCGAGTAACACTCATTTTTAAAATATTAGGAGAAGGGGGTAAATCGAATTCCTAGAAATATATATCTGGAGGGGAACAAAGAGAAATATTTAAAATATTAGAAGAAGGGATAAAACAAATTCTTAGAAATATATATCTGGTGAAAGAAAGAAATAACAAAGAAAATAGTATGTAAACAATATGTTTATTCAAAAAACGGATGATCGTCGGATCCAAGCCTGGATTCTGCGGCCGACCACCAATTAAATAAGTTAAATACATTTTGTAACGCGCAATGTTTTACATGTTTATTACATCGTAGAGTATATGTGGGATCTAACTTATTTAATACAGGTACATCTTCATATATGGCATCCAAGGTCTCAATGGTGAAACCGCTGCTCGCATCGTCCATTATTTCGGCCAGCCATTCTCGCTTTTCGAGTCCTTGTACATACACGAGAAAGGGCTCTTCATCGTCTTCTTGCTCATTTATGCCAACGATAGCTGCCGTAATCAAGCGCTGAGCCATGCCGTATGGAACATTTCCATCCTCCCATTGTAAGCTGTGATGATGTTGAGTTAGCCACGAGGCCTGACGCTTTTCCGACTTTATAAGCATGCTCCATGGCACAGGGCATGCGAAGAAATAGTGCGACAGGATATATCCTCTTCTCAGGATTGCCGCTTCCTTCACAATAAATCGTTTATTCAGGATAAATTCTTGCAGATCGACAAACGTTGGTGCAGACATGATCTCTTCGATGTGAGTCAGTCGAGAGGTATTACGATACTCTTCAGACATCTCACATCATCTTGATTATGTATCCTCCTCCCCCTCTTTCACACGCGTATTTGTGTAAACATTTTTTAGGTGATTTTGCGCACAACGTTGGTCAACGGGTTGTACTGGATAACACGATCGTGTATAATGAGGCAGTACGCAGTGGTATTATTAGGCACGTTTTTCTTACACTCAAATTCCAATCTCACATCCACCGTTGCGCTCTTGATCGATTCGTTTTATCGAGAACAATCGATAATCACAAACGGACCGTTTTGTAAAAACCGTGTGATGGTGAGATTGGGCTCGAGGTATTCGTATCCGTAATAGTTCTTGCAGAAACGTGTGTAGGTGTCGTACAGAATTGACCATCTGTTTTTATCAAAATCCAGATTCATGTCGTCGTACGGATAACTTTCCGAGTTCAGAAAGAGTTTACGTTGGTTAATTTACAGTCGTCGAATCGACTGATATCCTCGGACATGACATTTTTACGCCCTGTCTGCAGAGCAAAAATTACATATCGCGGCTTCTCCAGTTGAGTTGCGGTCTTAATGGCCCACGAATGCTTGGTCGTACGCTGCAATAGCGGAAATTCGTATAGATCCCACGAGCGGAAACCCATGCTGAGGTAACGTCCGCTTTCCAGAGCGCGCAGCATCGACAGTTTCTTAATCTCGCTCAACAACACGTGTGGCATTTGCCATTGTATCTTGAATATGTTGATCACAGGCTCCAGTGCAGAATCTCCATACAGGCAATTATTGTCGTTGCGCGATAGTATTAAGATCAACTCATGACGCGCATTAATCACTACTCGTTTGTAGTGTTACGTCTCGTGGGGTCGCGGCTGCGAAAATTTGAATGCAGAGCTCGGCTTTTTCCACGAGACACGATCGCTATTATGGGTACGCGAATCTATGCGATTCTCCCCGGGGATACCCGCGATCTGAGGTTATTCGCGCTGGAACTGAGGTGATCGGATTATTGCGTGGGACCTACCTGTGACTCTACTGTAATAAAGATAGCTTCGTCGATTGCTCTATGCGAAACGTCGTTGGGGTTGCGTAAGTAATCTTCGTACGTAAACTGACAAAGCTCGCACAAATCACCGATTCGCGTGAGGGTAAGTCGGAAGTTGCAGACTCCGCAATTTATTCCGATAGGTGTTCCGCCTATGATTAGAGTATGCTTCCGAATCCTTGTCCAAAGTAATTTCGAGACTCTAGGTAAGGTGGAGTAGCATGAAATGCAGAGAGCTGCCTTAGTCTCAAAATGGATGTACCCGACACCAACTTGGCAATAGAATAAGGGTTCAAACGGTACAAAGAGATTAACTTCTGGAGGAGGAGTTATACCTCTAAGGGTGAGAGGGCACATTTGTGTTTGTTGCGTAATCGAATTGATAATGCGTCATTCGCTCGTAGATCTTCGGTGAACCCGGCAGTTATCGAGAAGTTAGTAGTCGTCAGCAAAACCGTCGGTAATTGTTCAGTAAAACACTGGTAAGGTGCCAGTAAGGTGTCGATAACCCGTTGGTAAAAGAACGTTCGTCGGTATATGGTTGGTAATGTCGGTATAAGAACGTATGTTGGTATATAGTCCGTAATGTCGGTAAAAGAACGTATGTCGGTATATTGTCGATAACGTCGGTAAAGAACGTATGTCGGTATATCGTCGGTAATGTCGGTAAAAAAACGTATGTTGGTATATTGTCGATAACGTCGGTAAAAGAACGTATGTCGGTATATCGTCGGTAATGTTGGTAAATCGAAAGTGTTCTCAATTGATTATTGTTTAAATGACTACTTTGTTGTACGGATTTACGAAGTTATTTCTTGAGACACAAGATTTTTAAGAGATTGAACTATTTGCGTTTTTTCCGTGTTAGAATTCCGAGGGTGGCACCGCATGTGGTGGTCGACCCTAGTTTTATAGCCCGACCTTTTTTTTATAGCTTCCGCAGTGACGATGGAAAAGAGGAAAAATGCGTCGGAGATTTTTCTAGAATGTTCCCTTCCACGTGGTAGAAGCGTCTCTGAATTTGCTAACACGCGCGATTCCTTAGGTTAACGTGAATTTCACTTACCTTTAGTAGCACTTTCTTGATCGTGTCGGCTCGTACTTGGAGGTAGTGCGTGCGGCGAGGGTCGTTCACTGGGATGTTTGGCGGCGGCAGGCGTCGTGGTTGGAACGTTATTGGTATGCACTTCACTGTAGGAGTTCGTCGTTGTTATTATTTTTAATGTTGAAAATGTCCTCGTATTCAGGATCGGCCTGATACTCTACTCCGAGAAATTGAGAATATTCCTCGGTCGCTGATTCACGATAGAGTCGGTTTAGTTTTCGTAGTTGATTCTTCCTTCCCGCGCGTCGCGTCTTAGGCATATTGAATTTGATGCATCCTCTGAATGATTACTCAAATAAGGAGAGTTGATATGCGGCGGACCTCACTATCAATTCCTTATTTTGGCAAATGCTGAGAATGTTAATTCTAACTGTGATGAGCGGTGGTCCGCTCCAAAACAGTTTAAATTATTCTGAATTCAAACGCCGTATGACAGATTTAAACGTTATCGTATTTTATCACGGGAGTGGAAGTTTTGAAGAGTACTGAACACTAGTTTTCACACATGAATACACTGATTTATTCGTATAGTAGTACAGGATTTGAAACTAGAACTTAGAATTTAGACTTAGACTTAGAATTTAGATTTTAGAGTTAGAATATTATACTTAGAGTTAGAATTTTAGAATTAGAGTTAGAATTTGGACTCAGAGTTAGAATTTAGAAGTGCGACTGTACTGTTCGGTGTCGCGCAGAGAACTGACGAAATTCGGGACTGCTCTGAGGTCCTTCGTTTCGGCGGCTCGGGCCTGCGGCGGCCTGGAGAGGGGGAACTCTCCGGAGTAGGGGCTCTCACCGTGGTGGGAGACCCTTAGGCGCTACGAAGCGCCACGCTTAGTTTCTAGGCGGAGTTAAGCGTCATGGCCGGCTTTGGCGCGCTTTTCAAATGATGTTTGATAGTTTTAGGATTTATTTCTTATAGATGGAAAAAAAATTTACATACCCGGACATAGTAATGAAGCCGGACGTGACAGTAGTCATCACAAAATCCCAGCAACATGTAGAGCGGTACGCAGAAATTGAAGTGTCCACTCGCAGAAATCGGATTACTCCAGCCAGCGTTACTCATAACCATGCTTCTATTGAATGATATCGTTACATAGTTTTTGAGCAAACTTGTTATTCCTACATTTCTGTTGCGATCAATCTCCACACCATTGAGCTCATAGCGAATTTTGTCAAACATGAATGCGACACAATTATTTCCCAGTGTCACATTGGATCCTTCAATTGGATGGTTTATCATAAGTTCTCCCTCGATATATAAGAAACTCTCGTACGGCAATGTATACAAATTCCTGTTGTTGTATGGGATATTCTTATCTCATCGCTGTGTCCAAATGTTGTGTTGGCAAACGGGTTGTATGTGTGAGTCTCAATCTTGACGATGCAATCGTCAAAGACTGGCTCTTCCTCGATGTTGAGAATCTCAGTCATTGTTCAGATGGCACGCACCGCAAATCCCAAAGATTGTAAAAAACGCAACGTTTGACGAGGTGAGTCTCTTCTTCGTGGTTGATTTGATATTAGCGAATGATGTTGCTGCTAGCCTGATTGTGTTCTTCGTGTCTTTTTTCAACACGAGCATCTCGTCGCACGAGGTGTTGCTGTCGCTCGCCGTCGTACGTGCAATCTAACTGTATCTCTTTGCCTCGAAAATCGAGCAATCGTCCTTCTGGTCGACAACGCGTAACACTAAATCAGTAATGCTCCGTACGAAGACCGGCAGGTAAATGATCTGCGCCGGCGTTTCCGATATCTTATATCCAGGTGGTACTCTCGGTGAAAATTCATGTATCCGTGTGAATATACGAGTTTACCGTTGCTGTATGCACCCGCGGTCACGTTACACTCTATGCGGATAATGTTCACGTTGATAATATTAATCGGCATGTCCGATTCGTATCATTTTCGCGGTTGCAGTATACGATTCGAGAATCCCAGCAGCGATCCAATGTTGTTGGGCATGCTAAAGTTTATTTGTATGCACATTTAATCTCGCTTTTCATCGTATTATAATTAGCGCGGAGCACGATTGGGTAATCTTTATCGTCGACACCTTTATCACTAACAGCATATGTTTTCGGGAAAGTACGCGTTTCAAAATTCATGTATCGCTTGCAGCTCGTACGATCCCTCGGGAATCGTAATTTCCGCGTCGTCTTTGCCGTAGTAAAATTTATTATTTGAGGAATTCACATTCGATATAGTGTGATAAGTTTCAAAGTCTGCCAGACCGAGCTCGTAGTCCGCATCGCTCAAATCTATGGGGGGAAAGTAGGTCGCCGCTGAGGACACTACTCTTCCCAGTCAATGTTGAGTGTTAGCGACATGTTGACAAACTGAGTTGAAATTAACGGCAATGTACCAGTCTTTAAATTTGCGGCGAGAATTTAACCTCTCGGAGAAACTGCAAAGCACAACTGTCCGCAGATTACTCTGATCATACGTTTGATAAGAGGTGTAATGTATTCCAATTTCGGCACATTTAAATATCGCACCAATTCCTCGGGTGGTCGAAGATTGCCAAAACTGTCGAAATAAATGCGCGATTTCCTCTTTTGCATACGCCACCCAATGAGTACAGGACCGTCTGTACTGTCTAGATTAACGATACCACTCTCATTTTCTCGCGCGCCATTATCGGTAAATTATTGCGCATAAATACACCTCTTAATGTATGGAATGTGCATTACGTTTGCAAGTTGTAACAATTGCACATTTGTAGTTACACCTTTCGCATTTTAACGTTTTTTTGACGTTTTTTTTTTCTTCGCTCCTCGTCCATATTTGTAAGGGGCGAGATACAGTCGCGGCACTTCATGGCGCGATTGTGGCGTAGTATCTCTTGCAACTGACGTTGCGCGGCTTTTCTGTCGTTTACCAGCTTTGCTACGCCAGCCGCTCCGCCAACAAGGGATCCGAGCGCGCCCAGTATTGGTAAAATCGGCAAAAATCCGCCTCGTTTCGCTGCCCACAAAGTACCCTCCTCTTGTCTTCCTCTTTTTCGTTTTCAAGCCATGCCGAGCTTCGTCTTGGCCTTCATCGCTGTCCAGACAACTGTGGCCGCGGCTCTCTCACCGAGACCGAGTCTTTCGCGACGACTGCAGTTTTGCTTTCTCGGCGAGTACCTTATCCGCCGCGTGTCTCTCGGTGAGTTCGCTGCTCCGAGAGTACGCTTATATCGTGTTCACGGCACGCCGCGTCCAATGGGTTGACACCTTGATCACCCTCTAGCCAATCGCTTTTCCAAACGAGTTCCCGGGCCGCAAAAAATTGATAGCCGGAATATGAAGCTCGACCGGAAGTGCGTTTATCGCACGATTTATAGACCCTGTGCCTATTTTTCGTTGACATCCGTTGCAATCTCTAGACATTACTGAGCAAAGCGCGAGTCCGCGCAGCTATAAAATAGGCGGACGTTGGAGGTCAAATCGGGCAGTGAGAAAATGAAATTCGTGCAACAACCTCTGACGATACGAGTGATGAATTACGACGACAGAGTACGCTGCAGCGTGAACGAAGGTGTGCGCAAACACGGTAAGAGCTACCGACAACTATACGCGCGATCGTTTGCGGCCCCCTCAAAATGCGGTTAAAACCAAAGTGTTGATAAGCTGCTGGAAAGTCCGCACGGTGTGCGTTTCGAGAACGTTGTACGTGTACTCTAAATCGCTGCACAAACAGCCGAAATATCGCTATTTGGAAGATTTATTGACGCCAATTGACGATATCGGCTACTTTACATTCTCCAATAACAGTGACGTCATTCCACCGAAGCAAGGCATATCCAAATTCAATTTTTGTCTTTGATGACGTGGCATGCGACAAGCAAGATACGATAAGAGAGTACTTCTCAATGGGCGCCACTCGAACATCGACTGCTTCTATCTCTGTCAGACATACGCGAGAATACCGAACATCTTATACGCGACAACGCGAACCTGCTAATCCTATTTAAACAGGACGCCACCAATTGAAGCACGTGTACACGATCACGTGAATACCGACATGTCGTATGAGATTTCAGTGAGTTATGTCGTACTTGTGGCAGCAAAAGTATGGATTTAAAGGGAAGAAAGGCAGCTCGCTTTAAACGGGGGATCAGAAAAAAAGGTTTAAAAGAGTTTTTCCATTAGAAGCCAAAGTCGTCGCCAACAATCCCCCCCTCGAGAGGGAAAAAAACCCAAGAGTGGCCCACATGGCGATAATATTCGCGGCGTGAAAAAGGGTTTCCAGGAGATTTTAAAGACGGTAATCGATTTTCCCAAGAAAAACCGCGCTTAAACCGGGGAAAATCGATTGATTAAAAGTGAAGACTCACTTTAAACCCATTTTTGACCGCTACAAAAGATTGTCGGAAAAAGCACAATTTTGGTGAAAAAAAACCTAACCGACGACGACAAAGAGACGGTTTTTAAATTGAGACATTTGTATGAGGGGGGGGGAAAAAGAAAAAAAAGAAAACATTTTAAAAACCTAACGATTAAAGGGAGGAGGAGACATTGAAAAAAGAAAATATGATATTGAAGCCTTGGGGGAAATTTTATTTCCACAACTTACACCAAAAAGCACAACCTTGATACCCCCCAAAAACTCGTGCAAAAGTTTTTTAGCCCCGCGTATATCCCCCTTGACAGGGGTTTTAAATGTCGGAAGGTCGACAATTTTCAAAAAAAAATTGGGGGGCCCCCTTTGGGCAAAAATACATGGGCTCTCCCCGGTTGATAAGAAAAAGAAATAAAGTATACGGGCATTTGAAGAAGAAAAAAGGGATCGGAAAACAGCGATTCCCGTTGGGGAAAAGAGACAATATAATCATAGGGGACCGCCCCGGAATTGGAACGCCCGGATTTTTCGAGTTTTTCAAGAAAAAAAAAAAGATTACAAGAAGGTTTTTTTTTAAAAAACAAAAAATTTATTGGCGGGCAAATGGCATAAACCAATTTTTTGTGCAAGGCCCTGTAAAATAGCAAGGAGGAAAGTACAAAATTTTTAAACGCACCGTTTACGCGAGTGGACGGGGCGACCCAAAATCTGGGGATGGGGAAAGCCTTCGTTATACGTAACCCAAAAAAAAGATGATTATCACTGGGCAACCCCAATAGTGTGGATCGCCCCCGGGTTGCTCAATTTTTCGCAAAACCAAACTGGAACCAAAAACGCATAAAAAAGAGCTTGTCGATTTGAGGAACTGCGGGGAAGGGGAATTTTAAAAATTTAAAAAGGGGCCCCCAACTATTCGTTATCGTTTGACACTTCCCCAAAAAATTTAAAAAAGTTTTTTTCAAAAATTTTATTATTCGAGAAAAAAAGATAAAAACCCTGGCACAAACGATCAATGGTAAAAATTGTTGAAAAGCGTGCGAAAAAACGCTCTGATCGCGTCGCTCGATTATGACCAGATGGCGATTCAGCCAAAACCCGGGGGGATACCGATTCGTCAAAAATTGTACCGGGAAGAGTGTTTTAAAAAAATTGTGTCAACAGAAAGAGTAAATTTAGAACTGGCTGGTTGAGAAGGATGTACGGTTTTGGAAAAAATGCGAAAAAAGAGCTTCTGCTCCCCCAAACATCCTCGCCACAGACTTTAATGAGGGGTTTGGCTCAGAAACGCTATAAACGTTGGGAAACTCTAAAAGGGGATTCTCGAGTGGTTGCAAAGTTTTAAACGTAAAGGTTATCAGGGCACCAAAACAATAGGGCACATGAACCGCCCGGAGAGCGGGGAGCCCAGAAAGGTGGTAACCAACCCCTACGTAAAGGGTACAAACATGTCAAGCAGGGGGAAAGTAAAAATTTTTTCAAATTTTCAATCTTTTTCAAAAATAAATTTTTTAACATATTTGTATACAATCGCTAACCTCATGAAAGCCGGTTTAACAAAATTTGTTCCTAATTAAAAAAATATTTGCCCCCCCTAACCCCCTCATTCCCCCCGGGGTTTGAAAACCCCCTGTATCCCTACTTTAAAAAATTTTTTTCCCCGTGCAAATTACTTATCAATTTAAATAATATGAAAGTAAATGAAATTAAAAATTTTTTAAACCCCTCATGATTATTAAACTCAACTTAAAATAAAAAAAGATTACAATTTAACTTTCACCATTTACTGCAAATAAATATAAAAATTTAAACAAAAAAGATTTTTTAAAAATTTAAAAAAATTTCAATTCCCTTTTTTTTAATCCCAAAAAGGAAACCCCATATTTAAAGAAAAAATACCAAAAATTTTTAAAAAATATCGTTTAAAGTAGTATTAGGATGAAACCCGCTTTTTATGTGAACTGGTTTTTTCTCCAAAAACATCAAAAAAAATTCTAGAAATTTAGAAAGACATTGAGAACCGTTCATTCCCGAAAAAATGATGCAAAAATATGAAAACCCAAACACTTGAACCCAAGGCCCCTTTTCAAGCCGCGTAGCGGTATCACCCCCAAAAGCACCTATGTACCGAAAGATAAGATAATCGGAACGATGCCCAAAAAAAGGATACCCCTTTTTTTAAAAAGCCCCCTTCCGGGACTTAACCTCGCAACTCTACCGGAACAGTTTTCCCGGGATTCCCCGGGGATACCCCCCTTTCCTTTGGCTAAACCGCATCGCCCGATGGGGGGAGCGGCCACTTTTGGTTATAAACCCGCCCCGGACGGAAGGCATGTTTCGTGCAGTGGTTCCAGTCAAAAAAAATCCCCCCCCAACCAGCAAAATCGGGGCCCAAAATACCGCCTTTTGGTGAGAACAGCCCCATTTCGGCAGGTACGGGCCCAGATCTTCAGCTCAGGGGAAGAACACGTAGCAAGTGTCCATGCAACCTTAGAATTTCAACCCTTTGAGATTTAAGCCAGTTCACATATCCCCAAATAGTAAAGGGGACGGGCATCATTAATTTTCATTTAATTTTAATATCCAATATTAAATCCATCTTAATTTTTTCGAACTCTGAAATTTTAACTAGAATAACCCCATATTACCTGCTTTCAGATGGCTATGTCCTCGATAATGAAATGCGCGTCGTAGCCGGACAGATTGTGAAAGACTATAGGAATACAAAATGATTCTTTGTCTTTGTAATTTGTTACAATTTGAGTGCGCGGGGCCTCTGTACCGCCCGGTGAGGTGGCAATGATCGCGAACGCGTGTATCGTCTTCGTCAAACGGTTTTTCGCATATATGACAATGTGTTGCGCTGCGAAATTTTGCCCACTCGTCAGGCGTTAAATTTATCATGGGGACATTGGTCGTTAAAATATTTTTTACGCGGATTGCTAAATTTTTAAGCTGTTCGGCGAACCACGCGACGCAATCGACACTACGGCGGGAATTGTATGTGGACAACGAACTGTCATACGAACACTGTACGTAATACGCGATGCTGAATACTTGATGGTGTTGATAATTTTTGACATCTTCGGTCTTTGCCAAAACACACTCGAGGTCGGCGTACACTACAAACGGCAGCCGCTCCTTCCTCGTGTAGTTGTCGAAGCTGAGCCACTTGTCCTTGTCGCTCGGCAACCGGATAGCACAGTCGTTCAATTTCCCGCAATCTTCCGTATGCGCTTGCTCCAAAATAGTGTAAACATCTGTAAAAAATAAAAAATTTAATTAGAAATATTTTAAATATAATTTAAGTTTAATAAATATATACTTACCGATCGCAGATAAATTTTTTATGAGCTTTTTTGCTCAGTTGTGAGCTCACGAGGCGAGACAAATTTTTTATCAAAACAAAATGCCCGACGCTGTTTTCGTCTTCCACGTACAGCAGATTGACGTGTCTGTCTTTCTTTTTTTCCGAAAGACGTAGCGGGACGATGTTCTCGTTCTCGATGATGTATACGTTTACGGAGATGTCGTTTGCAAGTTCGAATTTTTTAATTTGATTCACAGTCACTGGAAACTCAATGTTTTGGAGATTCAGCACTGGTGTAATGCGGATAGGAGGATTCCCGATCCACATGTATATCAGCGGGGTACAGAGCGGCCACCACTGACCATGCGAAACATGCATTGTCCGCTGATCGCACATTAACAACCGCTCTCTTTGTTACAATTTTTTGCTTTGCGGTAATGTGATACGACATCCCGCGCGCATAGGATTATACTTGTTGATATTCACAGTCAAATCTATTATCCGCGACAATGCCCAGCCGCTATCGCGTTCCTGGAACTCTTCTAGCGATGCTAGCGTGGGCTCGATTACGCGGCGCACGTACCACTCGCGTACATCGGACGTGCGAAAGAGTTCAAAGTTTCTCGTATTGATACTTTTATTGGCACGCTTGTCACCGGACACAAATTCGCCGTTGAAAACGGTGTTCACTTTTACACTGATGTGTCTCTGCAGCACATTCTCCACGTTCTCGACTATAATGTCTGCTGCATTTTCCAAAAATTGACGCGGTTCGATGTAGTCTGCGTTAATTACCGCACCGGTCAGTATACGGCTATCGAACGCCGTATCGATCTCGCGCCAAACAAGGCTTTGCGCGTTATTGCCGCCACCACTAAATCCACCGCCGCTGCCACTAGGCATGGATCCACCACTGAATCCAGGCATGGATTCGCCGACATAATGTCTCTGCAAGCGCACCTTCGCACCCTCGAGTCGCGCTATTCTTGCCACGAGAGATTGCCTATGTCCAATCGAGAGACGCGGACGCTTGACACGGCTGCGTTCTTCCAGCTCTTCGATAAACCGTTCGCACTCTTGCAGCCATCCGAAATATTCGCCCAAGGTGGCGACTTGGCGGGAACGCTCCAACAGGTCGCGTTCAATATGTTCTGCGTTTTCCATTTTTTTATGTCTGGCACTTTTTCACACTTTTTCACACTTTTAACCTCAGCCTATTTTCGCTGACATTCGCTGCAATCCCTGATCATCGGTGCTGGACCGTCAATATGCGTTCGCATCCACGGCCGATTGTAATGTTCGAGGCAGCGACGATATGTCTGAACCTCCGGATCCGTCTTGATATGCTCCGGAAGCTTGTCCCACAAATGCTCTACGCTACGAAATATCCGCACTTTTGCAGTAAAACAATCTTCGGAATATATTGTAACTGTTCGGCACTTAAACTGAGAATGTCGGAAGCACTTGATAGTATTACAAACATTCTGCACCCCAAATGAAAAGAGCGTGCGCTCGCCAGTGGTACTATGGCCCGGCAGCGGCATCGGTCCTCATTATATATCCCGATCAACCCTTTGTTCGTCAACGTACGAACGAGAAAAATTTAGATGATGTAAATTTTCGGTGCTTGTTTTGTTTATAAATTCCTGCAGCCGCTGGTTATCGGCGCTGGTATTTCTTCCTAAGATAAACAATAAAGAACCGCCGCTTATTGGGGAGGTACCGCGAGGGTGATATACAATCCCATGCAAATACATGTCGCAGGCCGCAAACGGCGAGGTTGCAGGCAGCGAGGTCGCAAGCGGCAACACGTTCGCCCTGAAACTTTACCCGCTGATATTTCTTAGAAATATACATATACGTATAGATCATGTATCAACCCCCTTGATTGTCGGCGTATGCCAAGCGGTGGCCCTTCTTAAAATTTGATTATCTTTGATTTTCAGAGAACTGATTGTCGGCGCTCGGATCCAAGCGGCAGCCCTTCTTAGAATTTAATTATATTTCTTAGAAATATACTGATAACGTATGGGGAAGAAACGCAACCCCCTTGATTGTCGGCGTATGCCAAGCGGTGGTCCTTCTTAAAATTTGATTATATTTCTTAGAAATATACAGATAACGTATGAGGAGAAGAAACGCAACCCCCCCCCTCCCTGATTGTCGGCAGCGGCAGTCCTTTTGTAATATTGTAGATATTGCTGGAATGTTTATCTTATCTTTTAATAAATATCGCTGGAATGTTTATCTTTGTCGGCAGCGGCAGTCCTTTTGTAATAGATATTGCTGGAATGTTTATCTTATCTTTTAATAAATATTGCTGGAATGTTTATCTTTTGTTTATAAACATATAAGGTAACATGAGCTCCTTATCAAGTAACCTGAGCTGATAAGATAAGCTTATCTGCTGATAAGACCCCCCGCCCGCGTGACGTCATACCCCCTCGCCCCTGAATACCTCCCCGCCCCGTACCCCCCTCAGAGGACCTGGTCTAGAACCGGCCTAGTATTCCTACTCTTGGTTTATCTTGGTGTTATGAAACAGTTAATACGACATTGGATTGGTAATAAAGGCAGAAGGAGTAAAATGTATAAACTATCTGCAGAACAAATAGCAAAACGAAGAAGCTACTGCCCCGACACCTGTTGAACCGGCCAGGATCATGGATCAGATCCGAAAATGGGGGTGCCACTTCGAGGGCAAGGACCCCCTGGCATTCCTCGAGCGTACGGAAGAGCTGTGCCTGGGCTACGGCTACACCGACGCCCAGATGCTGTTAGGGCTACCCGAACTCTTACGGGGAGACGCCCTGCTGTGGTATCGCAACATCCGCGATACCATAGCCAGCTGGGCCGACTTTCGCCAAGCTGTCCGCCAGCAATACCTGCCAAGCGGGTATGAGAGACAGATGAAAAGGACGATCCAGGGACGTCAACAACGCCCTAAAGAGTCCTTCCAAAAGTACGCCACCGAGGTTCTGACCATGATGCGGCGCGCCGGGGGATATTCACCCCTAGACCAACTGGAACAGCTCTACGAAAACATGGATCCGGAGTACCAATTGTACATCCGTCGGGCGGACGTGCTCAGCGTCGGGGATCTGAGCATTCGAGCCACCGAATACGAAGAGGCCGACCGCCGGAGACAGGAACGACGAAGGGACGTGCCGCAAAGCCACACCCCGGTCGTAGCTTCCGCGGTCTACAGTCGGGAGGAATGTTGCTGGAGGTGCAAGCAACGAGGACATACACGCCTGCACTGCCAGCGACCTCCGAAGAAATTCTGCTCGAGATGTGGCAAGGACGGGGTCCTCACCCGTGACTGCCACCCCCCGACGGGAAACGGGGTGCGGGCCGGAGACGTCGCGGCCGTCGTCCAGCCCGACTCGGCCTAAAATACAACCCGAGACCGCACCTCCGGATCCAGATCGCCGGACAACATTTGTGGGGCCTCCTCGATTCCGGCTCAGAGATCTCATTCGTAAACGCTGAAACGGCCCGCCGAATCAACCGCACACCGTCTAGCCCAGATCTCAAGGCAGCCCAGATACGCCTGGCCGACGGGACCCAAGTCCCCATTGCCGAGACCATCGAGGCAACGGTCAGGTTACGAGGAAAATCGTACCGCCACCGCTTCTCCGTACTACCACAACTAGACAACGCCGTACTAATAGGCATAGACCTCTGGGCGAAATTAGGAGTCGAGCTGCGCCCACCGCCCAGACCTGCCACCGAAACAACAGCCAAAGATGGAATCGCGACGGCCAGTATCAGCCCAGGAACTACCAGCGAGGCGCTAAGGCTACAGGTCTTTCTAAATAACGAACTTCCAAAGTTCGAATCGGTCCGCGGCCCGACCGACAAAGCCACGCACCAAATTCGGCTAAAACCGGGGCCGCCCATTAAACAACGATATCGGCCCCGTAATCCGGCCATGCAGGCCGTGATCGACCAAGAGGTCCAAAAGATGGAAGTCGAAGGAGTCATCGAGCCCTCCACCAGCGCCTGGAGCTCTCCGATAGTGCTGGCAAAGAAGAAAGACGGGACCTACCGATTTTGTATAGACTTCCGCCGATTAAACGCGGCCTCCGAGAAAGATGCATACCCGCTGCCTCACATTGCCGCCACCTTGGATAAGCTACGAGGCGCACACTACTTGTCCACGTTGGACCTACGCAGCGGGTATTGGCAAGTGCCACTAACTCCGGAGAGCCGCCCCGCAACCGCCTTCACGGTGCCAGGGAGAGGGCTGATGCAGTTCCGCGTCATGCCATTCGGACTGCATTCAGCACCGGCCACCTTCCAACGGCTGCTCGACACCGTGCTAGGACCCGAGTTGGAACCACACGTTCTCGTCTACTTGGACGACATAGTTGTCGCATCCCGTACTTTCGAGGAGCACCTAGGCCACTTGGCCGAAGTCTTTCGCCGCCTCCGTGACGCCCGACTCCGCCTCAACCCAGAAAAATGTCACTTCTGCCGGCCAAGTCTCCGGTACCTCGGACACGTTATCGATCGGCACGGAATCCGGATGGACCCAGAGAAAGTGCGAGCCATTACCAATTGGCCTGCCCCCACGACCCTCCGCAGGGTTCGGCAATTTCTGGGGGTAGCGTCATGGTACCGCCGATTCATCGCTGACTTCTCCACCATCGCCGCCCCTCTCACTCGACTCACTAAAAAGAGAGCGCGCTGGACCTGGGCAATAGAAGAAGAAACCGCGTTCCGGAAACTCAAACAGGCCTTAACCACCGCACCTGTCCTCGCCTGTCCGGATTTTGCGCGACCATTTCTACTACAAACCGACGCCAGCGCCCACGGGTTAGGGGCCGTATTAACCCAACACCTCGGCGAGGGAGAGCGGGTTATCGCGTACGCCAGCCGGACCCTCAACGCAGCCGAGAAAAATTATAGCGCTACCGAACTAGAGTGCTTGGCTGTCGTGTGGGGTATACGCCGGATGCGGGATTACCTTGAGGGCTACCGATTCACCGTCGTGACCGACCACCAAGCTTTAAAGTGGTTACAACACATCGAGGCTCCTACCGGACGACTAGCCCGCTGGATGTTCGAATTACAACAACATGATTTCGACATCCAGTACCGGCGCGGGACACTTAACCAGGTGGCAGATGCCCTCTCCCGCCTCCCGGAAGCTTTGGCGGTGACCCGGCCGAAATGCCGGTGGTACCACCGGAAACTAGCCGAAGTACAGAGACATCCGACCGATCACCCGGACTATAAAATCCAGAATCAACGATTGTACAGGCATGTACTCCACGATCTGGACTTCCGGGAAACACCAGCCGAGGAGCAATGGAAGCAGTGCGTGCCTACAGACCAACGACCCGCCCTGCTTCAACGAATGCACGACGACCCGGCCGCCGGGCACCTGGGCATTTCCAAAACATTGGCTCGGGTGGCACAGCTATACTACTGGCCCGGCATGTTTCGGGAGATTGCCCGGTACGTCCGAGGGTGCGCTAATTGTGCGCGGCACAAGGCCAGTCAACAACGACCGGCTGGACGGATGATGGCCACCCCCGTCCGCGCACCATGGGAACAAGCCGCCGTAGACCTGATCGGTCTCTTGCCTCGATCCACTAGCGGCCATACCTGGCTATTAACCATTCAAGACCGGTTCAGTAAGTGGATCGAGATGGTCCCGCTCAGAAAAGCCACCGCCGTAGCCGTAGCCCGAGCACTCACCGACCGCCTGATATACCGGCACGGGTGTCCGGTCGCCCTGGTGTCCGATAACGGGACTCAGTTCGTCGCGCAACGCATTAAGGCCTTGCTAGCCTCCTACGGGATACAACAACGGACATCCCCCGTGTACACTCCGCAATGCAATCCGGTAGAGCGAGCGAACCGTACGGTTAAGACAATGATCAGCCAGTACTTAGGCCGGCGGCACAAAGACTGGGACGAGCGAATCCCCGCCTTGCAGTTCGCCATCAACACCGCCCGACATGAGGCCACCGGATACACTCCGGCCTACATTCTGCACGGCCGAGAGCTCGCCCGCCCACATCCAGAGGATCGACCAGGAACCGCACCAGCACCAGGACCAAGCACCCGCCAGACCCAGTTGGAGGACGCCTACAAGGTGGTCCGGATCCACCTCGCCCGGGCCTTTCCAGCGGCAAGAGAAGCCGTACAACCTGCGGCGACGAGACTGGCGACCGCAGCTGGGCGAACGCGTCTGGAAACGCGACCGCCCCCTGTCCAGCAAGGCCAACGCGTTCAACGCCAAGCTGGCCCCGAAGTACAGCGGACCGATGACTGTCCGGAGGATCGTATCCCCCGTAATCGTTGACCTCAAGGACGCCCGAGGACGATGGCACCGCCACATCCATGTGCAGGACCTCAAGGCGGCATCCGAGGAAGAGGACAAGGAAATCGTCGGGGCGTAGGACAGGGCCAGCCGCCGTGATTCCTCCAGCACCATACCCCCCACGCCATCTCGCGGCTCCCTGTATCAACCTCCCGACTCGGCCGATAAAATCGCCGGGCATAAGCACGAGCCCGCCGCTACGGGCCCCCCCAGCGCACCGTGCGCCATCTCGCGGCGCTCCCGCGACTAACCACCGACACGGCCGATAACGATACAGACGGGCCACGTGGTCCGACCCCCCGCCGCTAGGGTCCGCAGGGGGAATTCGGTTTCTCGTACTCGAAGACCCCCCGTAGGGGTATATAAGGGGGGCCGGGTCAATGACCCGGCTCATATCGCTGCGATGAGTCAAACGACTATCAAAGCGCTTTTTGGAGACATCTCCTCCTCGGAGGAGAGTGACGGAACGGCTAACGAGCCAAAGGGGCCGCCTGTCAACCAGGCCCCAGCGGCGTCGGTCCGGCTCTCTCGACCGGGGGTCTCGGTTCCAGCGATCGGACGCGCAGCAGGAGCGCCGAAGGGCTATCCTGCTGACCGCGCCGCCGCCACCACCGGGTCCACGGCCGAGGGGAGTCCAGGCCGAACTGCCGCGGCGTCCCGCCGTTCCTCGGGCGCAGCCAGCCCGGGCCCTCCCCGGGGGGGTGGCGGGGGTGGGGGTCGTCACAGCAGTGGCGGCACCCTCCTCCCAACCACCAGCTCGGGAGGTCTGCAGGCCGCCTCCCGCGTCGCCTGTCGTCATGGTTACCCTTGACGACGGGCACGTGGTGGCGGTCCCTTGGCACTGCGCCCACGCCACTCGAAAATTCCGAGCCACCTCCCCTACTGGACGGTGGATAATACGGTTCGACCGTTTCGGCCGACCACGTACGATCCGCCGTCTAGAGAGGGGGTAGTGTAACGGCGTGGCCGTTACTAACGCCTCGCGGGCCGATCACCCGCCCGCCACTTGAGGCTATGGCGCCTAAGGCGCCCCTAAAACGCAAAACACAAAGTGATACACGGGTCACCCTACCCCAGGGGCGCCCCACTACAACCCCCAGAGGCGCCCCACTACGATGCCGGCGCGTTACCCCCACCACAGCCTCGATGCAGAGTGGGGGAACCGCCGGCAGGGTATATAAGCCGGCTCGACGGATGAGCCGGCACCAGTCCTGTTCCGGACCTCCTAGCCAGGCAACGGGCTTCTCGTTGTTACGCCGGGTTTCTCGGTTTCTGGCCTCCTACCTTTAGTATCGGGCAACGGGTTTCTCGTTGTTACGCCGGGTTTCCCGGTTTCCGGTCTCTTCCTGCTATACACCGGGTGACGGGTTTCTCGTCATTACGCCGGGTTTCCCGGTTTCCGGTCTCTTCCTGCTACACGCCGGGCAACGGGTTTCTCGTTGTTACGCCGGGTTTCCCGGCTTCCGGTCTCTTCCTGCTATACACCGGGTGACGGGTTTCTCGTCATTACGCCGGGTTTCCCGGTTTCCGGTCTTCTACTGTTACACGCCGGGCGACGGGCTTCTCGTCGTTACGCCGGACTTCCCGGTTTCCGGACACCGATATAGGCTATATGCCTCAGTACGTTCGATCTCCAGATTTCGCATACCGGGTGACCTGTAAGTCCTTTCCGGACACCGCTACAGGCTATACGCCTCCGTACACCGTATCTCTAAGTTATACCGGGTAATTTGTAAGTCTTTTCCGGACACCGCTACAGGCTATACGCCTCCGTATTTTGTTTATACCGGGTAGTCAATAAGTTTCTCTATTCAGGCTTTATGCCAACGAACATTTTGTTTACTTGTTTCTTTTTGAATAAACCAAAGCATTGTTAATAAGGAATAAGCGAGTCTGAATCTCCCCCTTCCTCCCGAATCCTGGAATCGGCGAGCCGATCCGCGGCGTCGGGAAAGGTGAACCGTTACAAAATACAATGTTAAACTATTCTTCGCTGATGACCAATGGATGAGTAAAACGATTGGTCTGAGATTTCAAGTTTTGCGACATTTAATCATGCTGTGGATATTTTACGCGAATTAAATTAATATCAGAGAAAATGAAAAAATCTTTCAACTTACATTATCGTTTTAACAAGTTCTTCTTCTCGACATTTTAAGTGTGTGTTGCGAAGTCTAAATTGGTCATCAGCGAAGAATCGTTTAACTTTGTATTTTAATATTTAACTAACTTTGTATTTTAATATTTAACTAACTTTTTATTTTAATATTTATAACTTTGTATTATAATATTTGTTTAAAATTGTCACGTATTTTCGAAACGACGAAGCAAGGTCAATCGTAGAAATTGAAAATATTCGACGCCGAGATGTTATTCCGGTTGTTTTCGATTCCGCGAGCGAGGAATCTACAAAAACTCGCCTTTGTCTCGCGTTTCGGAGCATGATGGGGCAATCGTCCGCGAATAGGATTTCAGCACGTGTGCCACGCGTCGATCGGATGATCGATCGCCCCTTTAGCTGCCGAATTCCGCGAGGATCAAAAATGAGTCTACTCGAGGAGTCTGAACTGAAGAGACGTCTCCGTGTATATCAGCGAAAAGAGCATCGCGCGAATTTATCTCGCTCTAGAGCGAACTTCCGCGTTTTAATTTTGTCTGCGAGAATTTTGAATAAAACTGCTTTGCCTCAAAAGTGAATTTCTCCACCTTACAATTTTCTCCGCATCCAGTCTCCTTCGTATCTGCGAGCCGACTTATAAATAAATAAATTTGCCTCTGCGCAGAAAATTAAAATAAATCGAAGGTTCTCGCACAGAAGTAAAATGGTCCTTCGAGCCGGATAGTGAAGATAACGAGGACGATAAGGTAAAACGGAGAAAGTGATTCTCGTGTGATTCTCGCGGACAGTGAAAAAGCGCGGGTGGACAATAGAAGCACATCGTCTTACAAACGAGTGTGCAAAAGAAGAGACAGGAACCAAGTGTCGAGTTCGCTCTCGAGAAACAAGTGTACGGGTAGACTCCGATTCACGTCGTCAAAACCCAATTCGACTCGTGAGACGAAACTTAGTGGTCTCTTTCGAGACAAATTCGTCGCGTTCGACAGTCAGGTCGTTCGCGAACTCGTGCCGTCGGCGCCGTTTACGCGCCCGACATACTTAGTGGTCTCTTTCGAGACAAATTCGTCGCGTTCGACAGTCAGGTCGTTCGCGAACTCGTGCCGTCGGCGCCGTTTACGCGCCCGACATACTTAGTGGTCTCTTTCGAGACAAATTCGTCGCGTTCGACAGTCAGGTCGTTCGCGAACTCGTGCCGTCGGCGCCGTTCACGCGCCCGACATACTCAGTGGTCTCTTTTGAGACAAATTCGTCGCGTTTCGACAACAAGGTCGTCCGCGAACTCTTGCCGTCCGCGCCGTTCACGCGCCTGACATAATCAATGGTCTCAAGTCAAACTTGAGACATACGCGTCGCGTTCGATAAAGGAAGCGTCCGCGAATCTTTCCGTCTGTACGACTGACGTTCCTCGGAAAAAAAAAAAAATGTCGACAGCAAAAGATCTGTTGATCGCGCAATTAGACACGATCTCTCAAGTGAAACGCGTGCTAGTGAATTACAAGAAGTTGGCTAAGGTCAATATTACCCTGCCAAAAATTCAAGGACGATTGGACGAGCTTACGTCGCTCTGGGCATCCTGCAGGGAGCTCCACGTCAAGCTCTTACAATCTACGTCTTCAGATGAACGGGCGAAGGCTGCCTACTTCGTCGATGAAGATTTTCTAATCGCTGAGGATGTCTACCTCGAGACGGCCGATACGCTCCGTGATATAATAAGTAAATTAAGCATCTCTTCACCGCCTTCTCTCGATCGTAGCACTGACTCCTCGTTTCGCGACAGTAATAATCATAGTTTTCAGTTGCCTCGTATTACGCTTCCGAAATTTTCGGGGAAGTTTTCCGAATGGGAAAGCTTCAAGAACACTTTCAAGTCTCTCGTTGCTAGTAACGGTACGCTCACTAACACTCACAAGTTTCATTACCTGAAAACAAGTGTCCTCGGTGACGCTGCCTTAATAATAAATAATTTAAAGATTTCGGATCCGAATTACGAATCGGCGTGGCAACTCTTAATTGCCGAATATGATGATGAGGCGACCTTGATTAATACTCACTTGCATGCTTTCATGAGCATGCCCGTTATGAAACATGAAAGCGTAGGCGAGTTAAAGAGATTGCGAGACACGGTGGCTGCATCGCTGGCCGCGCTGACGAATTTGAGTCGACCGGTTGCTCAGTGGGACGATATGCTTGTTTATTGCATCTCGCAAAAATTCTGTCAAAAAACGCGAAGCGAGTGGAACTTGAAGTGTTCCTCTATAACTTCAATTCCGGCGTACCAAGATATTCATGAATTTCTTACGACTAGAATCTGCGGATTGTCAGACTTCGCAGAAGTTTCAAGAGAAAGTGTAATCAAAAGCTAGACAAGCCGCGTTCGTCAATGCATAACGTCTCCGCTGTCAAGTGCATATGCTGCTCAGGCAATCATTTCGTGATAAAGTGCGAGCCGTTTCGTCAAAAATCAGTTGAACAACGAAATGAGCTCGCTCGCAAAAATTGTGTATGCTTTAATTGTTTGCGCTCGGGGCATATTTCGCCGAATTGCCCGAGCCAACAGCGATGCAACCACTGTAGTCGGTCTCATCATTCTTTATTGCATTCCGAAAATTATCAATCGTCAGCTGTCAGAAAAGGTTCGGAAGCTGCGAAACCGAGCGTGAAAACGAATGCGAAGTCCGAAGCCTTGGACGGTTCCAATAACGCTGCCGTGGCCAGCGTCCAGACAATCGAACCGCCGGACTTTACGACTCCGGCGGTTCTCCTCGCAACCGCGTGGGTGAACATCCACACCGCTGAGGGCCGACGCTTTAAGGTTCGCGCGCTATTGGATCAGGGATCCAATTTTAGTTTTATATCGGAATCTTTCTGACAAACCATACGGACCAGGCGACAAAGAACCGATTTACAAATCAAAGGATTCGGGGAAAAATACACGGGTGCCGCAAAGTCGCGCGTGTCCTTGCGAATGACTCCGTGCGCGAAATCCGACCCGGTATTTCCAATCACAGTGTACGTGTTTCCGAAGATCACGTCGTACGCGGCTTCGCGAGTTCGACCTGTCGAATCGTGGCCTCACTTGAAGGGCCTTTCCTTCGCGGATCCGGATCCGTCGAGCAAACATCAAATTCACTTGCTTCTTGGAGCCGACGTTTATGGCTCACTTTTGATGCGCGACTTGAGGCAAGGTCCGCTCGGTACCCCCACAGCTCAACTAACCGCGCTCGGTTGGATTATTTCCGGTCCGACCGAAAATAAACGGAAGGCTTCAAAAGAAGCCGTTTTAAATTGCGTTCTCGGTCAAGAGATAGACACTCTTCTCCAGCGGTTCTGGGAAGATGAGGAGATCGCGCCTCAAATTCCCCTCACGGAGGAGGAAGAGATTTGTGAGCGACACTTCGTGCAGACGCATAGTCGGTTGTCCGACGGACGATACGTCGTTCGACTACCCTTTAAATGTGATCCTCCGATCGAAATCGGAGAGTCTCTTTCCATTGCGCGGTCGCTGTACAACCGTATGGAAAACAGATTGAGAAATCGATCGGAACTGTATTCGCAGTATAACGAATTTCTAGCGGAATACGAGTCCCTCGGACATATGACTAGCGTCGACGAGTCGGAAAAAACCGAGTATTTGCCCGTTTACATTCCGCACCACCCCGTGATTCGGGAAGATAGTTGCACGACTAAATTACGGGTCGTTTTCAACGCGTCGTGCCGAACTAGGAATGGCACGTCGTTGAATGACTTTTTATTAATAGGGCCCAAATTACAGCAAAATCTACCTGCCGTGTTATCGCGATGGCGACGGTGGAGCTTCGTCTGTACGGCCGACATCGCCAAGATGTTTCGGCAAATTCAAATTCATGAGCAAGATTCAGACTACCAAAGAATTCTTTGGCGTCTTCAAGCGGAAGCGCCCGTTCGACATTTTCGCTTGTTAACGGTCACTTACGGTCTCGCTCCCGCTCCGTATCTCGCGATGCGCGTATTGAAACAGCTCGCCCTTGACGAGGGAGAAAAGTTCAAGGCCGCGGTTCCTATCCTAGGAGAGTCTATTTATGTAGACGACGCCCTGTTTGGCGCGGATGATATAAAATCTTTAAAAAATACTCGCGTTCAATTGATGCAGTTAATGGAAAAGGGGGGATTTCAATTAAGGAAATGGGCATCAAATTTGATCGAACTTCTCAAGGATTTCTCTGTTGACCAATCGGAAGTAACCGATCATCTAATCCTGACGGAAGATTCACTTAAAGTTCTCGGCCTGTCATGGATGCCTAACGAAGACTTGTTTCGCTTGGTCGTGAACTCGACCACCCCCAGCGTTCCTACCAAACGCTCAATTCTTTTATTTATCGCGAGGCTTTACGACCCTCTCGGATGGGCCGCTCCCGTCGTGATCGTGGCAAAAATAATACTTCAAGAGCTGTGGTTGTTACATTGCGAATGGGACTCTCTCATCTCCGATGAGTTAAAGTCCCGTTGGAATTATTTTGTATCAGAATTTCACAAATTAGAAATGATCAAAATTCCACGGTGGACTGGTCAAGGTCCACAAACTCTCGCGCTAGAGATACACGGTTTCGCTGACGCGTCAAATCGAGCTTATGCCGCCGTCGTATATCTTCGCGTCTATCATTCGCTTTCAGACTTCGCAATAAATTTAATCGCAGCAAAAACAAAGGTCGCGCCCGTGAAAACCGTGAGCATCCCGCGTCTAGAGTTAAACGCGGTAGTGTTATTGAGTCGCCTCGTAAAGTGGACTGTTAATTCGTTGCAGTTAGTTGGAACTCCGATCCATTGTTGGACGGATTCCACGATAGCTCTGGCGTGGTTGCGCCAGCACCCATCAAAGTGGAACACATACGTGGCCAACCGCGTGGCTGAAATACAGAACAATTTGCCATCTACTCGGTGGAGTCACGTACCATCGGCAGAGAACCCGGCGGATTGTGCGTCGCGCGGGCTATCCGCGTCTGAGTTAGTGTCACATTCGCTATGGTGGACGGGACCACCATGGCTTCGGCAACCTTCAACGGCTTGGCCGATTCAGGATATGACGAATACTAGACTCACTAATGAACTACAGCAAGTTTCAGCTGAACTGCGAAAAACCAAAGTTCTTCACATTGAAGGTGAAGAAGAGTGGGATCTACTTTACAAATTTTCAAGTTGGACGAAGCTCGTCCGAGTGACGGCTTACGTCCACAGGTTTCTCGCCTTACTGCGGAAGGAAAAGGTTCGTAAATTTAACAAAAATTCGACACTGAGCGTCGACGAGCTTAAACGGGCCGAGCAATTCTGGCTGTCTTATGTCCAGCGGAGAGCTTTCAAGGTCGAATTCAAAACTTTGCAAAAGACTGCCACGATTTCAAAAAGGAGTTCCTTCCGAACTTTTGCTTCATTCTTAGGAGAAGATTCGGTACTCCGGCTTGGCGGGCGGTTGCGACACTCCGCTCTTAGCTACGATGAGCAACATCCCGTAATCGTGCCGCGCGGACAACTCGCTTACCTTCTAATCGCTCAAGCTCATAAGAGTACACTCCACGGTGGAGTTCAAATCGTGCTGCGCACCCTTCGTCAGAATTATTGGTTAATGGGAGGGCGAAACTCCGTCAAGGGATATATAAGACAATGCATCCCGTGCGTACGACACTCGGCTAAACTTTCGAGCCAATTCATGGGAGACCTCCCGTCTCCACGCGTCAATCCGTCTTCTCCATTTGCTCATACGGGGGTGGATTATACTGGTCCTTTCTTAGTCACGCCGTTCGTTGGCAGAGGCCAAAAAACCAGAAAAAATTATATAGCTTTGTTCATCTGCCTCGTCACGAAAGCAATCCACGTAGAGCTAGTCGAAGACTACTCTAGCGCTGGGTTCCTCGCCTCCTTTCGGCGATTTGTGAGCCGAAGGGGCTTGCCGTCCAAGCTATATAGCGATAATGGAACGAACTTCCACGGGGCTGACAAGGAATTGAACGACGCGTTCAGCGCCTTGATGAAGGATTCGTCACTGCACGACATCCTTGCAAATGACAAAATTGAATGGAACTTCATTCCGTCTGCGGCTCCTCACTTCGGTGGGCTATGGGAGGCGGGAATCAAAAGTCTCAAGTCGCACTTAAAACGAGTCGCCGGTTCACGAACTCTGTCACAGGCCGAATTCGCGACGTTATTATGCCAAATCGAGGCGTGCTTAAATTCTCGTCCGATCGCGGCATTAAGCGACGATCCGAGTGACCTATCGGCACTCACTCCGGGTCATTTCCTGATCGGGCGCCCCATAATTGCGATACCGGAGGAGTCAGTGCTCGAAAGTAATGCGAATCGACTCTCGCGATGGCAGATGGTCCATTCTTTAGTCGAACAGATTTGGCGCTCGTGGTCGCAAGACTACTTGCACTCCCTGCAGCAGCGGCGTAAGTGGTCGGAAAAAACGTCTTGTTTTCGCATAGGAGAACTCGCCTTGTTGAAGAATCCCTTGCTCCCTCCGAGCAAGTGGAACCTAGCGCGAGTCACGCAGATTCATCCCGGCTCAGATGGACTCGTGCGAGTAGTTACGGTGAGAACTGCGAGCTCGATCCTGAAACGACCAATTACGCTACTGTGCCGGCTGCCAATCAATAGCAATATTTGAAAATTGTACTTGCGTTAAAATTAGATTGTAATTATTTGATAAATTTCGGGTGTGATTTATGTATTTAGCGTCAAAATCTAATATGTTAGGCAATATTCTCCTCTTCGGCGTGGTTTTCGAGCCAGGTATCGCATTTATGACTTTGTTATTCGACCCATCGCATTGTCGGTAGAATTTCGAAACATGTATAATTGTATTTGCGTGCTTGAACAGCCGAAAGAAACGAATATTTGCTAAGGCTCAGTGCCTATTGAAAATTGAGAGCGTCTTTATAATTTAGAAATATTTACTCGAAAATCGTAAAAGGTGTTTTCACCTTCTGATTACTTGCCCTCGTTATTCGATCGCAAGGAATTATTGCATTGATCTCTTGTTTGATTTCTTGGTTGATTGAAAATTGATTTATTATTTTCATCGTACGTTGAAGACTACCGTTGGCTATATTTCGCATATTCGCATACGTTCAAATGCGAGGCGGGCGGTATGTTTAAAATTGTCACGTATTTTCGAAACGACGAAGCAAGGTCAATCGTAGAAATTGAAAATATTCGACGCCGAGATGTTATTCCGGTTGTTTTCGATTCCGCGAGCGAGGAATCTACAAAAACTCGCCTTTGTCTCGCGTTTCGGAGCATGATGGGGCAATCGTCCGCGAATAGGATTTCAGCACGTGTGCCACGCGTCGATCGGATGATCGATCGCCCCCTTAGCTGCCGAATTCCGCGAGGATCAAAAATGAGTCTACTCGAGGAGTCTGAACTGAAGAGACGTCTCCGTGTATATCAGCGAAAAGAGCATTGCGCGAATTTATCTCGCTCTAGAGCAAACTTCCGCGTTTTAATTTTGTCTGCGAGAATTTTGAATAAAACTGCTTTGCCTCAAAAGTGAATTTCTCTACCTTACAATTTTCTCCGCATCCAGTCTCCTTCGTATCTGCGAGCCGACTTATAAATAAATAAATTTGCCTCTGCGCGGAAAATTAAAATAAATCGAAGGTTCTCGCACAATATTTAATTTTTATGTATTGAAAAAGACTGTAGTACAGTCGAAACGTTTATGCTGTATATTGTTTCTCTAACGGAATGAGAATTTAATTATTTAATTATTAATAAATCTTTAGATCTTATTTAATTGCTCGTTTAGTTGGCCTACAATATTTACCTTTTTTAAATTTTGTTAATTTATACGAGCCTTTCATTAATTAATTTTATTTTTTATATTATATTTTGACAGCATTAAAATTATTTCCCTATTTGAATATTAATTTAGCAATGATAATATTTTTTTTAAATATATAATATTATAGGAGTGTCTGAATTGTATCAAAGCTCCATTTTTACGCGCGCAACCAACGCAAGCACGGTTGGACAATATATGCTACCAATCCACATTGCCAATTGGCTAGTTTTGGACTAGGATCTTCTGATTGGTTAACTACGCTGGCGCCTTAAGTCGCGCATGATGTGTGCAGTGACTTAACGAGATCCTCCTAGCGCGGCGATTTTGTTTTTTCGCTCTTTCTCTGCGATAACGTGAGCCCATACGGACGTGTATTTTGTGCCTCCGATATTTGCGAAGTTATCTCGAGGAATTCCATACTTTCTACATCATTATTTTGATTTATCAAATATCCGCAGTGAGTACCTAACAACATGTAACAATTAAATTGATAATTTCTTTTTTATTTTATGATGATTAGAAATCATTCGAGAGAAAGAGATTCGCGGTATTTTATTTTCAAGTTTCTATATATTTTATTAATATTATATGTTATATTTCTTATCGCAATATATTTGTCGCGTTCTTTTGGTATTATACAATAATTAAATAATTTGTTAAATAATATAGAAAGATGGGAATTGTTGCATTTGGCTCGATTTTCGTAACTTAGCAACGAGACGTCGGCGCGACTAACTAAAGGCCTGCGCACAAAGGCGCGCCAACTCGTTGTTAAATTCTATACTTTTTACATATTATTTTAATTTATCAAATATCTGCAGTAAATATTTAACATCGTGTAACAATTAAATTGATAATTTTTTTTATTTAATGATGATTAGAAAAATTATTCGAAAGAAAGAGATCGCGATTTTTTATTTTCAATTTTCTATACATTTTATTAATCTTATATATGTTATATTTCTTGTCGCAATATATTTGTCGCGTTTTATTGGCATTAGACAATAATTGAGTGATTTATAAAACAATATAGAGAGATAGGAATTGTTGCATTTGGCTCCATTTTCTTAACTTATTGTTAGTAACGAGACGTCGGCGCGACTAATTAAAGGTCTGCACAGAAAGGCGCGCCAACTTGTTGCTAAATTAAAAAAATGGAGCCAAAATATGTAACAATTCCCATTTCTATATTATTTAACAAATCACTCAATGTTATTATTTAATAAGAAAATGATAACATATTCTTTTATATGTTAACAATTTACAAGTCAAGAATTATTGCGATTTTTGTCAAGCCCTCATAATTCTTAATATATAAAGTGTCTTTTCGATTTTTTTTAGGATCTATAATATTAAAAATACATGTCCACTTTTATACAAAAATTTTTTAATGATGTTTGAAATATATTTTTAATATATTTTTTTCCCTATCGTCATTGATCACACTATTTTCGAGTGTACGTTTCTTATGTTAGAGTGGTATATTCTAAATATAGCAAATGTTTCGAAATCTTTTGTTAAGGGATTAGACTGTACTGACCGGTCAAAAAAATAAATAATTTTAAAGCATGAGTTACTAAGAAATAAAAAAAAGCTATAAATTTGTAATTTAGTACTTTATTTAAGTATGCGAGGGGTATAAAAGCATGTAAAAAGAAAACGTAAATAATATTTTTAATATCATTTATTAAATGTTAAAAAAAACTAATTTTTTTCACTAGTGTCGAAAATTTTTCGGTATGTACTCATTGGATCGACTTAAAGTTTTTTTTTTTTTTATTAACCTTTCTCTAAACATTGACATAGGATTTTTTCAATATCATTAGTTTGCAAAATATTAACAAATTAATTAACAATTTTTATGCTAAAAATCAAACCAAAATTTCAACAAATTTTTTTATTGTGTACTTAAATAAAGTACTAAATTACAAGTTTATAGTTTTTTTATATTTCTTCGTAATCCATGCTTCAAAATTATCTATTTTTCCGGTCGGTCACAGTAGTCTTTAAGGGGATCAACGCTGTGATGGCTAAAAAAAGTAGCTCTTTTTTGCGAATTTTTTGGGATGCCCATAAAGCAGGTAGTTAAATAAATGTTTTTGCATTGAATTTATTGTTCTTTGAACTATTAAAAAATATTTTTTTATTTAGTTAAATACATTTTTATTTTAATATAAAATGTATTTGTAGTAGACTCTGTATTATCTATCGGCCTTGCACGTGGAGTCCTTAAAAGTCATCTAAAATTTAAAAAGTCAAAATTTTTTTGAAATATATAAATATATTAGTTTCAGTTAAGCGTACAGAAATTTTAATGTCTTCATTATTCGTAAAATGGTGCATTTTTAAATAAAATTTTTCAAAAAAAGAAAACCGTTTTTTATCGTACAAATCATAAAAATAGGAAATTTTAATTGTAAAAAGAAATCTGTACGCTAAACTGAAACTACATTTATATACCTCAAAAAAATCTTGGGTTTTTTAATTTCAAATGACTTTTAAGGATCCCAGGTGCAATAAAACCGATAAATAATGCAGAGTCTACTACAGACACATTTTATATTAAAATAAAAATGTATTTAATCAAATAAAAAATATTTTTTAATAATTCAAAGAATAACAATTCAATGCAAAAACATTATTTATCTATCTGCTTTATGGATGTTACAAAAAATTCGCAAAAAGGGTTACTTTTTTAAGCCGTTACAGTATTGATCCCCTTTAAACAATTAACATATTTAAACTAGGTTTTATACTATTTCTATATAAAACTTCTATTAAAAATTTACAGTATATAACTTCATTATGTCATGAAATTGTTTGTTTTCTTGAATTTTTTTTGTGTATTTTTGAAATTTTTTTCTTCAGCAATTACATTCCTACATAATTTTATCATATGTCATAGGTTCATAATTATATGTATAAACATTTGTATTATTTGTACATGTTTAAATGATGTTTTTATTTGTTTTGGAATAAATATACACCCTAATTTTTTAAAAAGTATTAAAATTTACCGGAGCACATCACAAAAGTTATGGATCTAATTTTAATACTACTGTTATATAATTTTTCGCAAATAGTACACTGTAAAAAAAATAGTCAATCTAACAGATAATTTAGTTCAATACGCACAACAAAATATTTATTTAAATAAAGCAAAAATATATTTGAATTGATAAAGTACCTACTTAATTGTAGATAGCATATTTTATTGATTTAAATATATTTTTACTTCATTTAAATAAATATTTTGTTAGGCGTATTGAACAACATTATCTGTTAGATTAACTTTTTTTTTACAGTGTAACAATTTGTTTAAAGTTTCGGCAGATGCCTTTAAAGTTTGTGCAAATTCCTTCATTTAATCTGAATAATATTGATGATATTTTGAAGTATTGTTATTGTTAAATTCATTTGTAATTCCAAATCAAAATCCGAAAACTTTTTCAGCAAAATATTTTTTGAGCTATCTGTGCATGTTCCTTTTTCTTTCAGATATTTTAATAACCCAGAAATCTTATTTATTTATAATGACACACACACATATATATATATATATATATTCACAAATTAAAAATTTCCTGACAATATATATGATTTTTAATTAAACAATATATTCATGTAAAAAATTAATTATTAACCCTTACTCCGTATCGTTATTTTTGGCACCTATAGACACCGTACAGGTGGGTCAATTATTTTTGATGCATCTTATTAATTAGTGAAAGTGTTTAAAAAAATTTTTTTAAATTCATACACCTTCTTTGATCTTTCTAAATAGACTAGAATAATAAATTTGAAAAATAATTTACTTAAATATATTGTTCTTGCAAATATGTGAAGTAGAAATATAATACTTTTAGAAATTACACGGACATAAATCGCCCACCAATACAAATTAAGGGTTAATTGCATTTTAATTTTGTGGCATTTGTGAGCATTTCTGATATTAGCTATTATATATTTAACATATTAAATAAATTAAATTAAAATATATTACGTATTTAAGTAATATATTAATTATTATAATTATTAATTGCATTTAATTGTAGAAATGGAAGATAATAAATCATTGCTTAGAAATAATAGTACAAATAATGCTCTGAAAAAAAAGATAATAGTGAAAAGAATGTCTTCGAGGAAAGCTTTTGCTTGCCTGCTGAGCTAAATAAAAATTTAGATTTGGTTGATGTAGAGAACAAACCACCTGCGAGAATAGCATCACTGGCTAAGTACGTGTAAATATTTTATTTAATATTTCTTATTGTAAATTTCTTATATATATATATATATATATAAGAAATTTACAATAGGAAATATTTTGGGTGATAAATTAAAATGAGTCACCCTGTGTATATATATATATATATATATATATATATATATTATATATACAGGGTGATTCATTTTAATCTATCACCCAAAATATTTCCTGATAGATTAGTCAGGGTGATAGATTAAAATGAATCACCCTCTATATATATATATATATATATATATATACATATACAGGGTGATTCATTTTAATCTATCACCCAAAATATTTCCGTTTCTATGAATTTTATGAAGAAATGTTTCAGACAAAAGTTGTATGGTTTCGAGGGGGACATAAGATGGTATCATTGATTTAACTTTGGATAATCATATGAAGATCACGTGAAGGTAACCTTCAATTTCTTAAATAGAACCTACTATTTTTCATTACATATTCTTGTAGCTTACCTCGAGAGCTTTCCAAAACACTACAATAAAATATTTTTTCATTAAGTATTTTTCGAGTTATTAAGGCTGCAAATTTGCAGTATTTTGACATAAAATACAAAATATCTTGGGAAATATTCATTTTTCGATTATCATACCTTAATACTTTTATGCACAGAATAATGAGACAAATCAGTTGGTGTAAAGAAAACACATAGTTACTTTTAAAAAAAATATGAAAATTGCAATAAGCAGTTACATAATTTTTCTTTAAAACAACTATGTGTTTTCTTTACACCAATTGATTCGTCTCATTATTCTGTGCATAAAAGTATTAAGGTATGATAATCGAAAAATGAATATTTCCCAAGATATTTTGTATTTTATGTCAAAATACTGCAAATTTGCAGCCTTAATAACTCGAAAAATACTTAATGAAAAAATATTTTATTGTAGTGTTTTGGAAAGCTCTCGAGGTAAACTACAAGAATATGTAATAAAAAATAATAGGTTCCATTTAAGAAATTGAAGGTTACCTTCACGTGATCTTCAAATGATTATCCAAAGTTAAACCAATGGTACCTTCTTATGTCCCCCTCAAAACCATATAACTTTTGTCTAAAACATTTTTTCGTAAAATGCATAAAAACGGAAATATTTGGGGTGATAGATTAAAATGAATCACCCTGTATATATATATATATATATATATATATATATTTATTGTTATGTCCGCGGATCCGATTTCGCGATATATTGATATCAGCCGCGACACGCAACGTCGTTCACTTGCGAACCGTGAAAGAAATCGTACTCGTATTTAGAGGAACGAAAGACTTTTATTAAAAGATATTAAATAGAAGAAATACAATAAAGGGAAAATGGGAAATTATCGAACGAAAGCCGAATCCGCTCGTGACAGTTGCGGAATTCGAACTCAGAAGACGACAGCTGTTGATCAACAACCCTTGACGACGCCTTGACAAGACGACGTTCGTAGATCTCATAGAAGACTCGATGACTCGATGTTCGAAGACAAATTCAGGGATCGTAGTATAACACGGACGTTACAATATATATATATATATATATATATGTATCTAATGAAAATATTATTTACAGATTGCAAAAGAGAAAATAAAAGATTCCAAAGCGGATTAATATCCGTTGCAAAGCTGATAGAGCAAAACTGAATGGCTGGGATTGCTGGCAATGCGAAAAAGTAATATTATATTAATATTACACCATTAATATATTAATATTACAATAAAATATATTTCTTGATAAGAAAGTATTAATTGTTATAATAATTTTTAGTATTACAAGGCTTTAACCCTATCTGAAGAGGAATTGCAAAAGCGAAGAAATCAATGTTCGCGGCATCGGCACAAGTACGAAAGACCGCGAACACCAGAAGGTACTCATATATATTTTACGTTTCTCATTATTTCATATATATACATATATACATATAATACATTTATTATATAAAATACAATGTAATCTTTTTTTCTTAACAGGTTTTTGGGATCCAGATTTTCCCGAGTTGTCTCCGTCTCCATAAGACATTGTGAAATTTTATATATTGCTATTAACAAAAAGATTAACAAGGATTAACAAATATTGTAATTTTGTAAAAAATAAATAAAAACATAAAAAAATAATAAAAATATTAAAAATAATATAAAAAAATAATTATTTTATCATTTGCAAATTGACCAAAGAATCTGCCATTAGTACGTTTTTTCCCTCTTTTCTCTCTTCTCCTTGTCCTCCTCGTTCCTCTCCACGTTCCTTTTCCATCCTCTCTTCTCCTTCTTCCTCCTTCCGAATCGTTCTCCCTTCTCTCTGCTCTCCTTTTCCTCTCTTTTTTCGTCTCTCTCTCACGCTCTCTAGTCCACTATCGCTTTCTTTCTCCATCTACCGCCTTTCCTCCTTTTCTTCTCTCCTTTCTCCATCAATACGTTTTTTTTCTCTTCTTCAGTCCCCTCCTGTCACCATCCTTCTCCATCCACCGTCCTTACTCCTCTTCTTCTTCTCTTCTTTCTCTACCGTTACTTTCTTTCTCTCTCTTCTTTCTTTCTTTCTTTCTCTTCTACTCGTCCTCCTTTCTCTGACACTCCCTTTCCATCCTCTCTCTTCCTTCTTCTTCCTTCCGTGTCTTTCTGTTCCAGTCACTCTTTTCCTTCCTTTCCTCTTTCCTCTGTTATTCACGCCTCCTATCACCTAGCCTTCTTGTTCTTCTTATCACGTGTTCTCTCGTTATTGTTACTCCTATCTCCATCTATCTCTGCATCTCTTCCCTACTTCCATCCGTGTCTCCTCACACTCATCCGATCTATCTTCCCGCAGGGGACATTTGAAGTGCACAAGTGTCGGGGTTTAGCGTTCCTCCGGTCCTGAGCTCAGTACATTGCACAAAATCACGAACATTTACACTAGCACCAGCGACAGATTAAACATTTTGCCGCCCCTAGGCAGCGTACATTTTGCCGCCCCTAAAAGCAAAAAAAAAAAAATTAGTACAAAATATCAACAATTTTCTGTTACCCCTGCATTAGCTGGTGAAAACGTAATATATTTTTAAATATTTTCACGACCCCAAAGTGCACCACGAGGAGGTTTGCAGATAAGATTTTACACTCCTTTTTTTTACTTTCTTTATGTTTGGGAAAAAATTAAATTTCCGTGATCCCCGCGCGCCTTCGATATACGCTACTGAGAGCTCTCTGTAATTGTGTACATCGACAGTTTGTTATTGCGTCCACAAGGGCGAAGCGCCGAATTAGGAGAGAGTTTCCGCGTCTTTAAAAAGGAGCGATGCGGCACGGAGGGCGAGTCTGGTACGACGAGCCGTCCGGTAAACCCGAGAAGAACATTTGTGATCCGAAGAATAAAAATTACGTATTCTTACTTAGAATAAAGAGACTAGTTCCTGCTATCTATCCTTGCCTATCGACGCAGTCCACAAGAGAGAACTAGGCGATAGCTCCGATAAAACCCAAAGGAGAAAATATACAAAACACTTTATTTTTTTTACTTTTTTTTCGAAAATTTTCTGTCTTCGAAAATTTGCCGCCCCCTCCAATTTGCCGCCCTAGGCAAATGCCTATGTTTGCCTCTAGTGTTAATCCGTCGCTGACTAGCACATGCTCATTACTCTACTCTTACCGTTCGACTTCCCTTATCCCCCATCCAAAAGAAAATTGGAAAGCCCTTTTTCCTTCCCTTCCTTCTTTTTCCTTTCCTTTCTTTCCTTCTTTTCCATCCTACCTCCTCCTAATCATTCTCCCGTGCTACTGCTTTTCATCTCTTCTTCTACGTTATCCTCATCCTTGTTCACGTCAATCTTATTTGAATTTTCTTTCCTGTATAACTTCTTCTCTCTGCCCTCCTCCACTTGTCCTTTATTTCCTCGCTTCACTCACTATCCCGTCATTCTTTTCCCTCATTTTTTCCGCCTTCCTCCGCCTTTCACATACTTCTTTCCCACTTTCCTTCACGATTCACAATCCTGCTTATCCTTCCCGCCTGCCATTTCCCCCCTCTATTATTATTAATATTATTTAATAGTAATATATTTTTCAATTTTTCTAGCCAGCTGTGGTCTCCAAATACACTAGCACACAAATATGTTTATTTCTATGTATTTTCAATCATTTTATACAATACCATACACTATTTATTTGTTTTCTTAATTCACAGGTTAGATTGCTGGCTGAGATATTACTTACAATAAATAAGGGACGAGGTTTGTGTAATTTGTATAGTATAGTATTTTTCTTTTTAAGTTACATATTTTTAAATTTTAAGTAGATTACAAACTTTTGTCTTTCTTTATTTCAACTTTTTCATTTTTTTCATCTCATTATCATTTTTATTCGTTTCTTCCGTTTATATTTTATTTCAATATGTTTCGTTTAGCGAAAAGGCGCAGTCGCAAGCCTTTTCATTTATTATCTACAGTTCATCGTCGTCGTTTAGAAAAATTAGAAAGAGATGCGCGTAATGAATTTCTACAGGAGAATTTAAAGATTGCCAGTGCTAGAGTCGATTCAGACTTTGTTGATGAAGGTCAAATTCTTGCGGAATCTAGTCAGCCAGGAAATGAGGAAATTGCATTTTATTCTAATGCATCATCTGATGATATGCAGTCTGATGAGGCATCAAGTTCTTCAGATGCTGCTAAATCTACTTCAGATAGTGATGATGCATTAGATACTGAGCCTTAAAATACTCGCGATAATTTTCAAGAACGCCTTGCTGAAGTCTTCGTACGTAGTAATATGTCTCATGCGCAAGCAAATGCTGTTTTACAGGTAGTTCGAACACATCCCTGTTTATCCACATTGCCAAAAGATTGTAGAACGCTTTTAAAAACTCCACGGATCACGCATCTCACATTTAACATTGCAGGAGGTGAATATCTTCATTTAGGGTTTGAGGCAGGAATTCTTTCCATTCTTGAGCAAACTTCTCCGGATCTGATTCCACTTGACACTTTAATGATAGACTTTAGTACAGATGGTGCGACATTAGATTGGCAGGGCAAAATTCAAATGTGGCCGATACAAATTAGAATTGCAAATATTCCGCGAAGTAAACCTGAAATTGTAGGTCTTTGGCGAGGTACATCGAAACCAAATAGCGCGAAAGAATTATTTCAGAATTTTGTAGATGAAGTTCGAGATGTATTAAATCGTGAAGGAATTGCTTTCCGTAATCAACTAAAAATAGTTCAATTAAGATGTTTCATAGCTGATTCTCCTGCGCGAGCTTTTGTTTTGGGTCATAAAGGTCACGGTAGTCTATTTCCGTGTTCAAAATGTTGGATTCGGGGAAATTGGCTTCGTCGTGGATGCGTAGCTTATCGTGGTATTCAGCATAGGCCCCGTACAGACGAAGAATACAGAAATAACATTGATGGAGAACATCATACTGAATCAGAATCTGCTCTGCTTCCTTTAGAGATGGGACTGGTAACTCAAACGGTTTTCGATTACATGCATACTGTATGTCTTGGTGTTGTTCCCAAAATAAATAGTGTTCTCGTCGATGGAAAATATAATCCAACTTTAAAACTTTCTGCTAGATCACTTGAAATTATGACTGCACGTCTACAACAAGTTGCGAATTACATCCCTAAGGAATTTTCACGAAAACCGCAATTAATGAAAAAATATGGAGGGTTTAAGGCCACGGAAAATCGTCAACTTCTTCTATATACTGCCCCAGTTATTTATTACGGACTTATAAATCCTACTGCATACAAACATTTTCTTTTATTACATTCCGCAATTCGAGTTTTGCTTAGTTCTTCCTTATCAGAAGACCGTCTTGATTTTGCATCTACAGCATTAAACATTTTTGTAAATAGAGCAGAAGATATATATGGTCCAGAATTTCTCTCATACATTACTCATTGCCTTTTACATCTCGTAGATGACGTTAGACGTTTTGGTTCATTAAATGAATTGTCTATGTTTCCATACGAAAACAATATGATGTATTTCCGCAAAGCTTGCCGTAAACCTCATCAACATTTGCAACAGATTGTAAATAGGCGACATGAAAATTTACAAATCACACAAAAAATTGTGAATGATCACAATAAAGTCATACATTCCGGTAGACCTTGGGTTAGTCCTACAGTTTTTAATGTTCCCTTAGATAGTCGCCAGTTTCAGATCTTAGACACAGGAAAATTTCGTCTATCAGTAAAGGATCGGGATAATACAATAATATTAAAAAATTCAAAGATTTGTCTTGTTCAGAGCATTTTCTTGCGTGATCATTATCATTTAGCGGTTAAAGAGTTTTGTAGAGTTGAAGATTTTTATGATATTGGTTCGTCATTGTTATCATCAGTAGGTACCTTTCGATGTTCTTTATTATCTGATGAAATTATTATAATAGATTTGAATAAAGTGCAGAATAAGTGTTTCCGTATACCTTATTGGCACACTGAAGGGCATATAGATCCTATTACTGATGTCTGGGTAGTTGCAGTTATTCTACATACTATGGATTAGGAACATCATTAGGTAGATTAGAAATATCAGTTCTAATTTCAGTAGGTGCATTCTCTCTAAAGCCTTTAAATCCATACATAAACTCTTACTACAACGTACAAACAAAAACGGAACATAGTTTTACGATTTTTCTTATCGATTCAAGTTTATATGCGGGTTTAAATTTACAATCAATGAATGTAACGTAATGCATTAATTATGGAAGAACATGTGCGGAGAGTTTTTTTAAAGATGAGTCAAGAGCGAGGACGAGGAAGAGGAAAAGGAATGAACACCGAAAGGAAGACAGCGTCTGCATTGCAATTATTAAACAAGGACATCGAAAAATACCGCACAAAACACATACACAAACCTAACATAACTACACTTCACAAAAATACACAAAAACAAGCAGCCTCAGCATCATCCAAGTATCATTCACAATCTCCAGTATCATCATCCTTGCATGTTCCATCACCATCATTCTCATCACAACACTCAAATAAACACATCACTCCTCCATCAGCACCATTACAACATAGATCCATTGTATCACATTCACCTTCAGTAACCACTCAATTATCCGCACAAGACATTACACCAGTACAACGCAAACAAACATTATCACGCTCGTCTTCATCAGCATCTATACAATCATTCACGCAAAAAGTCCAGCCATCATTCAAACCACCATCACAACAAACAAACAGTAAACAAACATTGTTACGCTCGTCTTCATCAGCATCTATACAATCATTCACACAAAACATCCAATCATCATTCAAACCACTATCACAACAAATAAACAGGAAACAAACACAATCAGGATTATTTGTTCATGATGTACGCAGCCATCGCCTGTCCACACATAGAGAAGAATTAATAAAAGAAAAGGAAATAATGCAGTCTCTAAAGTAAGTTTTAAAAATAATTACAATAAAAATAGTCATTTATGTGCACGAATAAAGGCATTAAATTTCATTTCAGAATCATTATGGATCAACTACGTCGAATGGAAGAACGACAAATTTCTATAGAAAATAAAACCGAGTAAGTATATTAATGATTTTATTAAAGAATAGCAAGCAAAACTGAATACTTATAAATACATTAATTACATAATTTTATTTTTTTACAGTGAAAATGCAAAAACTATAAAAAGATTATTAAAAGAATCTACAATGAAGAGACCAACAAAGCCACAGGAGGTCTCATTTAAAACTGTGGATGATTTCTTGGCCTTCGAAGAAGTTGATGAAGAAATTTATAATGATTTGGTAAGGATATATTTTGAAATATAATATTTTCTAACACAAATATATATAGTAATTTTTCACTTTATCAAAAATTTTGTATTAGGTGGGATACTTCATTTATCTTGGACGAGCCAATCCAATAGATTGCGCCGCGGAATATTTTCGCAGCGTATTTCCAGAAAACGAGGAGGTTTCATCATACCTCACTCTAAATGGAAAAAGTGGACAACGAGGGGGCTGTAAATTGCGGGACAGTCGCTTCGCTCAGACATGTCAAGGTTTGTAAAAATACTGTCAGTGTATGATGTGCATGTGTCCTACATTAATTACGTTTACACGTCAAACTTAATTGAATTTAGTAACTTCCGTTTTGAGGTAGGCTAATCACAGTCATTCTTCTAAAAAATAAAACAGCTGTCATTGACCAACCTTATATGTCGTCTACAATGGGACTTTAAGAAAGAAATTTAAGATTTAAAAAATTGACTAATATTCATTATTCTTCTCTAAAGTT